>NW_019525517.1:1408493-1629895 GCF_002814215.2 Seriola lalandi dorsalis
GTGTGTGTGTGTGTGCGTGTGTGTGTGCGTGTGCGTGTGTGTGTGTGTGTGTGCGTGTGTGTGCGTGTGTGTGTGTGTGTGTGTGCGAATGAGCCTGTCACGAGTCAAGCGAAAACCAGGTTGCTTGTTGCCCCCTTTTTAATAGAGCATTTTATCCGGCACAGTTGTGTGTGTTTTTGTGTGTGTCTGCCATTCCTTATCGCTGGAGGAGGAAGCCCTTTTCCCTCCCGCTTGACCTCACACACAGCTTGAGGGGCACACATGCACATGCCTGTACACACCCACACTTACACACACACACACACACACACACACACACACACACACACACACACAGACACACACACACACTGCAAAAGAAAAGACAAACAGTTGGAAAAGTTAAAATAAGAGGCCTCTCCTCGGTCGAGCTGGTTCTGCCCAGCAGGATTTCTGAAGGGGATGGATGAGCTTCAGTTCTTAAGTGTCAACCTATGAAGCCTGTGGAATGCTGACAGAAGAGCAAAGGGGGCAGACTAAATCCTGGTATCACTGCTGGACTGTGAGCTGAAAGCCTGTGTGACCGGCAGGGGCACCCATTCAAATTTACAAACCGAGACACTCCAAAGCTGCACAGTTTAATTGTTTAAAAAGCAGATCCTTGAATTCATTTGAAGTTGTTATATATTATCTTGTTTCTTGTATGATTTATTTATGATCTGTGGGGACACAGAGGACACCACATCTGCAAAAACTTTGCAACATTTGGATATTTTCTTCACTGAATGTTCATTTAAGGATAAACTCCTGACCTATGTTATTTACAATGTTATATTTTTGTCAGCTGCCTAGTTGAACTTTGAAGTTTCGGCGCACTACATTTGGTCTCATTACTCTGGGTAATGGATCACTATCTCTGACTAACAACTGTACAAACCAAACGTGATTTTTGTAGTTTCATGCAACATTATGTGAAAAGATTTGGTAAAAAAAAAAAAAAAGACTCAAAGTAAAAACAGGGGAGATTCAAAGAGCTTGCAGAATGTGTGGAAAGTTACAGATTTTAGCTTTGAACAAGCCTCTTTTCCACATTAACGCTCCACTTAATGAAGCAAAAACACTGATTTAGGATGCATTCTGGCCTTCGAGCCATTAGAGCTGTGGGCCAAGTTTACCTAGTCAGACGTCCAAGCCTGGCTTTAACAGCAGCAGACACAATCACAGAAGCTGATCGCCATGGTGAATAGGCACTCTAAGTTTATGATTAAATCTTCAAGGGGTAAAGATGTTTTGTTTCATTTCGTTTCCCTCCTCAGTAAGGAACCTGCTCTTATCCAGTAGCACTCATCAAATCTAGAGCTCATTTTCTCATCCCTGAGATAACGTCTGCCAGCTACTGTTACATATTGGCTGTATCTGTGGAGTCAATAAGCTAAAAAACAAACGTGTATGATATGATCATGAACACTTGCCTAATGTGATTCTCAAACCCAAACAGATTAATGGGATCACATGTTACAGGACCACAAATCGCATCCATTCATTCAGTCACTGCTCATATATGCTCGATGTGAAGCCACAGTGCACCATAACACTGAACACCTTAGCAACATACAAGCAAAGTATTCATATTTTCTGATCACAGTGTGACGTGAATGCCTACTGAGATGTAACACTGTTTAAATAGCCTATATAGAGACAAATCTACCACGCAGCTAGTGTCACAATCCTTTAACTCCTAATGTTTGTCTCCAAAATATAGTTGGTTGCTAAGCCTTCACACAACTGCCATCATCAGTTTTCTTCCTGTATTTATTAGAACTATTGAACCCTCCGCCCCACACACATATACACACACACACACACACACACACACACATGATATTTGCTGGAATGGCTGCACGGATCGAATCAATAATCCCAAATTTTACAAATGGTATTTTCTGCCAGTTTGCTACACTTAAAACTGATTTTGCATTAGCAGGAGTGAATCAGTGTAAATCATGACTATGCTTTGCAGGAAAGAAGAAAGAGGAAAGTATTAGACACGTTGGGTAAAAGAATGCTAAGTGATTCATGTGAGCAGTTCATCAAAGCCTAGCAACAGCTTGATGAGATGTGTATGTTACATTACGCATCTATTAAGCCTGGGATTCAGTGCTTGTTGTGTTGTCATTTTTATTGTTGCTTCGTGTTCCTATCTGACAGATGGTACTCTGGAGAGACTAGTGACGCTGCTGACTGGACTGGCACTATGCAGTTAGATGACTAATGCCCTTTAGGCTTACAGTGCACCGCAGCATGTAGTTTCTGCTCTATTTCAGACAAAGGGACAAATGGCGCAATAGCCACACAGGCAAAAGAATATGTCAGTTTCCGTGACAACGCATACACAGAAAATCCAAAGGGCCAGGAAGTGAGATAAATATTACCATGGTAACGCACCTGCAAGACACACACAGAGGCAGTGGGACATTTGTTGCTGTGATGCACAGAATAAATCATTCCCAATTCAAGGTTAATTACATTATTGTTTTACGTCAAGCTGACTTGGTAACGTCATCCCTGAATATGTGAGTTACAAAACAACCATTTAATAATATCTAGCATTACACTTATATATATACATATATATATATATACTGTGTGTGTATGTATAATATACATCAAATAAAGATGAGTGCCACTGACTGTGACTGTCCCCCTGGATCATTCTGGATCATCATTATCTCCTAAGTATTATCGACAGCACCTCACACATATGTGTAGCCGATAATAAACAACACAGCTACCTCTTTCCCACTCAATATTCCATTTACCATGAGACATCAGTCAGTGTGATCATTATTGGCTTGCAGCGCCGTGGTAACGCACTGACAAAACTCACTGCTCCCCATCTTGTCACACACATGTGACTGTATGACTGAGCATGTGTGTATGTGGCCGAGCGAGCAGCACTCATCAAAGGAAACATATTCATACACACGCTGCTTTCAAGTTTTGTTGGAAATATCCTGAGTACATGGAGACAATAGAGAAAAAAAAAATCTGCTACCAAGCTTTGAATCCACTGGTTTGTGCAAAGAACTGGTTGGAAATCTTGCAAGACTCCAATGAGTTCTGACCTAAAATAAAGCTCATAAAGCTGAAGGCAGTGAATTAAGGATTTTTAAAGTGTTTCATGCAGAGCCTGTTTTTTTTATTGTGATATGTTGTAATAGCTTTCTAACTAAAGCAATCAAATGCTGGAGTATGGCAAAAGTAAGTGAAGCACAGATGTGACTTTTTAACTAAACATAAATCTCAACATTTTGTCAGCAAAATGACAAGACAAATAGAGACAGTCATTGTTCCCAGACCGTGAATCCTAATGCCTTTGGTGATCCTCCAGTTTTTACTTGCGCACCACCAGTTGAGTGGATTGCCTTGAAAGTTAGCACAAGGTGAAAATTTTAAATTCTCAGGTTTAGATTTGACTTTGATTTATGACCAAGTAGGCTCAAGTTAAAGAGTATTCACATTTTTTATTTCCTAGATATGTGGTTCACTATAATCAGTGCAACATGTTACATCTGTTCATTTCCTGTAAAACTGCAACAATACAGTGACAAGTTATGTAATTACTATTATAGATCTGCCAATGGGTGAAAAACATTTAGCCACTCAAAGGGATGGATGCTATGGCATCTCTTTCTTACAAACATCTCTACAGCACAACAACATCCACACACACGCTGTTCACTTATGGTGAATACAGACACTAATGGAGCGTTCCAGAATTATTCACATTGTACTTTTGTTCAGTTTTCATTCCCTTTGTGTTGCAGCTGGCTTTTAAATGACCCTTGAGAAGAGTTTCTGTGCCACAACACTGACCCAAAGGAATGCACAAGTATTTTTCAGCACTACTCTTTTTTTTTTTTTCTTCTTTCTTGTCTTTTACAGGTTGGCTTCATGCATGCATGTAATAGATTGCTTTTGCTGACCTGGAACCTCCTCATGGTTCACATCTGCTTGTAATTACTGACCACCCTCGCTTTTCAGCCAGTGCTGTTGGTGTGTGTTTATGTGTGTGCATGTTTGTACATGTACCTGTCACACACTTACAATTAATATGCTTCTCCAGCTGTTTTGGGTTGTGCCTGGTGCTTCCAGGGGGATACACAACCGCCAAATTATTGATCCCTGTTATCTACTCACAGGTTACATAACCCAATGTGAAAGTAATTCAGCGATATCAGGCTTATCTTTGGCTGTAAAATGTGAGGTTATCAACCTCTAGTATGGCAGGTCATGCAGATGGAGTATTATTTGAAGAAAACAACCTGTTATGGCTGTAAATGTGATTATCATACCATCCATTCCAGCACAGAGAAAAGGGCAGCTGCATGGATTTGGACATATCTTATCACTTCCATAAAAACAAACAGTCACTCACAAATTTAGCAAAGTTGAACAACTTTAAAGCAGTTTGGTCTTTTCCAGCATGTCAGCATGCATCAGTCCAACATTTTCCCCTGAGAATCACATTCTGACGTCAAAAGTGATGTTTACTTTGGTATGTTGTAGTGATGATTTATACATTTTTCTTTTCAAAAGGAACCAAAATACAAAACTTGGCTGAGCATAACTGTCAAAACAGCTTTTCATGTTGACTGCCACATTTGAAGCTCTTGATTTCATTGAAGAATTACAGAACTCATTCCAACGATGCACAGCTTGATTATATTTTTATATTTATTTGATTATCTTTATTTTTTTTTTCTCCAATTGGATACATGAATCCTGACGTTTTTTTTCTCTTGGTTTCAGTGCAGTTGCATCTCCTCATTGTATTTCTGGAATGGAGAGTCAAAACACCAGTTTTAATTCTTATTTAATTGGCATGTTCTTATTTTATTGACATGTTAGCAATAGCTCACTGGCTGTGGTAGGCCACCACTCATAAACGAGGAAATAAGGGACTTGAAAATGTGGATACCAGCACTACTATGTGGGTATCAGCTTTCACTGCATATTGTTTTTTTGTCTGCCTTTGCATTTAATGAGTCCTCCCTGGCTCAGTCGCAAGAATGAGCAACTTTCACCCCCCCACCCCTCCACCCCCAATCATTGGCAGGCACTTCTAAAGCCTCGGGCGAACTTCAAACATTTTAAAGACAGATTAATATGAAGGGCCCGCAGCAATAATGAGGCCCGACCTTGAAGACTTAGGATCTTGCATAATGGTTACGTAAGCTACAAAAGCACCGAAAATCAGGTATTGTATCAACACTACAGTTGATAGTCGAAGGAGAAGTTGAAGTAATGTGTGGGTTTCATGTGCGTGTGTGTGTGTGTGTGTGTGTGTGTGTGTGTGTGTGTGTGTGTGTGTGTGTGTGTGTGTGTGTGTGGTATTGGCTCAAAGCAATCTGTGGATGGCAGGGTAACCACAGATTACATCCAAAAATCTGTCAGGGTATTTTTCTATCAGCTGTCATTGGCAGACTGGGTTTATGTCAGAGACATTAAACTCCTGTTTACAACACTGAACTTTATGCATAACAACCCCAAGTATTTAAACTGAGTGTGTGTGTGTGTGTGTGTGTGTGTGTGTGTGTGTGTGTATTTGTGCTGGAAAAGAAACTTGAGACATTTGAAGTCTGTACATAAGCTTCTAACCTTTTCCCCATTTCAAGCCAAGATGAATTTAATTTTTGTTTTTTTCTTAGAAGTTGTCACAGCTGTTTAACCATAAATGTAACGGTTATGTCATACTGTCTAGTCTTTTGTCTCTGTGTTGGAACTCTTCCTTCCGTGACGTGATGCTACACAGCTCTGTCTGTATGCGAGAGAAATATAGGAGGTGAAACATCACAGCTTTAGTGTGAAGATCCACATCTAAATTTTCTGTATTGATTTAGCTCCTGCTTCCTATTATGAACCAGAGTAAGGAATGTCTTAAATGATACTGTACTTTTGATAGCACTGCAGACAGGGAGTGACGTGTCGACTGAGGGAAACCAGGGCGAGGTAGAGTGCAGCTGTGGGAGAGTGCAGTAACTTTGCCTTGCAAACCAATGATTTGCTTGCAAGGCATGCTGGGGAACCTTGAAATTGCATGAGAGGGTCCTGGAGCCAGACCATAAACAATGGATAACTTCACTGTTTTGTTCCTCTCTGCATCCTGCTTTATCTCCTTTCTGCACCTTTTTTTCCTATCTCCAATTTTTCAAAATCCAGTTTTGTTCCTCCCAGTTTTACAGTTTCAGTTCACTGATATCTCTAAACACTGTCTGTGTTCCCAGTTATTCCCATACACACAGAGCAGTGTAAAAATGGAAATGAATGAAATTAAGTGAATAACATTTCTTGGCCTGGATTTTGCCTCTCAGTCAATCTTAAGGCCCTAACCCTCTGTTCAGCTTTGTGACACCACACTGTATGTATGTACTAAACAACTGCGATGCATTGCTAGTTAAAGTTGTTGTGTGCACCCGGAGAGAAAGCCCTGCAGACTCAGGGCTGAGAAACCTGAACCACATCTGAATGTTTTTCAGGGATAATGTAAACAATGTTTTTCTCTCTGCACTAAAGGCAGTATCTCAGCATGATAACTAATTCAATTGCACTCTCTAATGAGTGAAAAATGCAGATAAATGAAGGAAAGAGCATGCACATCATCTCACTATTTTCTCTTCTGCATCCTTGTCTATATCTATGACCCATCACCCTTTCTGCTCTGCTAATATCTTGTCTTCTAGCATCTCTCTCTCCTTGTTGGACACACACACACACCAACCGATCCCTATCCAAGGAATGTGTGTAATCTCAATGCGTGTAATCTCAACTGTATACGAGACAGTAAATTCTCCTCCTGTCCCTCTGACCAGACTGCCCGGCTGACTTAATGAAGTTGGTTAATCATTACTAATCCTGCATAAAGAGTAAAGCACTTTAGTGATTGTTGTGTGTGTGTGTGTGTGTGTGTGTGTGTTGGGAGGATGGGTGTGGATCATGTGCGTTTTAGCATAAAGAAGTGGAAAAATGCGTCTCTCGCTCCACTTGAACTGAGACTAAACTGATTGTGGCCTGATGGCAACGGTGGGGACTGAGATTGAGCAATCAGCATTCTGTCCTTTGTGTGTGTGTGTGTGTGTGTGTGTGTGTGTGTGTGTGTTTGTATGTGTGTGTCTGTCTGTCTGTCTGTGTGTTTATGTGAGCTCCACCAGGCCTCCATGTGTGCCATTTTGAAAACAGGGCTGCAACCAAACAATTATTTACATCACTGATGAATCTGCTTATTTTTTTTTCTTTTCTATCAATCGATAAATGATTTGGAAAAAGTCAAAGACAAAGTTAACAAATTCAAACTGTTTGTTTTTTTCTGACCAACAGAGACATCCAGTTACTTGTTATACAACACAAAGAAAGCAATGAGTATTGGTCAGAGTAGAATCTGGCTCTCACAGGCCTCTTCCTCCAGCCACGTTTGCTGAATTAATGTGTCTATTTTACATTTCTGGATCAAATAATCCAACTTTCTCATTCTTATTTTACTTCTTATTCATTTTATCTGCATATTTGTGACCTTGTGCTGAGTAATGCGTATTCCCTTTTACTCCTTTTAAATGACCATGAATGAGAACCAACAACAAGCAGTGGAGTTAAAGCTGGACTGGATATTAACAAATACAATTTTAAAGTGTGCGTGTGCGTGTGTGTGTGTGTGTGTGTGTGTGTGTGTGTGTTTTCCTGCAATTTCTGTCAATCAGTCAAAATGGCTGTGTAAGTGGCCCCATGGGTATTACGTTCCCATCGAACCCTTTGCAGTTTGAGCGATCCACTATGTCAGCACCGTGAGAACCGGTTCTCACACACAGACACACACATACACACACATAGTATTAACAGAAACCACTCCCAGAGAAATAATGTGCCACTCCATCAATCCTGGAATGTTGTAAAAAATAGACTCAGAGATTAGAACTGGCATTTGTGCCAAAAAGCCTCAGATGTAAAGCTGGAACTTGGCTATTTCCTCGTATACACACACACAAACACACACACACGGGCTCAACACCTCTTTAGCCTCCAACAACTTTAATATAATGAAATGTTGAAATGTTTTGATAGAAAAAATTGATGAGACAAAGAGAAAAAATGAATGTACACACACATACATATTAAGACACATCATAGACCCTGACAGCTCCGTCCGATTACTTCCCGCTGCCCAGACAGACACGAGACAGCTATGACACTGGAAATCATGGGGGAAGTCTGAAGTGTGAATTCAAAACAACCAAACAACTAAATTTCTAATGTTTTCCAGAGTCGAAAAGCAGATGACAAATTCAAGAATTTCTGGCATTTAATTTCCAACTCTAAGCAACTAGTGTAATTTATCTGTCAGTTTTCTAACAGCTGCTATCTTCACTTTTTTCTGTCAAGAGTCTGACATTTTTCTCAGCTTGTTGAATTTTACGACAAAGTCTGGCTGTAGAAGTTAAAGTTGAAGGGGGGTTTTGCAACCTTCTTCTGTGCTTCCTGACTGAAAGCGTCCATGCAAAAAGACTTGTACACATATAGGATGTGCTGGTATCTTTTGAGGAAGTGGGGTTACAAGTGGGGGTTTAAGATAAGTCTGATATCTGACTGAAGCATTTCTTGGCTTGATGAATGCAAGTTCCATCTGAGCCCTTAGTTGTGTAGATACAAACACCTTCCATTCAGATCAGAGTGTGAGTGCATTGCCTTAACACCTCCGTCTTTATTTTTCATGGTTGTAAGCGTGTGCAAGATTATATGTTGATCCTATTAGGGAATAGTTAGTTTATTTTTCACACCAGCAGCAAGAACATGATCCGACAATAACACAGCACATTCCCTTGGTTTTCCTCTCTGTGCTTCTTCCACCATATCCATTTAACCCAGAGCAAAGTCTCTTTAAAACTCTTTATTTTCCACATGGGTGCCAAATCCCCCCCCCCTCCTTGTTAATCCTGTGAGGTAGTTAAAGAGCAGGGATTATAACATGCTGGTCTGCTCCTCAGAATCCGGATGATGTTGATGATGAAGATGACAGAGCCGTGGTCACTTTATGAGGCACATGGCAGCGTTAACTCACGGCTTAAATGCCATGTGTGCACACATGTCTCACATATGTTCAGAGGATTGCACACATACGCTCCACGTGGGGGAAAAAAAAAAGGGGGGGGTAATGTAATGTATGTGCAGAGAAAATCTTTGCACACAAAGAAGCAAAAGCTGCTTGGAAAATGTACAAGAATTGTAGTAGTAGTTCTGTGATTGTACTACGACTATCAAAGTATCAAAGAAACAAAAGGAGGGAGATGGTTTTCAGACTAGAGAAGAAGCCTCCATGAAAAGATGTCAGTGTAAAAATAGTTCTCTCTTGAGAGTTTAACGACACAAATGTTTCACCATATCTGGCCAAAGATGACCTTTAGGAAAGCTGTCTCTTTGTTGATGTTGTTGTTTTACAGTCTGTATCCCTGTATTTTCAGTGACACACGACAACATGACCAACGTGTTCCACTTCATTTTTAACCCACAACTTAAGGGCCCCTTTATATACCCAAGGCAGCTTCCGATGGAGACTGAGAGCCATCCATGACTGGACTGGAATGTATGACCAGGCTGAGACATGACAGATTTCAGCCCCGGGGGCTACTGATGGTAGAAAAACTGGAGAGCGTTTCCTTCATGCTTGATACTTGTGACTGCACATCATGAGTTTGACTCTGGCCAAAGACCTTTGCCACACATCTTACATCAGGTCATCTCTTTGTTTGTTTCTCCATGTATCCATGAAAAGTTCATATCAAAATAAAAAAAGACAGTTGGGCGATTGGTAGAAGTATTTAAAAAGCCACTATATTGTATAGTATATACTATATGATGAAAGAAAATGTATGCAGACCATAAACTAATTAATTTCAGCTGAAGTTGACCAAGTAGTCGTAAACTAGTGAAAAACAATTTATTACTGCATATAAGAGAAACACCTCAAAAGTAATTAAATCAGCATTTAAAACCATCACCCTCGTTTCACCCCAGGAAGCTTTACCCAAGTGTAACTTCCTGGAGACCCACGCCACACCCGTCACTGCCCAGCAATGCTTTGTTCTGTCTGGACAGTGGATGTGACAGTGTGTTTGTGTGTGTATGTGAGCATGCTGTGTGCACGTGTAACACAGGTCGTAGCTGGGTCAGCTGGTCTATTATTGATTTCCCAGCGGAAAGAGAGTGAACACAACGCTCGAGCGCCGCTGTCCTGCCCAGCACACCATCCAACCTTCAACTGACCGAAACATGTGCGTGTGGATGAATGTGTGCCAGTAAAGAACGCTATAAAGTGTTAACAATAATAACTAGGTGTAGAACACTTTAAACAGATGCTGATAAGTGCTAATGGGGTGTTTAATGAACACGATAAACTACTTATCACCTCCCCACTGGCATTGCTCTGTGTGAGCCATCAAAACTCAACCCAAGTCTGTTTCTCACTGGGTCTGTTTAGTGTAGGTTTGATTAGTGGTGAGAGTTGGGAAACTAGATCAACAAAGCTTGAACCACAAGGTTTAAACAAGATCCAGCACTGAAACATGATGACAACAAAATTTACCCCACAGTCTCAGGCTGAAACTTTGAAATACATTGAATGAAAGAGACTGTCTGCAAATTGATGGGGTGGGGAGGGGGGCTGAATCTTATATTTTACTTTTTTAAGCAAAACCCTCCCCAGAATTGTAAATATTCGCTCGGATCACTGCCCGTAACTGCAACACGCTCCCCACTGATTCCACAGCTTGTCCTGTATTTCAAGCTTAATGTGTCAATGGAACAAAAATTCTCACACAGTCCAAATTGCACAATGACCACCTTGCCCTTTGGAAACTGTTCAATCCCTAACTGTTAAGATCCACATCTACTGTTTCTCAAAGTTAATATCAAGCTACTAATTGTAAAAAATAAAGACCAAATACAAAGACATGATTATGGTAATGGAATTTCTGGAGATAACTCTCCTAAAACGATCTGACTCCTCTTTAGAAAAAAGAAAAATGACATAACCCTCCCCCATATCTGACCCCTCCTTCCCCCTAATAATTTTCACACACCCCCTTATTTGAAGTAGCTCTAAATCTGTGAGTCATTATCTCCACAGAGGTGGTTACATTTTGTTTTGTATCAGATCTCAGAGCCCTGGTGAAAGATTTCAATAAAATCAGGTGAAATGTTCAGCCATAGGCCAAAGATCAAGTGACTTGCTTTTCATGTGGATCCGAATCCAGGTGTAGATGCAGGAATATTTTTAAAGGATTTCTTAATTTTGCAAGAAAAAACTTTTTTCACAAGAGCTGCAGAGTGGGTTTGCAAACCCTTCTGATACACTTGGTTTTACAACAAACAACAATATAAGTCCATTAGTAAAACTAAAAAGTATTACTTTGGACAATGCTAACAAAGTTTGTGAGGAGATTAAGAGGAAACCAAAAACCTTTCTCCACCTTAAGAGCCAGTTTTTTCTGTTCTTTTTCTGACCACCCAGGCTTTTGTTCTTCTAAAATGCCACCATACCACCTTCAGGGAAAGAAACAATGGCTGTGTTTTCAAACACATTTCACAGCTTACTGATTTGTGACCTGTCCTCCAAATGTATCACTACTCCAAAATGTGCAAAACTAACATTTCAAGAGTGACGCTGATGTAACAAATGATAATTCACTGATTGCATGAATATGCACCAACGCAGAGGTGAGATGGAGTTATTCATCCACTCATCCATCAGTACTCTGATCATTTTACTATAAACAAGTGTCCACCAGAGTGATAAGGTATTTGTCATTTTTGTCTATTTAAGTGCGTTTTTTATGAATATTTTTGTGGTGCGAGAAGCAAAATGCCCAAAAAAATGGGGATTATGGTCAATTGAGATAATTTTTGAGGTTACTGCTGTACTTATGGAGCTCTTGGCAACTTTAAGGAAGAGTAAATAACCAAAACAGCGGTCAATCTAGGTTTATGTCCACGCCAAGCCATACACTGATGTAAATGATAAAAATAGCTACTTATTTCCTCCTGCAACTAGTGCTGGTTTCATCAAATCCAATTTACTGTACACCCAGTGAGAAAAGAGAGAGAACGAAGGGAGAAGAGCAGCGGAGGAATATTAATAGACTGTAATAGACTGGAAGGTAAATAGTGAGTGCGCCACGATATAATGGGCGTGTGTATTTGCGCACACTGCCACATTCCAGTGGCAGCCTTGAGAGCAACTAATCCAGCTTTAGTCAAAGGTCCCTTGAACTCCAGGGTCACACTTCTTACCAGTCAACACACACACCCACACACACGAGTTGCAAGTTTAATGCATGGGCACACACATTACATACCAGGCGCATGAATGCACACCTCCACTGCAGGGTTAAACTGTGCATGGTGTCTCTGCTCTGTTATTCCTGTCACAAAAATCTGTGTTATTCCTGGAATCATCTGTGTTATTCCTTGAGTGACTCGGAATATTCCTTTTCATCGAGATTCTCTGAGATGTCACCAAACTGGAAATATACTTCCCCCTTCCTACCTGCCATCTCATCTGTCTCTATCTGTCTGGCCTTGATTCTATCAGTCCATCTGTCTCCATCTATCTGTCTATCTGAGGTTGTTTATGCTCACCATGCATACAACACAATCACTAATGATCAATGAATAGAGCACCTTCGGGCAGGTCAGGTCGACGTGCACAGCAGTGACAATGAGATCATCTCTGACAGGCAGGCATCATGACACTGACTGAGAATGAGGCAGATTATTTAAGGTCACATCGGCAGCTTGTTTGTAAAAATACCTCTGTGTGTCTTGAAAACCTTGAAGCAGCTTTCTATTCTGATGCTGAGGTCACCCGCATCTGTATTTGCTGTATTGTGTTGTCTCAGTAAGCACTACTTTGTGCTGTATATGCTACATTTCCTTATCATGCTTTGAGCCTCGTGCAAATAGCTCCAAAACAGCAGAGCCAGTTGTGCACACAGCATTTGTGCTTTACAGGTGTGTGTCACCTTCTGAGGTTATTTGCACCCTGAGATGTCTGGTTTTTGGACAGCAGAAACTACAGCTACAAAGTTGGCACATTGATATTAAAAGACAGAAGTAGATGGTATGAACTTAATGGAAGTGAATGAATCAGTGTTAAACCTTGTTAAAGTCACATAGTGCTGTAGTGCATACACTGGAACACATTTAAATTTTTCAGGAAGACCAATCAAAGTAACCTGAAATGAGAAATTGCATTTGGACTTTGGGCTCTCATCAGCAAATGTGATCCTGAGCCGGATCTCTATCATGTGAATGGTAATTAACTCCTCCTCCATCAATGCTCTGAGCATCCATCTCATTGATTATTCTGTTATTTGATACAAGACATCCACTGTGAAGTCGTACAGTATGTGACACAGATTGGTAGAAAACACATGCACCTTGTTAGAGAAAAGTGCTCACAGACACACTTTGCTGCGTGCCCTTTGACCTTCGGAGAAGCGATGCAGCAGTGAAACAGATGACTTGATGCTTGATGTCAGCCTAAAACTTTTGACTTGTTGACCTTTCATTGAAGTTTCTAACCTTTTGTCTGTGGACTGCAGCCTCAAGTCTGCAAGCATTACTATTCTTCCTCTATTCTTCTTAAGACTGTTATGTGATGCAAATGCACTGTTCTTGAAAGAAAAAAAAGGTCATGAAATTTAAGATTTAACAGCTTTGGCTTGTTTTGGCATAGCTGTGTTGCTAAGGTCGCCCAGAGAGCAACAGCTGTCTGAGGTGTTGAAAATCTAAGCAGGGATTTCTCCGGCGGACAGCACAGTCTGTTCTTATAATTTAGTATCTAGTTCTGCTTTGTGTGCATGGCTCATGTGTATGTGTGCAATCCATGTGTGGCTCTGCGGGTAGAGTGCGAACACCTGTGTGCATTTCAAAACTCTTAAAACCAGGGATGGTAGCTTTGATTAGTTCTGTCTTGATTCCAGTTCATTACACTGTTATGCAGCACAGGCAACTCAAGGAGAACATGTTGTTATGGTTGTTTAAAACTGCCAAACTGTGATGTAATACCTCTGCACTTCACACAGCAACACGGTGATTGACATCACACCCTCATAGCTGTTACACAAATGGCCAGGAAACATGTGTAACCTTTTTTTGACCCCACTGACAAATTCCCTTAACTTTTCCCCACGAAGAAAAAAAAATCCTCTGGATGAAGTCATACAGAAACCAGAGCAACAGCTTCACCTGTAAATCAAACTCCTTAAAACATCTAGAGCGCATATTTTGCTCAGGCCCAGAGAAAGACTCCTGCCTCTGGAAGCACATCTCCCACAGCACACAGTGGATCAGATCTTGCCAGAACTTTCTCCTCTGCGTTTCCTCCGCTTTTGTTTTCCCCTCAGCCTTCGTCCGTCTCCATAAAAAGACAAGTCTTGAGGAGGGCGGACTTGTTTTTCGCTGTTGATAATAAAAGCGCCTTCCCCTGACAGGGTCTAGAAAGAAAAACGAGGGACCAACAGTGTTGTCATGACAAGCCAGAGGTGACGGCTGTGGAACGTGAAGAGGCAGCTTTTGACTGTGTGGTTTCCTTTTCCCTGCCATGCTGGAATGGTGTTCCACATGCAATCTCACTGCAAGAAGAATCATTTCAAATGCCAGGATAATGAATGCACAGGAACGTGTCAACACGTGACCTACATGATAAGGGGTCAACAAGCCCCTACACACATTATGTGAAGCAGTTAAAGGACAGCTGGCCTGAAAGTCGGATTTTTCTCAAAAATAACGAAGATTTTTCTCCATAATTGCGCTGACAGGCTTTTGTAGTGAAACCAAAACAGTTGAAATTCATTCAGTATCTGTGTGCATTCCTACCAACTGCACTCCTGCGAACAAAATGTCCACCCCTCCCAAAAAATTTTCCCTTCTCTCTTGGTCAGCATGTGCTTAGGAAATCTTGTGATCAATGTAAATAAACTCGCTGGGCTGATCACTAAGGAGCCGTATGGATGGTTGATGCCATCCACCCACACACACACACACACAAACACACATGCATGAGCATAGCTGTTCATTGCAGTCGTTTGAGCACCAAGGATGGGCATTCAGGAAAAGTCTTTATTGAATAACACTTAAAATCAAAAGATTCATTCATTCCTTCATTCTGTAAAACCTCATTTCAGTTTTCCACAAGAGTGAAGGCTTTGTGGCTTGTTCTGCCAGAGCTGTTTGTACTGGGAGTGGCAGGGGAGTAAAGCAAACACACCTTCTGCAATAGAACAAGGTCACACATCAGCAGGTAAGGAGAGGACAGCGTGTTATAAAATGGTTGCTATCAGTGTTCTGGAGGTAGAGAAGGAAGAAGAGGAAAAACGGGGATTTTGTAGTTTCTGAAAATAAGTGAGCACAGCGAAGTCAAATGTCAAGAGAAACGGCAAAGCGGAGACAAAAGAAGGGAATTTGGTGCTTGTCTAAACAGGTAGCTGCTCTCAGGATGACAAGGGTCCCTGCATGGCTAGAGGAAGACAGAGCATTTTCTCTTTGGTCAATGATGAGAGACAGACTCAAACAGACAAAGAGAGACGAAGTGGAAGATGAAACAAACGATAGTGGAGGGTAATCAATCATTTCATCAATACTTTCTTTGTGTCACTCTCTGCCTCTTTATTCCTCAGTGTCAACCAGCTGCAAGGTTGCCTTTTTCAATCCAGTATAGTCTAGGCTGATAAAAAATCAATTGGACACTTGCTGAGCCTCTTGACAGTGAATTTCTAGACATGTTAATTGTAAATGCACATTCTGCAAAAGGATACATCACTGGATTCTCAAGTCAACTTTAAAGTGTACAGCTTCTAACAGTTGGCCTACGCTTGTTAACACAATACAAGGTTTCAGGACAAAGATAATCATTATTTGAGGATTGGCAAAAGCCTCAGCACTGGCTGGCTCCTCTCCAGGATTAGCTCACTCACATCCAACTCGTATTCTAAAACTTCCTTGTTCTTTCATTTCTCTGTTGTCATTATGTGACATCCAGACAGCATTATCCTTCAGTGCACATGATCTATGACCCAATGTCAGTCAGGAACACTAATCAGAGAGTACCAGCCATTGTTGTTCTTGCTGATATCTGAATCCAGACAGAAGAGAGCCCATGAGCCATGTAATACATGAAAATATGGAATATTCAATGTTATGGGGCAAACCCTTCAAAAACAGGTTAAACAGGTTAAAGAGTCAAATGTTATTAGTGCCTGTTTGGATCTGATTTGGATTTGACAATGTCCCAGTGTGGCGCACATGACTTACATCGAATGTGATGATTCATCGTTTGTTCAGTTAATGTAAATTAGTTAATGTCTCATCTGCTGAAGCTAGATCAATTGACTGTGCTGAACAAACAGTTTAGTTGCTTAAATGATAGAGTCAGGATCGATTAATTCCCTCAGTTAGTTTGATTACACTGTTATCGTGTGAGTCAATAGCCACAAAAGCCATTCAGGAAAGTACTGAAATTGAGAAAATACATAGTAGGCCATGTGATCATGGCGCTGTCTACCACTTATGTTCCGAAAGAAAGTCTCAACAACTGAAGTCTAAATTTTACCAATAATTTGGTTCATGACCCAATACCTCCAAAAGTAATGACCTTCTCCCCAGCTGTACTTTGTGTTTAGCGCTAATAGCTGCCTCATGGAGCAGCTAGCATGGCTGTAGACTCTTAGTCTTGTATTTCTAAACTAAGCGAATGCATGACCATTGTAATGCACTACATACATCAGTAAACACAAATCTTGTTCTAATCCGTACAAGAATCTCTACCAATGTACGAGTTTGGCTCTAACACTTCTGTGTCTATAGATGCTGCTTGGGCAGGATAGCAAGTTAGCATTGGTGTCTGGTGGATATGCTGGAAGAAAAGTCTCTCACTGACTTTAAAAACCAACAAGCATAAATGTGAAGCCAACTCAGCTTGGTATTATTGCTGCTGACTGTTGCATTAGGAATGATTTGTTCCTCTTGGCATTGTCATCGCCTTTGCAGGTGATGAATCTTCCTTGTGTTGACTAAAAAGGTTTTATTCTTATAACCCTTGTAATACCATGTAAACCTTTAATCTGCAATACTGGAAAACAAATTCCTTCCAAGACAAGAGCCGAGTGATCAATCCAAACTGTTATATATTATCCCTGATGGTATTCCATTAGTACAATGCCTTGACGCCTTAAGCAGAATACATCACACGTCACTACAAGTGGAAGAAATGTGCAGCTGCCTCGTTTACACACTGGCAACCATGAGGTGCTGTTACACGTCTATCTCATTTGCTTTCTGGCTCTCTTTCCCACTCTTCTCCATCCCTGTGTTTCTCCAGTCTGGTAACCTAGTATCTGAAATATTTATCTGCCCTGGCAGGAATGATGACAGCCCGCATTTGTTTATCATTGGCTGCCCAAGGGCTGCTTGAAGGGGCATAATCCTCCATTAACACGAATGCAATTTTATTTGGAAGTGCTTCTTTGTCATATTTTAACTGCATTCTTGTACCAAGTTCAACTGAGTGTTGGGGATTTATGAGACGGCAATGAGCAGGCTGGCTGAAAATGCACAGGACATAACTCATTCCTTTACCTGCTACATTGTAATAAAGTGGTAATTTAAGGTTTCCTGTGTAAAGATTTAATATGTTTACAATCAATAGATGCTGTCTGAATGAATTTTTTTACCTTATAAAGACTGTGCAAAGTAGATTACCATGCTCGCCTCCTGATTAGACACATTTTCCAATGCAAATTATATTCACTTTTACAGCTTGGCAAAGTCATAGTGCCGCACTCCAGACTACCTTGCTAGATTACTTTACTTGATTTTTACTGCTTACTCGGGAAATGTAGAGAATCAAAATTATCTTGGCAGATGTGTTCATAAGCCTTCAGTATACCCACATACTCATACACATAGTGTGTCCTCATGCACAGGCTCGGCGAGTAACAATCAGATAAATCAAAGAGCTGTGACACCGTATTCTAAACAAAGAAAAGGCATGACGTTTCATCAGATATCAAATCAAACAGTGATAAAAGCTGCAGTTCTCCTTCATGTTTTTATTTGAGATCTATCTCCTTCAAACGCCAATAGTGGTATTTCTCTAACAGCCTTTTGACATATTGGCTCAGATTTATGCAACTTACCCAAACAGATGCATATTTCCTTGGAAGACCTTGTAATCTAGTGGCTTTTTGATTGAAAGCTGAATAAGTAGTATTATAAGTATTTAAGTTAAGTAAGTTAACTATTGCACTGACTGAGATAACTGATATAGCATTGATATCATTAGTTGATTGAACAGTTAGTCCAACGACAGAAAATTAATAAGCAACTACTTGGATAATTTTCATGCAAAAGTACCGAAAAGAAATCACTGGTTTTGGTTTCCAAAATGTAAATGTAGATACTAGATACTTTTACATTTTTTGACTGTTGGTTGGGAAAAAAAGGACAATAGTTCAATCAAGGAAATATCCAAGAGATTAATCGTTGGTTGCAGCCCTAAAGTGATATTTTTCTAAACCAATATGTCTTCTACATCTGTTGTCCTCACAGAAGACATAGAAAGTATTAATTGCACTTGTAACCTCCATCCATCTGTTCATTTTCTGTTGCTTATTGCAGTTCAGACTTCAGTGGTTTCAGCAGAAGCAAAGTAGCACAGATTACCATTTACATAGCCATTTCCTCTAAGTCTTCTTACAGGATCCTGAGGCATTCCCAAACAAAGAAGGATATGTAATCCCTGTGTATTCTTGGTCTACCCTGGGGTCTTCTCCCCACTATCCTTAACTGGGATGCCTCTACAGGGTGGCATCCAGTAGGAGGCCCCAGCCAATTAGATGACATTACCTCCACTGGCTCTACTTCATCTGTATGTCTGAGCTCTTCACCCTGAGGCTGAGACTAGACATCCAGAGAAGGAAACTCATTTTGGATGCTTTTATCCGTGTTCTCATTCTTTTGGTCACTCCCTAAAGCTCACGACCACAGGTGAGCATTGGAAAAAAAAAAGGTAATTCTAAAGCTATTTTCACTGGAATTGTCTCATTTTTTTACAAACAAAAACTTAAGCCAAGTGAAAGGTTCTATAATCAGTAACAGTATTTATCCATATTGTGGCTTTAACATTATTAAATACTATTAGTTTCAGTCTTAAGTCCAGTCAAATCCATTCTGAGAGTATGTATGATTTTCCACCATGTATTGACTGGGTCCACAAAAAGAGGCCAGAATTTGAATGTACAAGTAAGAGTCCAGATATATCAGATTGCATTTCTCTAGAAAGATGACAAGCAAGTATGATTTAGTGCACTCAAGCCTCATCAGCACGTATTGGATGAATTTTAGACCCACCACTGTGGGCCATGTGGCGACGGCTTTCACACCACATAGCCGCGCTACAAAGCACTAATCCAGACCACAGCGTGCTGCCAGCCGAGCCAAAAAAAATTGTATTGTTTTCCAATCAATGCTTGTAGGTTTATGAGGGCTTCCAGCCACAGAAACATTGCTCATAAAGAGGAGACAGACCGCTGGAGCAGTCAGCAGAGGATTCCTCACCACAGGAGAGGAGAAGGGGGAGAGATGGAAAGAGAAGGGGGGGACACAGGAGAGAGGGTGGATGATAAAATACTAGCATCTGTGCATACTTAAGTCTGTCGACTTCACCAACCAACTCGGTTCCCACATTTGAATGAACCTGTTCTGCAAGCAACCTGTTGCTTCTCCAGACGTTGAGAGCTCTTCTAATCTTTGTCAGAAAAAATGCCACATAGTCAAATATGAGCTCCAGAATGCTGAGGGTTTCATTTTGAAAGTGTAGTTCTCATCACAGCCCTAACCAGTCCTCATGGCCTTGACCCGTATCTGTGTGTTTTGCCCTCATCTGGCCACCTTGCTTTGAGGTGTAGAGTGTCAAACACAACACTGCAGCTGCAGTCTTCTGCAGGTTTCTATGTCTTTACTGAGTTACTTTCAGAGCAAAAGTCTCTTCTTGAAACCAGGAAACGTGTGGTCTTGTGGGCCTGTATGTGTTCTATACAGCACATGCCACTTAAAACGTTCCATCACAGGAAGTGTTTGCATGTTGAGGCCCCTTTGCTCTTCTCAGGTTTAAATTTGTCTGTCAGAGTCACTGACATTTTACAGGAAAAGACTTTTAATGTGTTAAAATCTTGTGAGTCATTATTATTTATTGCATGACTTAAAATTCATGCAAGATCAGAGTTTAAATGGGGTTGTGACTGCCTTATGATACATGATGATTGTTCACTAAAACATAGAAAACAATAGAAATTCTGCACTTTTTAATGCATATTATCAGTTATACTCAGAGACAGGTTTTTATATATTGTATGCATAAGTGCTTTAAAGTCATATTCATGCATTTGTTCGTCAAACACATTTCAGGGACACGCGCGATTGCAC
The DNA here is from genome assembly GCF_002814215.2 of Seriola lalandi dorsalis. NCBI lineage: Eukaryota > Metazoa > Chordata > Actinopteri > Carangiformes > Carangidae > Seriola > Seriola lalandi. Next base: position 1,429,002 of record NW_019525517.1, read on the forward strand.
TCTCAAACAACAGAAGATGTAAGCCCTCAGCCCTTATCAGTGCATGTCCGAGTCATTATAATTAATTTATGGCCAATAAACTGAGTACTTACAAGATAGGAATTTTGCCTGTCGAGGAACACGGAGTCTCCCATGGTGCCGAATAAGTATCCACATATAGTAAACAACCAAAAAATTTAGCTGCAGCAAATGATATCCTGTTAGAAAAGAAAAATAAGTCCAAAAAAGAGTGTGTGCGCGTCGGAACTGTGTGAAAAAGTCTCCACGAATCACTTGTGCTTTCTCCTTCCTTTACATGAAAGACAAACACAAAGCTTAGTCTTTATTTTAACTGCAGGAGCCTGTGTTTAAGAGCTGATGTCTGTGCACCTCTCAGAAAACGTGTCAGAAAACCATCCGTGCCAGAAAGGACAACATAGTGCGTAATGCGTAACGGATCCATACTGCGCGCTCCGCGGACTCTCGTGAAGACAGATGCTGAACCAAGCAAAGGGAGGCTGAGAGACTTCTGTCAAGGTAGCGACTGAATCATATCGGGCTTCCGGTGGAGACTTTCAAAATATAACCAGTCTTGATTGGGGTTGTATTTACAAACAAATATCAGAAAGGAACATAGAAACTGCATTTACTGAAAAACATACATTGTGGCGGACCATCCGTTCATGTACAGCAATTACCCTGTCATGATGAGGCAAACAAAGCTGGTTTCCTCAGTGCAAATTAGAAAATTTTGTATTAACAAGAAATCAGTTTTGACACTCATGAACCATGAAATAGGATACCTGACTACTTCACCTCACTACTACCTGTTCTATTCAGCCGTAATTTTACAATTGCATAATGCATTTTGACTACATACATAGGCACAATGTGTAACACAATCTAATCAGCACATTGAAGAGCAACTTTCTTTAGCCTCAGGATTTTCATCCGTTTGGGAAAACATATGTGCTTTTATTTTGAAGGCGATGCCATTTATCTCCGGTCTCATTCTAGGTTTCTCTGGGTATTTGACACTGAAAAACAGAGGCAAATAAGGAGGGGCGGGGCACTGTAAGAGGAGGACTGGCAGTGGAAGAAGCATTTGATTATCAACAGCAGGGCTGCTCAAATGTTTTCATGTCAGTGACCCACAAATGGAGCTCCACAGTTGATAAGATTTGACTGAGGAAAGACCATATAGGGAGGTTTTATACTGCAGAACTATAACTGTGTCTGCAGTAGGTGATGCATAGTGTGGAGTATGGAGAGTGACATAATGTTATTCTGCCAGTCACAACTTTAAAATTAAATATTTTTTCTTTTCATGATTCATGTGGATCTTAAATGTATCAAGACATATGATGATGTATGATGTATCAATTTCTGCTAAAAACAAACCTATTTATCTTAGCCTCTGGACAGTTGTAATTTTGGAGATACGAGGTTCCTCCAGCAGTGACTAATAGCTTACTGTAAGCCTAATTACCGTAGCAAATAAATCGCAGCAGAGAGAGTTTACTGGACAAATTGCAGAACCAAATCTGTGATCGATTGATCCCATTTAAAAATCAGCCTCTATTTTAATTTATGAGCATTCCTCTTTTCAAATATGCTCTTCAAAGCGACCATGAAAGACCAGTCCAGTACTGGAAGATTCTGAACAGAGGGAGGCTTATCTTGGTTTGCGTAATACTTGATGTGGAACCAGTGTTGGGCAATCTGTGTCAAAAGACTCAGTTTGCATCTAACCACATAAAAAACAGAAGTATGCAAAACAAATGGAGCACAAGCCAGTTTTATCAAGGACACAGTGGCCGAAGAATATGAGCTGGCCTCATGCGCACACACATACACACACACACACACACACACACACACACACACACACACACACACACGCACAGTTGGTGAGAGTTAATGAAAACCATTTGCTTTGCTCTGAAGGATTGGGTTTATTGAGAAAGACACAAACTAACCTCATTCTTTTCTCTTATTTTATATACATACATCTGTGTGAATGAGTGAGTGAGTATGTGAGTGAGAGGAGGACTATCTGCATTCAAATCTCCTGACTGTGTTTGGAATAGGGAAGAATACCATGAACACAGGAGAAACATGCAAACGCCACACACATGTTTAGCCTTAGTTTTGGCCACATTTTTGTTATTTAATTAGCTCCATGCAAGTCGTTTATGATGAAAATTACTCCTGATGAATGACAAACACAACTGACTAATAAGATACCCTGCCATATATTTCCGCGGAGTTAATGGTTTCTGTAAAGTCCTGTTTAATGTGACTTCTTTTTTTTGTGACACTGAATAAAACACTTAACTAGGAGAACAGATTTTCATTGGTAATCCAGCCAAACTACTTCAAACAAGAAAGAGAATCATAATTTAATGTCCCCTTTCTGGCTTTTTCCCGTGCCTTCAAGCTTGTGACAAGGTCTTCATCAGTGGATGAAGTTTGCCCAGTTGTCATGGAGATGGAGCTGTTGACGTGTGAGCTCAGAAGCTGTTATGATTTCATCTATCACACTTTTCTTGCTGCCGTGAGATTTTGATAAAGACATGGCAGGAAAGCACCAGAAAAAGCTATTAAGTGGACCTTGAGGCAGGTTTGTTTTGTCAAACTACCATTTCCAAGGTTGTGCATTAAGTTTCATGCTTAAAAGTTTTTATATACTTTGCATGGGAATTATTTCCATGGCATTGTAGTCAATAGTGTCGTAATGAGTTGTTCAGAAATAGAACAAAAATAGACAAAAGAGATTAAGTAGTCTGTCCATAGTGTGACGAGACTGTCATACAGCAAAAACTGGACTTATGAAAACCAAGCCACATTCTTGGGGATGATGTGGAGGGTGAGGGGAGGAGAAAGACGTAAAGACTGATGTAAGCATTTTTTTCCCCTTAAAAACACTGACTCAAGTTCAGTCGTACGATTGGGAGTTGTGTTTTATGGTCCTGTAGGAGGAGCCCATTGTCTCCTAAAATGGTGTTTAAATGGTCCCACTGTGACCATGGCTCACACAAACACACACACACACACACAATACACAGAGCCTGTGGGAGAGGGAGGAAAGGCTGGAGGAGAGGAGAAGGGAGGAGAGGAGAACAAGGCAGACAATAATGTATGGATGTTTCAGTACTACATGCATGCTGCAGTTGGCAGGAATCAGCCACTGCTGCATGTTAGAACATGATTAAGTTGTGTGTGACAGCCCCTGCACAACAAGGCCTGAATCTTCACATCCCTTCTGCTTGCCATCAATTCTCATATCATCTTGAAATTGTTAAAATGATGCTGAAATGAGGCCGTCTATGATCATATATCAATTTCAAAGCATGCTCAGGATTTTCCACTGTTGAATTTGGCATGGCCTGTTTGTGTTGATATATCAAATCCCTGCTTTTAAGTGTCGATCTAGAGAAGAAGCAGCTTGGTGTTTGGGCAAGAGAAGTGATAGTGAGGAGTATTTACGGTGATTTAAATCTGCGTCATGATTTCTTTTCTAAATGGCCTTTAATACACCTATTCTCAAATAAAAAACACCTAAATATAAATACCGCGGAACCACGCTGCTTATATCACCACCTAAAAATGCACATCTTGAGATTTCCAATATTATTTTAGAGGGAACATATGAGGCCAGCCTAAATCGACTGCTATATGGTAAATGCGCGCTGCAAAATGCTAATGTTTACATCATTCAGTGGGAGGTGCAACACCCTCCTTCTAAAGACTGAATGCCTGAGTTGTGAAATCACTCCATGGATTGGAAAGTATTCTGTTAAAGTGCTTTAAGACGATCCAGTAAATGACAGAGAAAAATCTTGCTAGGGCTTCAATCTGTTTAATAAACACTTGCAAAATTGAAGTTGCAAGACTAAAATCAGAGTATTTAGCATGTGTTGCATCACAATCACAACCTCACTCTTTGAGAATGCCAGATGAAAACTGTCAGCAAAATGTAAAGAATCATGTCATGACTCATGATGACAGTTTGAATTGCTATTCTTAATATTTAATGAATTACATATTTCAAAATAGCTGCAGAAAAAAATGAATTGGCAGCTTAATGCATGGCATTTTTCCAGTTCATACTTCTTATCTTTCATATAATTTACCTATTTGATCAACAAATAAAGTAACAGATTATTTAAATTTGGCTCTAAGGATGGCATGGCAATGATAGTCAATTACAGAATATTAGCAAGCTAACTTGCGCTAATAGCATGTTGCTAAAAAGCGCACAAAGTGCAGCCTCACAGAGCTGCTAGCATGGCTTACGGCCTGGTCACACAAGCATCAAAAAAACTCATTCGAATAATCACTACATTTACTGGATTCACTCGCAGGGAAAGTAAATCCATGCTTGCTGAGTGACTGGAAGCTAGCTACAACTGAGAGTTAGCAAGCAGTCCCACTTCAAGTAAGACTCCTAATTAAATGAAAATGACTCACAATCCTAAGAAAAATACAAGGGGGGCGTAAAAGACATAGTACAGAGAACATAGAAAAAAGCTCAAGGAGCTATTGTGATGTTCACATGTTCCCAGCTGGCTAGCTTGTTAGTTGTTATGCTACAGTAGCTCAAAGATTAGCCCTGCGAGGACTCACTGTGCAGCTTTTAGAGCTAAAATTTCCCTAAAAGGCCTTTAGTCTTTTTTCCACAGTCTTCACAAATATAACTCCCTGCCTAAAGATGTGTTTTTTAATAGAATCAGTCTGGTACATGCTATTTTCTACCTGTTGTTGAATCAGACGCAGCTGATCAAATTTGACAAAAAAGCGAAATTAAATAGAGAAATAAACAATATATGACAATGGTACAGCTGATGTAGAGCAAAACCATGGATTTGTTCACAATAGTCCCACGTTTGCTTGCTTATTAGCTTGTGGTCTTTATCTCTGTCTCTGTTAGCCGTTAAACTTTGACCTTGATTTCACAAGACAGACCAAAGAATGAGTGTAAGAGAAAGAAAATGAGAGAAAGGGGAACGGGTGGTGGGGGGATGCTAAAAACTGGGCACACATAAACGAATTTACAGCAGGAGCAGCACAAAGCAGCTCTGGGGGATGACCTCAGAACATGGGAATGTATGTGTGTGTGTGTGTGTGTGTATAAGAGAGAGAGAGAGAAAGATTGGGCGAGAGAGAGACAGTGCCAATGTGGGTTCACTCCTTCACTTGGGAGGTAAATAGAGAAATCACACACACACACACACACCCAAACTAACATTATTAACAAATGGTGTCTTGTCAAGGGTTTCAGACCACAGTCTCCCCCCAGAGATGACCCTTAAAAGTGTTTTTTTTAGAGGAACAGACAGACACAAACTCTCTCTCACACACACACAAAGTGACGACAGCGTGGGTCTGGATTCAATCTGGATGCTTCTATCAACAGACCAACCCACTTGTCCTAAATCTCCATAGTCTGTCCTGAGGGCCAATAGACGTGGAGAAGGGGAGAGAGGGGGCAGGTGGGGATGTTAGTAAAGAATTTTGGGCACTAGCCCAGTGTGGCTATATGGCTTTCATCTCCATACCACCTCCATTAGACCATGCTTAACGTGACTGACAGGTCAGAAGAGTGGGAATGCTTCAACCTGGAGGCCACAGGATTTTACAGGACAGAAAAAGGTTTTATGCAGCAGGATATGTTGAAGTGCACTTTGCTTTGGTGCACTTTCTAGTTGCAATGTAACACCCACTTATCACCCACAATCTTAATGTGGAGGTCCAAATCCTAGCATGTAGATAGAGAAGCTGCAAAAAGTAATCAATGCAGGATGCTCATTTTTGTAATTCTCATCAGGTTTTGTATCCTATACTAGAGCAAGGTTGCAGGTTTCCTCAATTGACTCCATCATGTGAAGCTGAAACCTGTGAGCGGGGCTAAGACTATTTCTTCAACGACATACACCTGAGTCTCTTTGATACCCGAACACCAGGCAGAGAACCATGCGGATCCTAGAAATGTGGTGCTTTTATTTGTCTAATTTGAAGACATGTTAAGAGGCAGATATAAATCACAGATACATTTTTTTAGACTCAACATCTGGACATGAAAGGTGTGTGTGTGAGTGTATGTTTTCACACTGATTGGTTCTGAAACAAAATCAGATCATCATGAGGCAACAAACAGAATTAAAAGAAATGTATTCTACATATTTGAAGGAAGCATTTCAACACAACTGATTCACAACTGCATGTAGAAATTGACTCAGTTAGGGAACCAGATGAAGAAATACTAAGTTTGCGTGGAACGCCAAGGAAAAAACTATTTACTTGGAACAATTTATCAGATATTCATTATGAGTAATCTCTCAATCATTTAGCTGTTGACGAATACTTGATTGAAATGTTCTGCTAGGTTCAGATTTGGGTTTGGCACAGAATAACTTTCCAGTTCCCTGCATGCTCTCTTGATCTAGTTTGACTGTTGTTTGCCCATAGTTCATTTTGTTGCACCAAGCGCTCCAAACATGAGGAACCACTTGCTATCACATCAGCATTCATTGTTTCATACAAATGCTTTTGTAACTTTTTTGGCGGTCACTTCGTGGAGTTGGTTTAGCATTTGTTTGCCTGACTGAATAAAACTGAGGGAAAGTGTGAACCACATTTTCTAAAACTGATTTGAACACGTCTGGCATGAATGCACCACATGAGAAAGCACTTTCACATTTATGTCTGTGACAGTCTTTTTTATTAGAATATAAAGAATTTGTTTTATATAATTTTTTAGTCTATTTTCCAAGTGATGACAGCCAGTAATTGTGTTCTTGGCCCTGTTCCCATTGAATCATACTCTTTTATAACCATCATTGTTGACTCTGTCACCTGGTAATGAATTACTACAGGTAACAACCTCTCAAATATTGATTATAAGGGCAGCACATTTAATGTGACCATACACACTAGATTAAAGTAGCAAATGCAAATACATGTTCATGCACGTCTAAAGTAGAAATGGTTGTGCACCTTCAACAATGCTATATCTCAATATAAAAATAATCTGACTTTGGACAGGTTAAAGTGCAAACATTTTCTGCTCACAAGACAAATGGAATCCAGTCCCAGCATGTGTTTCTCAGACTTTCAGTGTATGCGTGTATGTGTGTGTGTGTGTGTGTGTGTGTGTGTGTGTGTGTGTGCGTGTGCGCGCGCGCGTGCGTGTGTGTGTGTGCGTGCGTGCGTGCATGTGCAGGCGTTACTCATGTCAGCATGCATACCTCACCGAGCCTGTGTGTTTTCATCACCCGACTCTTAGTGACGTCATCTCCATGCGAAGAAGAAAAGAACCCAGGTCTTTGTTAGTGAAGTCAGTCTTTCCACTCATCTGTGTGTATGTTTATCTGTGTCTGGTCTCATCTGTCTGTCTCTGCGCTGATGTAAATATCTGCTGATCTGACCTTCCACCCTTCTATCCATCTATCCATCTTTCTGCCTGCTGCTCTGTCAGCTTGTTTGTCTGACTGGTTGGCTGGCAGTTTTCCCCCTGTGAATCCCTCAGTGATGCTGGGCAGGTTTTCCATTCGGGCCAGGTGCTTTGGAGGCATGCAATAGGGTGTCTCTTGCTTGATCTGAAATGATCTATTGTTTGTGTGTGTGTGTGTGTAACTGTGTATAGTATGTCGGGTTCTATGGGTTCTCTATGTCAGACCCTGTATGTTGTTCATGTCATGGGTGCTTGTACTTGTGGATGGCTCATAAGTTAAATGATGGGTAGATATTGTGTATGTGTTAGTTATGTGGTATTGTTTTAAAATCTGACATGTGTCTGAGGTTAAAGGCATGAAGATAAAACTTGCTGTGATTTTAATTAGCATCACTAAAATGTGGTGTGGCACTGTGCTGTCTGACTTTGTGGAGCACTACACTGTTTGATATCTGCTTTTAATTGTAACGTCTTTTTTTGTTGTTGCATTTCTCTGACAATTGCCACAAACACAAAGGGAATTTCCTGAAGGATTATAAACAAAACAAACTAAATAAATGTGGCAATTTCCAAGATGTAGTCATTTGACTTGTGTTTTCCAAATGGGGCCACTGACCCCCATGCCACTAAACATCTGATTCCTAAATCTTGAACAATAAACAGAGAGACATAGAGACACACAGACGCCATTGTCCCTTATAAAAAAAAAAAAAGAAAAAAAAAAGTTTGATTTAAATCTTTTAGGCAATTACAATGTGAACTGTGCAAAGTTGGTTCTAATAATTTCTATATTTACTGATATGCACCATTCAAAACCAGAGTTACAACGTGCTAATGCAAGCTGCAAATGAAAATAGACAGTGGCAAAACCATGTGAACAATAAAAGATTAGCAAAACTTTAAATTCTTTTTTTTTTAATAATTTTTTTTAAATAGTATAATTAGTTTTTTACTTTTGTGCATTTGATCATACTGTGTGTGTATGTCACCATTTTTCTGGTGATGTGCTTTTTGCATTTTAACTATAAGGAATGGCACCGTTAATATGGAGCTCACGTGCATAACAAGCTGTTTGTTCCTTAAATGTGACTGAATGGTCTCGTTGCCTGTATATTAAAAGCAGTTTTTGACATACAGATACCTTGTCTTTCAGCTCCAGCTCTTCCACCTTAATGCGCACACACACACTGTCCTCCACCTCCCACGCCTCCTTAATGTTTTCTGCCACAACAGTTGCCATGGTGTCTCAGCTTGCCAGCTGTGCCGGACAGCACAATAACAAGGAAGTGTGTATTTCTATGATAGTGTGTGTATGCCTGTGTTTGTATATCCACGTGTCTGAATATAATAAGTGCTAATGTGGTCTAATAGCGGATTTTAAACCGAGTAACATGCAATGATCTGCCTATTCTGCCTATTAGAGTTTTGATTAAAAGCTGCCTCTTTTCCTGCCTTTCAGAATTATTTTCACATCAAGCCAAACTGTTGATAAAACACTGCAAAATGCTGTGGTAAAATAATTGCTGTGTTTTTATGCTGTGTGATGCATTTGCTGGCAGCAGGAAAGAAGCAAATAGTCCTTACTTGTTGCCATAGCACCACAGTTAAAGAGTCTGGATCATTATGGGAAACAGGGAGAGTGACGAGATCAGTGTGCGCACATGAGCTTCGATTTGGGACACAAAGTCACAGAAGTGTGTGGGGGTTCTCAAATATTTCTTAAAAATATCAAAATCCAAATTTGAGTTATGAAGTCTAGACATGAGGAGGCACATATTAAAACAAAAACAACAGACCAAAAATAAACTATGGGCCAAATATGCTGTAAGTTTAAGAAGAAAAAACTGAGTGCAAACTTCATTTAGTGTCTGATCCGCATAACACAGTGAAACGTACCGTAACTCACACTTATTTTCTCTCTCCTGCAAACTCAACAAAACATGGAGGCATTCCTGCAAATTCTTCAGTCTTCTTTTAATGCAAGGTGGCAATACTTAAAACATAGTCTCTACGCCTGCTATAATACGTCCAGTGAACCACACTTTGAAAAACAACAACAACACAAACCCCTTTCAACTTTGTCTTCTCTCTCTTTTGTCACTGACACAGTTCTGCCTGACGTGGAAGGCTTAGAGCAACTCTTGAGTAAACTAAAGGAACAGGCGTTGAGGAGCCTCTCTCCAGTGAGCAAATCTCCAGAGACGCATGAGTGAAGGGTTCGGAACAGCTTGAATAATAGAATAAAATGTCCACTGAGTGATGTGATGTGAGCGTGTTGGCTCAGCCTCCTTCAGCTAAAGAATAGCATCTCTCTCTGCACATTTATCTAAACACTTTGTGTGCCTGTGTGTGTATTTGCACACAAGCTTTTGTGTGTATGAATCTGCCATCATAGATGTCGGATATATTAATGACCATTCTAGGACATTTTGAACACTTTTTTTAATTCTTAGTGTTTCTCACAAAAACTCCCTTTTGGTTTTAAGTATTCCAAGTCAAAGATGTTGACCTTTGACTTGATTAACAACCAGGAAATGGGCATAATGGCCCCCAGGGGCCTCACAAGCTCCAGATAATTTGATTAATTGCAAATTTATTAGGGAATTTGCACCACTCAAGTACATTTTCAACTAAGATAAAGTCACATTTTAACACCTTTTATGATTTTAGTTTAGATAGTGGACTATTTCTTTACTGGAAGTAGCAACTTCTTGGAGTCTCTACTGGTCACTTGGCAACTGTCCAGAGCCAAATAATAGCCCAGCACATAAGCCTTTGTAAAACAAATTGTCATTTTTATACTTTGGCTTTCAAATGTTTTTGGTGTCTGCCTACCACACCTGCTATTAGGCAGATTTTGTTACGTTTGGACAGAGCCAAGCTAGCTGTTTCCCCCTATTTCCATGCTTTGTGCTAAGCTAAGATAACCATCTGCTAGTTGTAGCTACGCCAACAGATATGAGGCAGGTATCAATCTTTTTATCTAACTCTCTGTCAGAAATTAAATAAGCCTGTTTGCCAAAGTGCTGAACCTGGAGGGGAAAGGGCTTGCACGCCGTGCACGCATGCTGACACCTGCAGAGTGGGGGTCATTAGGAGCCCAAAGACAAGTTTTTGCCCTCTAACCATTTAATCCAGCCATGATCTTTACCTCAGGACTTTAGGACAAAATATGATGAACATACAGTATAACAGATTACTCAAAGCACACAAGCATACCACAAACAAGGACATGCTATGTTATGTCTTATGGCTCCTTGCTGTATTTTGGACTGATTTACCTTGGCCTGAACTGAGCTAGTTTGCTTTTTAAATCGGTGGCATGCTTATTGGAGTAGAACCATTTCCCACTACTGTTATACATACTGAGAGGTCATTTATTTTTATTTCCTCTCCACTGATTTAATTTATTTTATGTGATTCTTGGGAGAATTTCTGTTGGAGCAGATCTAATCCCATAGAGGACTCAGGCCACAGGCAGTCAGTCATCTATTGTGGACGGAGACTCATCCATATACACAGGGTGAGTGCACGTCCAGTCACCTGCTTGCATGTAAATTAGTTTGCTGAGTGTTGTCTGGGCTTTGTCTAATCACATGTTTGTTTATGCAAATCCACTTTAAATTAAATCCAAAAAGCGCCACATACAGAAGTGGTAGCGTGGAAAATATGGAACTGAGAGGCTGAGTGTAACATACATGGCTTGAACTGCCCGTGTTATTCTGTTTCCTATGTTAATCAGCTCAACCTGGCAACAGTTTCACTTGTCTTCAATGCAAATCAACTTGTCTCATGAATTTTCAGTCGTCAGGTGTTTCTCAAAAAACTACTGGACACAGTTTTAATGATGCAAAATAAAAAAAGATGAGAGCACATCCTTGATAATGTGGAATTATTCACAAGTACAAGATGTGAGGGTTTGGTGGGATGAACATATTTTCCTCAACTGCTGCCCCTCTCCTCCTCTTCCTCCCAGGAGTCATATCTCTTTCTCTGCCCCACCTTCCTCTTTCTCTCTTTGTATTTTAACCATTCACCCCATCTCTTCTGACAATTGTTTCTTTCATTTGCAGGAGTTGAAAGCATAGAATGTATTTTATTATTTGAGAACAGGATATTAAAAGGAATACTGTTTATGTAAATAGGTTATTTAGGAAAATCCACTTGATGTTGCTCAATATATTTCTCTTTCTCTATCCGTCATTGTTACTTGGTTCAGGCCTCCTCTTCTACGTATGTACTATGAACTCAGTTAAACCCTTAGAGATATACTAAACAAGCACGAGTGACAGTGCTTGGACATCCCCTTCATCTGTGTTTATCAGTGTGTGCGTGTATTTGGATTCCCCAAATTTTTCCAATATGAATTTTTTCCTACTATAAATGTATGTATGCATATATTCAGTATATACTGCATGTACAGAGCTGAAGGTACGCTGTGTGCAGCACGTTTGAATAGCTGTATACACAGTCTGTGAATGTGGTGGTGTACGATCTCTACAGCGTGTAAGTCACCTGGCCTAGAGCATATCAAACCTTTATCAAAGTCAAGCTGAGCAGCCTCAATTCTTCTCAGCTCATGGTATAAATATTTAGTCTGCAGTATAAACACACCGGCCTTCGAGGAATGCTCTGTTCACAAATGGCAGCAATGCTTTTATCCTTGTGTGGCTAAGGTAGAACCTGTACTAAATAGACAGGAGCTACTTTTCTACTTCCACATGTATGTACTACAGCAGTTGTGGACAGGTGTAGACTCTTTACAGCTAAATGTCATTGCATGGCAGGCACACTCACTTAGACAACTCCAAGAATGAATCTGGGTACATCAACAAAACTAAATTCAAATGATATAAATAATGTAAGACATGGGATTGACTCACAGTACAGTAAAGTGGCACATGTGGCTCACTGTGTTTAAAGTGTTGGACAACAAAGGAGCTGCATGGCACAGAGGAATCAGATCAGTCAGGCTTTTGCCTCATAGACAATACTTGACAATAGGATCGATCCATCTTTGGTTCTAGTCTTTTTATGGCTTTTGTTGACAATAAAAAAATCTGGAATATTGAATATCGTCAGCCTCCTTCATCACCAAGCTGACCTAGCAGCCATCCTCCCAAAAAAAAAAACAGGCACTGTTCCACTGTTCCTTTATAGTATCAGGGTTTTCTTCCCATTATTCTTGCGATGCTTTGGTATGCTCCACTTGTAAATTGTTCAGCTGCTTCAACAATTTGTCCTAACAGAACTTTTCCAATAGAACTTAGTTTAAACATTTACTTTGTCTGATTTGGACTTGACCACTGAAACATCTAAATTTGGAAAAGCAGCATAAACTTGGGATTTTTGTGCACACACACACAAACACACTCAGGCGCACAAAGGTTTTGTGTTGTAAGGCGGGTTTTAATTTCCCAGACAGTATTGTCATGTGGTTTAACATGAGCTTCACTAGGCAAACTGCATTCGTGTGTGCACGTCTGTGTGCGTTTTGGGTGGAGGTGTAGAATTAGAAGAAGAAAGAAGTGGAAGAAAGACAGGAGGTGGGGGTTGTCAGATCCATCCCATCTCTTTTTCTTTCTCTGGAATGCAGCTGGAATCCAAGCTTGACTCCCCTGTAGGTTCCACCCACACTCCCACCACCTCATATCATGCTACACGCACACACACACACACACACATACACACACACACACACACACAAACACAAAAGCTGTGTTTGCACTAGTTATTTCTTCTGTTGGGTCATTTTAACCATAAGATAAGTTGCTGCCTGTTCTTACCTGTCCAGCTGATGCGTAGCTACATGCACACTCCTTATGGTGTGGGTGGTGCGTGTGTGTGTGCGTGCATTGGAGAGGGAGTGTGTGTCCAATCGTAAAAAAACAAATTTCACAAATTTCGGCTTAGATTTGTGGTAAAGTACAATAGACTAAATAATAAGCCATTCTTGATTCTAAATTTTAAAGTTGAATTACAAATTATTGAAGCCACGTTACAATGTGGATGCTTTTTTTCTTTTCTTTTTTCCTTTCCTTTATTACGCGGGTTAGTTGCAACATGCAGTAGCTGTAGTTGATAATATCCGAATCTGATTCTCTGTAACTGTTTCATCCTACAAGATACTTACACATCAGCTGTTCAGATTTAGCTATACTTCAAATACATTTCCCCACATTTTCTATGGTATATCTATCAATCAGTCTATGATATGCATGTGTAACATAATATCAAATTTGATATGCTCAAAATTGTATTAGACGAGTGACAGAAAGAGAAGCAGCGTTCAAATTATTTTAGTCATTCTACACTGTTGTCTTGCATGATCCCTACTTTCTTCATTTTCTCTATAGAGCTCCATGCTATTCCTGGATATTTACGATCCTTGTTGCACTTGCTGCAACTACAAAACCATAGGAAAGGAAAGTCATGATCTTTAGATGATTTAGGCTTTTTCCCGTAAAACATGACACAGTTTGAGTTACATGGATATGTACTGAGACCTAAAGACGTCACGTATTTTTCACTGCAGAACTTCTGCTGCTGAGTTACTCCAAAATATAAATGCACCCTGTAAGTGCCACTCTCAATCATTCCTACACATAAAATGATGCAGCCATAATGTCAGTTAAGGTGTAATGGATGTTTAAGGTTGATGACGTTTTCCACCTTTCCACATCTTTATTGCTATTTGCAAATCTATTTATTATTTCAGTTAATGTTCCTTGTGTCTGCTTTTTCCATTGCAGAGAACTTGCACCAACTGCGTCAGAGCTTTTGAACATATAAACCATCTCTTAATGCTTACGTTCGAGAGGGATGCTTTCTTTGTTCTCACTCTTACAGCCAGGGTCAGCCGTGTTTACATCACTGAGTTGTTGCCGTGGCAACAGACAGAAACCCACAGTTAGAAAAAGGAGAGTCTGCAGAGTTAGATTTAGAAAAATAATATGAAACAATCCAGGACCATAGGTGCATTTTATATATATATATATATATATATATATATATATATATATATATATATATTGTTTGTATATATGATTTTTTAAGGAGTGAGTAACTTATCAGGGAGTGCGTAATAAGACGTGATTGATATGCAGAGAAATGAGAAATGAAGTATGCTGCAACTCTTAAATCCTGAACTATATTTCCACAAAAACTTCATCATGGTTTGATAGCATAATGACCTGTGGCCCAACACAGAATCTAATCTGTAAATAGACACTTTCTAAACTTAAAATAGAGTTATAAGTCTGATGTATTTAAGTTGTGATGATGGGAGGATGACTAAGGCCATTGCAAAATTATACACAGAGAGGCAGCGCTATAGTAAATACAAAAAAACAAGAGCCTTGTATAGAAGAGTATTGTAAATGTTGTCCAGAAAGCACTGAAAAGTGTATGAGTGTCCCACTTAATACATATCTAGCTAATTTAACCAAACTGTGTTATTTTTTAATGTTGAAAAACCAGTATATCTATATCTTTTATTGGTTTTTAAAACTCTAAAATGTCTCAGTATGTGCCTCAAAAGTCCAGTATCTCTCAGACTGTAGGAACTGCTCTGTAGAAATGCAGCTGCGTTATAACAGCATCCTTCACTCTTGTGTAGATTCCCAATGAAATCCTGTAAACAGAGTCAATGAACCAAATTTAAACATCTATTTTGTGTTGTTATGATTGCCCAGCGTGTAGGCTTTTTCAATAGCTGACTGTGTCCACTGTCAACAGAAAGCATAATGGAAAGATTTAAATTCAAGCACACACTGCATATCTGCACACACACACACAAACACACGCACACACACACACACACACACACACACACACACACACACACACTGTATGACTGCGGTAAGTCATTTCAGAGCCTATTAAATCTCCATTAACACACAGCCTCCCTGCTAGCCCTAGCTAATCCAATCCAGGTGTGTGTTTGTGAGTGTTTTTTTTTTTTTTTGGCTCCATCCCTTCACTGCTGCCTCATTCTCCTGACCTTTCTATTTCTTTCCTTCAACTTTCTCTCTATCTTTCACTCTCTTTATATCTCAATATTTCATATCTCGGCTCGGACAAAGTCTCCTTTTCCCACACTCTCCCTTAAACCTGGCAACAGCAAACCTCCTCCAATTAGGTCAAATTAAGGCAAATTGCAGCTCTCAGTGGGAAACCAGACTGACACACCTCACTGTTAATCTGATTAAGCTCAGTCATCGCTATAGTCACCTACAGTCTGGAAAAGGCAGTTGCAGATTTCTCCTCTTTGAATCGATTGGCCTCCCATTGTCAGTTCAGATTAAGTGTGTGTCCCATATGCTAATTGACCCCCTGGGCTGCTACATCCATCTGTGAGCTTTTTTTTCCTCCCATCCCTTTATCTTTATTTAAAATGTCTGAGAGTGAGAGACAAAAACAGACAGAATGAGATGAGAAAACTCTAAAACACAAAGCATCTGTTTTCTATTCATCTGAGTGCCTGAATAATGAGGCTGAAAGATGATGCGCAGTGACAACGGGGTTATAAAATAGGCAGAGATGAACTGAATAGAGGCGGAGGATACACACATGAAAAGATGAATGATGTCTTTATTTCGGGAATATAAAAGTGACACACATTGATCTACTTTCTCCAGGTTCTCTTTCGCTGCTCAGGTCAACTTTCCACTTCTTCTTCTTGTGTTTATTGCAAACAAACTGCTGTTTCTTCTGCTGGAAATGTAAAATGCATCACTTCCTACACTGGTGGTATTTTTCCAGGAAAGACCTACTTGACTCCAGGTGTTTAGAAAGGTAAAACCCTTCCTGAGCTGGCATTAGGGTTAGTTTCTAGTTCATTGCTCATCTGCTATAGCGTCTATCCATATAAAGTAGCAAGCAAAGCTTTTTTTTATTAGAAAAGGTCATTTAAAAAAAAAAATTTTAGCATTATGATTGTAAATTAGATTTTTTTCTCAAATCTGTGCCCAAACTCAAATTCCTCCAAATCCAAACAGTCGGCCAACAACACTGGAGTTCTGATTCTTGTGGGGGACTACTGGACCTCTAAAAGTAATTTCTCATGCACACACACACACACACACACACACACACACACACACACACACACACACACACACACACACACACATTAATGTTCTGGGAAGGTACTCTGCAGGAGAGAATATGATCTCTGCTGCTTGGAAGTGACGCTGTTCGCTATGAAAGCAGTACAAACACACATTGTTATGTTTGTTAGTGAGTGAATGTGTGTGTGTGTGTGTGTGTGTGTGTGTGTGTGTGTGTGTGTGTGTGTGTGTGTGTGTGTGTGTGGATACGTGGGTGTTGGTGACAGTACAAACAACTCCACTCTACTGGAGATCTCTTATGAGAATACTTTGCGAGTGTGTAATAAAAACACGACGGGCACATTTACCAGAAGGTTTTAATGTCTCTAACAGTAAGGAGGGAGGACAATATTTGTAATTCAATTGTAGAAGAGCTCTGCAGCCCACAACAGGTCTATTGCGTATGAATGTATGTAAATATTTGAGGTCTAACATACTGTGAGCCTGTAAAACAGCCTTATGGAGTTAACACATTTCAGGAGCTAGGTTCAAATTGTTGGGTTTGTCTCCCTGTCCAATGCATTTTAAACAGTTTGATTTGGCCCCAGCGCTGTGAAATATGTCCTGACTGCAGCTGGTATCAGCTATTGTTATGTTTTTGTAAGATACTTATGACATCGAGAGGCTGAGCAGACAGATGTGCGCAGCTGTGACTGGCCACAACGCGGCCCACCCACACTTTTACTGTGATTCATCATTCGTGTTTGTGTGTGTGTGTCCAGATGCTGCTGAATGTTCCCAAACTCCAGCCTCCTCCTGGAAGATTTACTAAAAGCTCACTGGCGCGCTCTGTTGGCTAAAATAGCTCTTTACATTTAATTTAACTTTCATAAAAATGTTGCCTGCATTTCACTTAAATGTCCACTAGATGATAAAAACACCATTATCTCCAAACACTGGTAGGTGTTTAATAATAATGATAATAATAATAATAATAATTCTTTTATAGAAACTTGTTTCTTGTTTTTGATTCTTGGGATTTTCTATATTGTATATGCAACATTAAATAAAGGGAAGTAGGAGGGAAGCGACTTGTGATATAAGAAGTCATGTGCAAGTGAAACAGACAGAAAAGATATTGTTTAAATAAAAATGTCCACTAGGCGGCATCACATTCTGATCCTAATTCTCTGTCAGCAGTCTCATAATAATGCCTTTCTGATAAGCTAATGCTTCAGAGTTGTGAGTGTAAGTTTCCTCACAGTGTTACCACAGAGTTTGTAGTGTGAAGCTGCGCTGACTTTAAACACACATCGCCGTCTAACTGCAGGAATATCCATGAGCTGCATGAACCTCAACACTCTCACACGTGCAACCAATACGCCTCTCCCTGCTCCTCTTCTGGAACCTGAGTGTGTCAACCCATTCCTCCGCTGAGCTATTTTTCTATTTATAGCTGCAGAGCCCCGGCTGTGTCTAAAATGCCTGCTGTCTCATTCTGTTTTGCTTCCTTACTGTGACAGATTTGGAAGGGGAGGGGGGTGGCGGTGAGAGGTCCCCCACTTTAAATCACTTTGCTTTTCAGGACCCATCGTCATATATGTCTGTCATTGTCTGATTGTAAGCTAAACAGATGTTCACATTATTCTAAATTCATTAGTAACTGTATGAGTGTCACTTGAGTATCTACCTTAACATGACTTACCACTCTACTGACCTCTTGATCCTTAAAAAGAAACTTCCAGCTAACTGACCCTGCATTTTAAGGCTGAATAAAAAAAGAAATAAAAACCAGTGTTTATGCTGTGCTTCATTACACAGCTGAGTTACGAGTCAAAGATGTTATGGATAAACTCCCCAAAACATTTCCAACTGAATTCAGTCAGTGTTGGCCAATTGTTAGAGCCCAAGTTTACTCCCAGCAGATAACAGGGACTCCTGCCAGAAGAGAGAGCAGAGATAAGGCACTGGGAAGGCAATGGCTCACTCTGAAGTTAACCCAGTGTGTGTGTATGTGTGACACACAAAATCAAAGGAGACAGTCACACTCCAATGCGTAGGTGATGTCTTGTGTCCTTCGTTCTGTCGGCCCTCCTCCTCCCCTCTCTTCCAGAAATGTATTTTTAGAGCTGCAATCAAAAGTTCTCCAGCAGAATAAAGATAAAGATAGAACTGACACAATTCATCAACTAATCAATTAGTCAACCAACTGAAAATTTTGATAATTGGTTAATTATTTAAGTGATTCAAACAGAACTACCCAGCAGTCTGTGGTTGCAGCCTCTCAGATTAGAGGATTAACAGCTTTTCCTTGTCTTACTTTACAGTAAACTGATTATCTTTGGGTTTTGAAATCAACCTGAACCAAAAATGGCACTTTGGGCTCTAAAACCTTGTAATGGGGATTCCTTTTTTTTACTACTTTTTGATGATTAGTAAATTAATCAAGAAAATATCAGCAGATTAATTCATAATATTAATTAAATACAGCCCTAATGACGTCCTTAAGATCCTTATCAGTAGCCTGTGAGTGAAAACTAAACTTAAAACTTTTTTTTTTTTTAAGTAAGTATAAAATCAAGAGACATTTTCCTCCTAAAGGTGCTCAGGGAGAAGAAGATTCACATGCACAGTAAGTTTTAAAATGCTAATGTTTACATTTGTATAAATGGATAAATGGATTCTGGTGGTTTTGGCCTTATGGTAGAACTAGATTAAAGGTGAGGGAGGTCATCAAACATTCAGATTTATGCTCTGGGGACCATGAATATCAACACACTCTGTCAGATGGAAAATAAGGTTAGGGAGGAAAAATATGTGGAAACTACATAAACAATGGTCCATAAAAAGGGAGTTTTACGCAGCAGCTTGAAAGATGACACTCATTTAGCTGCCCTCAGCTCCTCAGGCGGGTCAGTTCAAAGGAGCCTTCATGAGAACAAATTGCTGCATGCTTTCAGTGTACTGTTTGGAAGGGCAAAGCTGGACCTGTCCAACAAACTCAAGCTTTGATCCCAGCTCGATTCTTGATTCCTCAAAGGTAAAATCAAGCTGGTTTGGTCTTGTTGCTGCATTTAGCATAAAGAAAGGGGTTTGGCAGTCCAAATGAGAAGGAGAATTATAGGCAGGATGTCTATAAAAGAGAGTCAGTAAAAGTGAAGAATGGACAGGAGTGAGCTTCTGTGTAGAAAAATGAAAACAGGCAGAAAAGGATGGGTGGGTGATGGGGAGAGGGGAGGAAGTTGGGGGGTCACTCAGTCAGTAGCCAACCCTCTTTCAGTAGGAGCCCTGGGGCCTCGGCATGAAGCTCTGACCTGGAATTCCAAATAAATAATTCCTTAAACCTCCCCACTGAGCAACATACACACACACACATATAAAGGAGGGGGGTGCACCAAGCAAAATGCACAATTTCTCCAAAAACCATGGCTTATTTAAACAAGTATTTCAGGTATTTGAAGGTATATTTGATCAGCAGACACTTGATAAGTCAGTGAGGTAAAATCACACACACATGCATGCACAAAAGCCCACACACTCACAGGTATTAATTCTCAAAGCTTAGCTCTCAGAGTAAGCTAAATCCTGTATGTGTGAACAGGAACATTCAGTTAATCCTCACTAAATACAGCATGAAACAGTTTTACTCAGTAATAAATAGCCAGGCAAAGAGAGGCACGACACTGAGGTCAAATGCTCTGAAGCGTATACAAGTAATTAATATACACAGGACGGAGTATGAAAGAGTGACTGAGCTGCCATCCTGGGTAAATCAGGCAATAATATGCCATGTAAAGTGTAGAAGAACAAAACAAACAAGCACAGGGTCATAATACATCTGTGAGGGCTGTAAGCGAGATGTCCTAGGCTGAACTCAGACGTACCAATTTCACAAAGCAACATTCAGATAAAAACCAGAGCTTGATAAAATCAAAAACAAAATTGGATTTTGTTCCTTTGGGCTCATATTTTAGCAAAGGGACAGGATATGAACATGCAGCGTCCTCTAGATATTCCTTATGAAGACTGTTGCACACACACACACACACACACACAGAAACACAGACGCTCAACATACATCCATAACCCTGAGAGAGAGAATTAAGATAGAGAGACTCTTCATTAATATACTACTCGGGATCAGCAGAAAAATTCTAATTGATACGATAAAATGCCATGAAGCTGCCTGTATGAGTGATGAAGGTCAGCTGTGGAGCATGTGGTTCCAAGCTTGTTATTCTCATAATGAGGCTTATCATCAGCACATATTAAAGGTTCATTCTGATTTATTAAAACTTATTTCGTCGTTATCACATGATCACACCTCACACACTATTGACTGTATATCACTATTTAACACATACTATTGACTATTGTCAATACTTGATCACTCGCACACCTACTGTAGATTTAACGTACCCATTATCGGTTTTATTAGTTGTAGCTATGTTGCTCTGACAGGCAGCGGGAATTGATTAAACCAATAGTTCTAGCTAGCTGGCCTGTTAACATAATATTGTATTTTTGTATGATTACTACTGGCATGATATATCACAATAAAAGCGCTCTTGGGGCCCCTCTGGTGGCCTCGGGCCCTGAGCAGGCGCTTAGTTTGTCTATGCCCCGGGCCGGCTCTGACCAGTTGTAAACAAGCCCACAGATGCAGAGGGAAAAAACATAAAGGTTGATCATGATTCAGTTTTGTTTTAGTATTAAAAAAGACTTTTTAAATAATTCTGGGATCACTAAATATACTCAATCGTTATTTCTTCAGTGTCTATTTATGTTACTTTTCCAAGATTAGATAAAGAGAAGGGGGGGTTTTGAGATGTTGTGAAACCTTTTCACTCAGTGTGTGTATCATGTCACCAGCATTTACAGTGATTGAGACGGATGCATAAATGGGAAGTTGTAAACTTAACACACCATGGCATATGTGAGAGGATTTTATCCATGCTTTCCCTCTGGCCCATGACAAACCACATTAGAGAGAACATTAGTGGACATAGGGGTCACTGTAATACACACACACACACACACATACACAAATACACAAGGGGATGGACATTTTTGCCTTCAAGACTCCAAAGTGCACAATTAGATCATCCACCCACTGCCTTCGGATTCGCTCCCACATGCATGAAAACATATTCATGCACACTAAAAGTAACTCAACACTGCAGCCTTCTCACTGGAGGAGAGGTTTAATCGGCAACAGACAGAGAGATTCTGGCTGCGGAAATTAATGTTTACTTTTCAACCGTCTCTATTTCAAGCTGCTCTCTTTTCCTTCATTGTTGAGAAAACATCCCAAAGGAGATGTGAGATTGCTAAACTAAAACACTGCCAAACAAAACCCGCTGTTTCATATGGTTCTTTTCAACAGAATATCATGCAAACTTGTCAAAAATTTGCCCTGTGAGGTATCCTGTTTCTGTACACCAATGAGAGATGGCTTAGAATATTTTTCACACACATTATACAGTGTGTTTCGATCTCATTGGAATCAAATGTTGATGTCATATCCTCTCGCCCTCTGCTCATACAGCGTGCTCTGCTATGTTAGTTTGTGTGATTACTTTAGGGCACAATGGGATATTGCTGAACAGCACAAGACATGGGTGCGGTTCTGTGCTCAAAAACAGCTTATGAGAAATGTGTGATTCATGAAAAGACCAAAATAAAATGTTGCTCTCTTTTACAGAGCTGAAAGATACAGACATATTGGTGAGAAATTAGTGGAGTGGTTTGCTTTTGAGTCTCATGCAGGCACCAGCTTGATTTCTAGAAAGTCTTGTAGCTTTAAGCCGTCTAATGTTATGGGGCACTATCAGTGGGTGAAATCCAACATTGAACTATACTGTAAATCAAAGCCTATGCTGTAGGTCTCCACAGTTGGATTCCTGTGTAACCATCGTTGCAACCTCTTACATCAAGTACTGTATAAATTCATAAATCCAGCTTCACGTGGGAGTGAGATAGAAGCTTCTAACAGTCTCGAGTGGTGTGCCGCTGAGTTAGTGTAATGATACTAAGCAATTACAGTCACTTATAGGACGATAATGTGCTACTGTTTTAAAAACTTTACACATTAAAAGCTGTAAATGTTCACCTGTAGCTCCCAATCCTGCCCACAATTTTGAAGCATTTGAACTTAAACATTTGCAAAAATCATAATAATGATCCACACATCTTTTTATTAGCATGGAAAAAATTTTGAACCTAAACAAGCAATATATGTCAATGTAGGCTATCGAACAGAAAACAAAAATTTACGACAGCAATGTTATGATGGTAAAATGCCTCATGCATCTATATCAAATGAAAAAACATGTTTAATATTACTTTGGGTATTTCTATCACTTTCACTGAAAGCAGACAACGTTCTGGACTGTCAGTAGGTTGTACATGAAAACAACCAGGCCCATTAAACTTAATAAGGACTATAATCAAACTACAACCCCTTGCAGACCCACATACACAAATCCAGAGCTTCTCCCAGGAGGGGACTGTACGAGAACATGTGGCCAAAGCAGGAATGTTTAGCAGCAAGAAATGACAGGTTCGGTGGTTTTTTTCTTTTGTTTGTTTTTTTGTTTTTTTTTAAGTACATCTCAGTGCATTCTGCTAAAACTGTTGATTTAGCAGGATGTGGATTCAAAGTGAATAACACATGCGAAAAGAAAATCCACCCCAAATAATAAAAACTGACTTAGAAGCCCTTTAACTGAAGAGAGCCAGACAACCGACAACCGTGAACAGATCCAAATCAGAATCTACTGCTGTACGCCAAGAAAATCAACCTGCGTTCCATCACAGTTTCAGTGTTTTGACGGAGGCTCTTGCAACAGCGTGATGACATCCTATATTCGACTCCTTCATCTACATCATGCTCCACTTGCTCTGCACTCTTGCTGCAGTGATACTGTAAAAAAAAAAAAAAAAGACTGAATCTTGGCTGAACTGCCCAAGGTATATTGCATTGTATTTGTTTTTAGTTTGAATTTTGGTGTGTGCATTCCACAGATGTCGAACCATCAAGGTCTTTGTCCTCCAACGCAGCCTTCTCACTTTCAGAGAACTTAGGGAGGAAATCAGGGAGGAAAGGCAGAATGGATCGCAGCTTAGTTCACAAGTTCAAGCCTTTCCTAAAACATGTCCAGGAGAAAATATAATGAAACCGGGAATCTGGCATATCCAAATTTTAAATTTACACCATCAGCTGCTAATAAATGAAATTGTGTATTGCTATTTTTGGTTTTGTATTTTGGTTTGATTTTCATTGGAGCTGTTGAACCTATCAGATGGTTAGATTTGCCTCAATCCTGCAGTTTGTGATTGATGACCGATTGATTGATTGACCAGAGAATGAATCTATGTAGACTTCTGTTTCTGTGGTAGTTGCTCACTGTGATTCGATTCGGTGAATTAGTCCTCTTAGGCAAAATATGGATAGCTTGAGCAGGCTCAGAGCGCTGACAGCAAATGCATGATTGCTTTTAGTCGTCGGTCTGGAATTCCCAGAAGGGTCCTGCATGAGAATCTCATGGTGCGATCCAAACACAAACTATGAATCTCTAAATCCTTTTGAACAGTTAACCAGTGAAAAGATGCTAAATCTGTCCTCCCGCTTTGATGAAAGGCTTTGCTGCAGCATTTCTTTCCAATGTTCAGACCATGTTATTGTTGTTATAAACACTTCAATGTGGACCACCTTTGGTTAAAAAAAAAACACACACACACAACTGTTGGCTCCTGGCAGAAAGCATTGACCTGAGTAAATGCACTAGCTTGTATGGTTCACAGCATAAACAATGGCAAACATGTGGAGCAGTTCAAGTGTTGCAGAAAGCATGGAGGCTGGATCAGAATGTGTGATTTCTGATAAATGAAACATCACACAAGCAGCTTGAAAAAAAAAGATTTTTACAGCATGAGTAAGCTTGCAACACAAATGATATATTAATGAGATAGTTCACAGACCTTGTCGGGGATTCTACCAAAATATATCAGTGATGTTACACAGGAAAATCTACCCAGTATCCAACAAACTGTCTAAAAGGGATTCGAAAATCTAATGATAGTTGTGTTTAATTATTAACATTGGAGAATTTTGTAAATGTTACCTTTAAAGGAAAGATTTTCACTCTTTCTCCACAAGTTTTCTTTTCCTGGAAGAGCAGCCTTTTTCAAAGCAGTACTTATGACTAAACATTTAATATTTTTATTTTATGTAGCGACTGAGTTAAAAAGTATGGACAGGATTTCCACATACAACCCATCTAAATTATGCAAATCTTTGTTCCTTTTAACTTTCTATGGAAAATTACACGCAATGTGAGGTGATTTTTTCTGTACATGCTGATGTCTAATGTATTGTCAGGTGTAATATTTGTTCACCATCTCAGTTTAGTGTGTCAGCATGCTAACATTTGTTAGTTAACACTACAAAGTTATAGTAGGTGGCCCAAGAGGAAAGTTGGAGGATTACCAAAGTCATTGGGATACATCCTCTGGGAACCATGACTGTCTGTATTAAATTTTGTGGCAGTCCACCCGCTAGATGTTGAGATATTTCACAGGATAATTGAAAATTGTGACCTGCAGGAGATCACTATATTCACAGGGATTCATTCTCTGGGCCCCTTGAATGTGCAAAATGTCATAGTAATCCATCAAATAGTTGTTGAGATTATTTCAGTCTGAACAAAGATGGTCGACCCACTGATTGCTCTACGGAGGCATGGCGCTCGCATGGCTAAAAAACACATAGTGATCCTAAGAAAGCAAACAGTAGACTTGGACTTCTCAAAGTGTGTTTCTCTACTTCTTCTCTCAGCTCTGAGTACGCTGACATAGTTCAGTGATGATACATAAAAATAAATCAACATGAGACATTTAGAGAATTTCAAAGAATGGTAACAACTAATGTAAGAAAGTGTAATCTAAATGCCAGTGAAGAAACAAGTACTGACACTTAGGTAGACAGTGAAATTACGTGTTTTTTCTCCACTTCACATCCTTTTGCGAAATTGACAGGGATTCTAAAAGTTGTTGTGTCTCTTAAAAAAAACTACCATACAAGCCAGTTCCCATATTTCTAACTGCTTTAAGAATCTGGAGTATAGGAAGTAGAAAATCCCAAATAGTAATCTTCCAAAATCCCAGTTGGCATGACGATGGTTCAGTTAAATTATGAATAGAAAACTGAGAATTGCTCTGTGCAAACTCACAGTAATAACATCTGTCATCATAGGTGTCACTAAAACATTCAAAACAGACAGTTTTTACACACTTACAGCATCTCTATAGCCTTTAAAACTAGCATTACTTTTTATTGATTTACTAGATTAGATTACTCAAGAGGCTGAGGGAAACAGACCTGCACTGGGTTTTTTTCTTTTCCTCCACTTTTCCAACAACTCGACTAAGATACAGTGTCAGAGGACAAAACTCTGACCTGAAAGAACCACTCCTAAATTGCTTTAAATCATCTGGTATCAATCATTTAGTAGCAATAGTTGGAGTGTTTACTAATGGTGGAAATCTCATTTTGGAATGATTTTCTTGACTTAGTCTCTTTTCTAAGGTATTAGGGGTAAGTGGGTCTAAAAATAGACCGTACAATGTCAACATTCTGGCGCCCCATAAACAACCAGGATTAAATTAGCCAACCACTGTTTCCTCTCTGAGCCTTTGTGCATGTGCGTCTGTGCGTGTGTGTATATGTCTGAGTGAGGTATGAAAGACAGACACACTGTGTAGGTTCAGTTTCACACACCAAAGTTACAAATTCAAGTGTATCAGCGTTCCTGTAAAAACCTAAACTGCTTTTAAACATGTGCTATTTTGCAAGGAGAGAATGTTGATATGATGTCTAACTTTAGAGTCAATCACTTCACAAGAAGAACTGCTTCCAGTCACTGACCCCTCCTACTGTCATAACACAGAGCGTACTTTCTGATGATTTTTCTGCGTCATTGTTCTTTCAACATCAACAACCTGGCCACGGAAAAAAAGCTATTAAGCAATCATGGCCAATAAAACTGTCATGCACTGCTTTTTGTGTAAACCATTACATCTCCACTCGGTCTCTCTGTGCATGTCTCCCTCCTTAAAAAGGCATAGCACGAGACTACTCCGCACAGGTTGCTCTACACACACACACACACACACACACACACACTCAGTGGAACACATGCAAATCATTTAACGTGAACAGAAGTTTGGACTTTGAATACATCATGATATATGAACTTGCACCTATATTGAAAATCTATATTGATAAAATTTAGACGTATTTGGTGTTCTATAGCTGCTGTGTTCTTTTTTTAATCAACCTGAGAATAAAATGAAATGATATGAATTCACAACTATTTCAAAAGCTGCTTGAGTTTAATCACTTGCTAATCTGTAATATGAATGAATGATGGTTGGGGACATTTCGGTCCAAACTGGCATCAAATGATGATGGAGTACCCTGATCATGATTGACATGATTATTTAAAGGGACACAACACTGATTTTACACATCAAGTAGTGAAAGACACTGTTGCATTGTGGGAAATGTGGGAACTATTGTTTTTGGATCATGACCGATCTAAGTACTCAGTGTCAGGATGTTGCGACCGGTGTTGCTTTGATCAGTTTCTCTCACAAGTGCCTCAACTTTATGAAAGTGTCATACTTTACACCATTTAATATCCACATTTTCAGTATTGAATTTGCAGTAAATATCCCAAAATGACATGACACAGAGGATTTAATAGATGTCGGCCAACTCTACCATCCATGCAGCTTTCATGTCAGTACACTATGAAAATGACCTTGCAGAAAATTCATTCATCATTTCAAAAAGACGTAGACAAGCTGTAACTGCATGTGCACAAGGCCCTGGGAAGTATCCAAACGTCAATATCAAGTGTCAACCACAATTTTAGCATGGGAAAACACACTCCCAGTGTTGGCAAATTGTAAACTTCAAAAAGAAACAGATGCAAGCTGCACAACTGTATCTGACACCTCCTGTCAGTGAGTGAGCATGCATGTTCCCTCTGAAAATGAAAATGGTCATGAAATTTCAATCTTTCTGGCTTCATAATATATGGAAAAAAATGTGAAAAATATGAAATATGAAAAATGAATCTTCATTATGTGACTGGCATGTTCAGTTTGCATTTGAAAAAAAATGTGCATTGCAACTAAATCCGTCTGCTGCATTCAGTGTATTACCAATGTAAAGTTTACACTTCATTTCAGGATTTTACTTCACACCCAAAAGTGTGTGAAACATCCTGTCTTGGCTCAGTATTTTTACAAACACTCTGAGGTGCAATAACTTCATGCTCAAGATTGTACTAATGACTCCAAACTGATGGCCTCATGTTATCCTCGGTGGGCCGTGGCAGGAGGAGGGGGGGAGTCCATGGAAAATAGAGTTACAGTGATGGGAAACGCTGCAGAGTGAGAGCTTCTCGACATCTCAGAGTTCAAGTGAAGGAGGAAAAGTGTGGATGCGTGTGTGTGTGTGTGTGTGTGTGTGTGTGTGTGTGTGTGTGTGTGTGTGTGTGTGTGTGTGTGTGAAAGAAAGACGGAGAAGCACACTGCAAGAAAGTGTAGCAGAGAGAGTGAAGCTGGAGCTGTTCTTTGTAATAGGAAATGATGGGAGAGCTGTTTGAGGGCCGCATGGTTTTGACCCTGTGACCGCTCCCAGTCGTGAGAACCCAGTCCCGGGCCATGTGTCCTTAAGACACTCACATCAGTATACACACGCGCTTCTATACATACACACACACACACACACACTCGGTGCAACAAGCAAAACACATATCAGCTAAGCCAGAGAAAGAGAGAATACGTCCAGAAAAGAAGCTGGAAAATTATCATACCTTTCCACCACTGGATGTGGACTTGTGCCAACTATGCAACCTATAAAGCCCCCCCCCCCCCCCCCCCGCTAAAAATAAGTCACCCAAGCATGTTTTGGTAAGGATTTCATATGCTACCTTCCCCTTATTCACACTCAATTTGAAGCCTATATGAAGACAAAAGCCCAGCCAGCTTAATGACTACAACAGTAGGAGAAAAAAACAGATTATGAGGGGAAGACTATCTGTGCACTTCACTGAACCTTTTGTTGGAAATGTTTAATCCTCAGAAGCTCCGAAAGAGCTGCTTTAGCTTTCCCACAAGTACTTCTGTGTAAGGTGTGACTCTCACAAGGACTGAAAACACAGCGATGACCAGCCAAGAAAAAGTCCAGGTGGGAGAAGTGGAGCAGTGCTGCCTGCACCCTGTTCCCCCAGTTAATTACCCACGTGCCCTTGGGCAAGACTACTGCTCTAGTTGTAGGCTGTAGTGTACTGGTTTAATACTGGATGGCTTCCAGGTGCAGATGTCAGAGTCAGGTCAACACTCCCTCTTCAAAATCCATAAATCTTCCAGTTGGGCTCGAGTATCTCCACACACACACCTCAGGTCATGATGTCTTACTCTACACACAGTCTATTTTAAGATTCACAGACATCTTTCTGGGTCTAAGAATCAAACGTGCACTCTGTAGAGTCTGGCTGTTCTGACAGAGATTTGCAGCAGCAAATGTGTCTCCTGGCATACAGTGGATTTGACTTCCAGCAGAAATAAACAATGTGTTAAGGCTGCTGATTGCTTTTTCTAGTTATTCCAGGAGCTGTCATATGCACTTCAGGGATGGCAAATTCCTAAATTCTGTTAAGCCACTTTTCCAGCAGTTTAGTGTGCATACATAGAAAGGAACTATACATGAAGAAACAAGGGAGAAACACATGATTATTTACACATGGTTGATTGTCATATGATGGTCACATATGTATCATTCCACTCAACACAAGCTGGACTCTTAACTATGACTCGGTTACTCAGGATGACTTACAACCTCAGAGGTAGAAACTTATTCTACTGCGTTGGAAACTTTACCTCTGATTTCCACACAACGTAAGCGTGAGAGCTGGACGGCTGCACTTTCCTCTGGAGCCACCTCCGCGGGGAGAACAGCGTACCGGTGCTCCCGGACGGCGCAGCGCCGGGTCCCCTCACCAGAAACGGTAAATCCCCGGCGGTATTCCTTTTAGCACACTTCACTGTATCATAGTCAAAGTGGAAGTTGGAGGATGGAGAAACATCCAATGGTATGGAAGGAGAAGAGAGGGACGGGGTTATGGGCTCCTTTAGTGTCGGAATCTTAGTGCGTAAAGCTGGTTTGACAGCCACGCGCTCCGGAGACGCACCTGCGTCCGCAGCCGCCGCTCCAGAAAGCGGTGCTCCAGTTGTTGCCTCGGTGCCGGTGCCACAATGTCTTATGATCGCGGGGTCCAGGCTGCGGGTCTGGCGTAGCCTCCGTTTGATTATGGCTTTGGAGGCAGGAGAGGAGCAGGAGAAGACGCTGTTGAGAAGTCCTTGAGCCGCAGACATGTCTCCTCGTTTTGGATCTCACATCAGCGCTGCCCAGTGCGTCTCTTTAAAACTCCAACCTCAAGACAGGAATTTGGTGTTGCCCCATCAAAAGGAAGTTCCACGTACAAGCTGGTGAAGAGCTGGAATGTGCTGCATTTGGCTGCAGACGCTGCGCACTGTGGAGAAGGAGCTAGTCAAATCTTCTTTTCCTCTGCTGTGATCTTCTGCACGTTGGTCATTGACTAACTGGAGTAGAGTGAGAAGACAGTGTGAAAGTGTGTGTGCATGAGCGTGGGAGGGCGTTCAGAGCACTTGAGATGAATACTTGCATACTGTAATTTTTCTTAATAACCAATTTAACTTCAAAATATTAGAACTTTTTGTTTTTGCAGATTTTGTTTTTTCAACTCTTGGCATAAAGAGTCAACTTTACACCTCCATTGTGCTTCCTTTTCTTTTTTGTTAAAATGTAAATTACTTCCAGCACTGGGTGATAATTAATCTCATCCACTGAATTCCATTCAAGCAGCATTTGATTTTGCCTGAAATACTTCACAACACTTTGACCACTAACTTTGTTTCCTGCTGCCTTAACTGTTTAAGATGTGGAGTAAGATGATTTTCTGTAATGAAGAAGCTCATGTTCATGAGGGTAATTAGGCAAGTAGCCTGTCACAATAATCAGACAGGCAGAAGGTCATACATACAGACAGAGATGATTTAGCCCTGGATGAAAATAGGCGTATTAATC
Source organism: Seriola lalandi dorsalis (assembly GCF_002814215.2). Taxonomy (NCBI): domain Eukaryota; kingdom Metazoa; phylum Chordata; class Actinopteri; order Carangiformes; family Carangidae; genus Seriola; species Seriola lalandi. The sequence goes on from NW_019525517.1 coordinate 1,459,669, forward strand.
CTCGTCTCCCATTAATCCACCTCGCTGTCTGGGAATAATAGGCCTATCAGTGAGGCCTGCTGTGTGCTATTATTAGCTAAACAATAAGTGAGCCGTAGGATTAATAGCCAATGCATGTCTTCATACACCTGTGTATGAGGCTGACATAGTGCCAGACATTTGTTGACACAGATGCTCATAGAAGAGCTCAGTAATTTCAGCATGTTAAGATGGTGTGTGTGTCTGCATTTGTTTAAAGGAGAGAGTGTGCAAGGAAGAGAAGCACTGCGAGAGGAGAGAGAGAGAGAGAGAGAGAGAGAGAGAGAGACAGAGAGAGAGTATGTGTGGCCCAGTGTGTGAAAGTATGGGAAAAATGAAAAGAGACAGCAGGAGTCTGGAGAGGAGGGTGCCGGCCGGCTGATAAAGGAGCTTATGAAGCTGCACCGCATGACACACTCACACACATACACACAACACAGCATGACATGACACTGATAACAGCTGAGATAGATTTGACACTTCTAAAAACAGTCTGCGGGGGAAAAGAATGAAACACTGACTGAGTGAAAACACAGAAGCAGGAATTATGGATGAAAACATGGTGTTTTGCATTAGTTTATGAAAAGGTTTATGGAGAGAAGCCAGCACTTGAAGCATTATTGCCTACTACTCCTACTTTGGGAAAAAGCCAAAAAACAACGGTAATATGGAGGAAGAGTGTGTAATTGAAAAGGTATTAAACGGATATGTTCCCATATCACAGATTTAGAAAGTATAGACCAGTGCAGCATCCTTGACTTTTTCATTTTGCTGCCTTCACGTTCTTCAGCATATGTTAAAGACAATATGGTCATTGAATGTCTCGTGTTATTGATGTGTGACCATGGAAAACATTTAATGTGAAACAGTGATCATTTGACATGACTGTCAAAATATATGAAACGCGGTCAGGGTCAAAGGGAAGGAGAGTAAATTAACAGGGCTACACTTCAGCCAGTCATGTTCAGTGTTATATACACACTGTCCATATTTGGTATACAATAGTAGAGCTGCACTGCCTGAAACCATTTTAAGCAAAATGAGTCTAGATTCAGACACAGCTGCAGAGACATGTTTCCTGTGCCGGGATCAGTGTATCCCACATTTCATTGTCCAAGGCTGTTTCACACAAATGAATAAAAAGGTTACAAGGTCAGGAACAAAAAGAATCAAATTACTGGTATGAACTATGAAACAATAAACCAGTGATACAATGTCTATTTTTATCTAAACAATTAGCATTATTTATGGTGGAAAGAGAAAAGAACTAAGTTAGTCCCGATTTATGATTTATTACTCCAAATTATTACTACAAATGAATAATCAGATCTTTTTTAAGTGATTAAAGTCTGAGATTTGACAAGTAGTTGAATGTGCCTACAATTTACACACACACACACACACACACACTCACACACACACACACACACACACACACACACACACACGTATGCATGCACGCACACATTTTGTACCCTAGAGCAATATGTCTATCTGACCAAAGATTTCACATGTTCCTGGCTGCTCATATAAACATCCCCATACTGTATATTTTAAGAGACCCCATATTGTTCCAGGAGAGGAAGATTAGATTATTGAGACATGGTGAATTTTCTTTTACTCCACTTTGCCTCAAGGGAAAGAGTCTTTCTCAAAACTGTGACTACCAAAACAACATGTTTTGCTCCTCTGAGGTATGGGATGTATGATACCCATGTTGCTTAATGTGTATAGGCAGATTCAATTTCAGAACATGATCTGCAGAGTTGTAGCTAGTTGGTGCTATTCACAATAGAGCAATATATTGCCCGGGGGTTATTAATTATTTTTATGTGATTAATCCCAAAACAGACACGGATGACTTTCCTGTTTGGTGAGATTTTATACCAGGGACCCTTCTAAGAGAGATTGTAAGAGATTATAAAGATGTTGGTAAAGTGTGTGTTTAAAATATATTTCACATGATTAATGGGTAACATATGGAGCTTTGTAAAGAAATGGGGTACCTTTCATATCAGTTTTGAAACCTAATATTTATGATGTCACTGATAGGCTATACATTTTTCATGCTTACATACTGCACTGTTAGTGTTAGGCATGTGACAAAGTAATATTATATGCTAATGTGTAACCAACACACACGAATTGAAGCTATTTAACATATGGAACAGAAACATTTTGGTTGTGATTTAACAGATGTGGCACGAGTCTCATGTAGACTTTTTGTGCTCATATAGTGATATCTATTGGCCAGAGTTTGAAATTGCACTACTACTACGGTGTCCGTGAGAGATCAGTCCAACTTATTAAATCGCTTTTTTTGTGTTGCCTTCACTGATATAGGAAGTGTGACGAATAGCTCCGCTCAGCTCCTGAACTGCAATATCCTCGACTTTTGTTCTCATGCATGAAAATAAAGTTTTGATGAACTTTAAAAATATTGTAGGCTTTTACAGTGTATAGTCTGATGAATCTAATGGCTGAAATTGTGATAATTCACAAACTAAAACATACATGTGTATGATGCTCATTTTCAAGCTTGGTTTAAGCTATTATGATTCTGTATGGTAAAACAGTTGTCTATACTTTCAATTCACTCACCTAGCCTCCAGTTTCGTCCGCATAAAAACATAAACAATCTACTGTAAGTGCCGCTATTTGCGCGGCCCTTCAGGTGTAGAAATTACGAGGAGTCAGTGAAGGCAGCTGCATTTGTCCCACAACAGCGCCATCCTTCCACAGCCTGGTTTGGTGGGAGACCCCTCACGAAAAAAAGTGTTTGGCAAGGAAAGAGTTAAGGAGTTTATAGGGTCCAGATCGATGCCTCCTCTCCCACACGTCGCCATGAACAAATGAATTCGCGGGGAATTAAATATCAATTTCACAAAGGAGAAAGAGTCCTCTGCTTTGAACCCGACCCTACCAAGGCTAAAGTGTTGTATGACGCTAAGGTAACGTTTAATACAAACTACTTTTGCCTTTCGGTGTTTAGACTTTATATAAACGAATAATTTATACTGGAAAAACAGGGTTGTTTCTGTAAGGTGTGTTATATATGAATCGACTGGAAAGGCCACTTAGGCCTCAGAGAAACAACATTGGCAGATAACGTAACGCTAACGGTTGTGGTTTCTTGCATGTTTTCCGGGTAGGTTTGATTGCACGTTTGTTCTTGAAACGCATGATTCAAGTAGTAAGATAAAGACAAGTCTAATGTTTTGTAGCCGTTAAGTTTATTTCTAAGGATGCTACTGGATGAAGCAGTCCAGCCAACACTATTACAAATGTATGCTTTAATGTTCTGTAAGCAAACGTTAGTGAGATTATATAACACAGTAAAGTAACGTAAGTAATCACCCAAAGCAGTTTAATGTCAACACATGATAAACAAACGCACCAACACATCTTCCCAGCTAACTCAGCCAACACTGACCATTGTAATGCACCCGTTATCGTTGTCTAGCTATCTTACCACTTCATGCTACCTAAGAAGGTAACGTGGCGTTGTTTGAAGCAGATACATAAAGGTCCAGCCGAGTTGATTATTATTTTAAGTGCGCAATGTCGTTTTAGCTGGCTAGTTAGCAACTGGCTAACGCTAATAGAGGGCAATTCACGGTATATATCAATGCATTCTAGCTTGGCTTTTGCTAACCATGGCTAGCTAACAGGTGGCATTAACTGCTGTTTAACTCCATGTTTATGAGTTGCGTTGTAGTAAGAAGCTTCAGGTATTTTACTTAAGTAGCAATACAACAAAATAAACACAAATTTACCTCTACTAATTTAAGTGTTATTTAAGCATAAGTCCTGCATTCGACATTTTTGCAGCTAATGTAGCTTCTTAAAGTTTCAAAAGCAAAATGAGAGTTTTATTATTAATAAACCTGTAAGCATCATTTTAGCTTTGTAGCTGCTCTATTTGATGCAAGGAATAAGATAGGGACATAGTGTTGTGCTATTTAAATTTCATATATCATTCAGATAATGGTTGAATTGCCATTTTGTTTCCTCTACAAATATATTCTAATAATATAAAATCTTGATTTGCAAAGGCAGGATCAAATATTTCAGGGTAAAAGGTAGGTTTAAAATTGTGTTTTTTTAATTTTGAAAGTATTAGAGCCTGACCCATATTGCATATATGTATGTATATATATATATATATATATATATATATATATATATATATATATATATATATATATATATATATATTTCAACTTGAATGTACAAAGAATCAAATAATCATAAAATGCTGCCTATATAACTTTATTTGGCCAAAGCAATTTCCACTGCATTATTGCTTCTTAATAATAAAAGTATTCATATCCGCACACACTGAGAATGTATGTGCCAATACCAATATATCTGTGATAGGCCAATATCGGCTGATAAAGTTGGCAGACTCATAAATTGGATAAGTCGAGCTATAATTGTGAGTAATAGCATTGTCCTTCAAAGCTCATGTGCCTTAAGTAAGATTATACTTACTGTTTTGTGTTCACATTACAGGTCCTTGATGTCTTAATAGGTACAGATGAACATGGAAGAAGAATCCCAAAGTACCTGATTCACTTCAATGGTTGGAACAGAAGGTGACATTGAATTGGCTTTCTTTTATTAACAGTAGATGAGCGATCTTCTACTGTAATCTGCTTACTTAAATGTGTCCAACTCATTATAGTGTTTATCATCATCTAATGTTCAACGACCTGTGTAATAATGTTACTTTAAACCACTACTGTTAAATCATGCAGGCTTTTCTTTTTGTTTAATGCCTGTGTTTGTGCAGCTGGGATCGTTGGGCTGCAGAAGATCATGTCCTAAGGGACATTGAGGAAAACCGTAAATTGCAACGTAAACTGGCTCGCAAAGCTCTAGGTCGCATGTAAGTTCATATTATGTTCAAAAATTCAGTTTTGAAAGTCAAAATATCATCGAAATATACAACATTATGATACCTCAACCCCAAGATGATGAACAGGCTATAGAAATGTCCAATCCACAAGTTCTGAATTTGACCTTTTCTTTTGTTTCTCATATCTATAGACGAGTGTCATACAGATGGTTTGTGTTTTGTTTTCTGTCATGTGGTAGGAAGAGAAAGGGATGGGCGAAGAGGCGTCGTCGTCAGTCTGGCACTAAATCTTCTCTGAAGACTCTCCCTAAGGAGGACGACAGTGATGACGCATGTGAGAAACCTCTCTTTGTCTTTGTCTTTTGCTCCCAGTCTCCCTCAGCAATCAAATTAATCTGCCTGCATTTTTCTGTCTCCAGGTTTGATTTCGTCTTCAGAGAGTAGTGACGGGGACGATTCCGACCCTGAATCTTCAAATAGCGGGGACAGCACCTTCTCTGAGGACATCAACAAAATGGTAAAGTAGATCTGTTCGATCTGTATCTTTGAATATATGGACCAAAAATTACACTTTGGTTGATCCCATTATCAAGACCCAACCGACAATGAGGGCCATCAGAAGTAACCCCCCCACCCCCCCACGTCTTTACCGTCATCAGCTTGCCAGAACAATATTTTTGTGCAAGTTGGCTGATAGACACTCGGTATGACTCTTATGAGCATGATTGTTCATAGAGGAATTCATCCTTTTAGTTTGTGAACACCATGTGCCTGATGTTTTTTTATATTGGTTGTTTCAGAGGGTTGAACCAGACCTTAACATTAAGAGGGAATGTGAGGAGAAGATTGTCCATGTTGACATCAGCATCCCCGATGTTCTGAAGAAGAAACTGGAGGATGACTGTTTCTACATCAACAAGAGGAAAAAGGTACATGCAGCAGATATTAATCAATGCTACACATTTTTAAATTTTAGATTTGTCTACAGTACATGAGTGATTTGCATTTCATGTTGATTCTTTTGATTGTCCATATGGTTTATATTTGTCTTCAAGATAAATTATAAATGGATAAAAACATTTTGAATACTTACAGTAACTTTGATTAGCTCAAAATTGGTGCTTCTGGTAGATAATGAAGCTTGCTTTCATGGATTTGCCTTTATGCTTGACCATCCTTTTCTCTCCTAGCTGGTGATGGTTCCCTGTCAGACGAATGTGGTGCACATCCTCGAGTCCTACGTGAAACACTTTGCCATCAACAAAGCATTCATGGCCAATGAGAGGTACCGGCGGCAGCAGCAGAGCACGACACAGAGCAGCAGCCCACAGCCCGTCCCTCCAGAGAAGAGGTGAGTCTATATAAAATATTGCGATGGAAGTAGATGTACTTAGTCCAGTGTAGATCGTCATTAAAAGATAATATACATGTTGGTCCAGCAATATTTGAATATCATTTGTCATCTTCTCTCCCAATATTTGTATTATGGTAATCAATATCGACACCCTCTTAAAATAATGGCCTAAGTCATTTTTTCAGGTTTTTCAGGAAACACAAAAAACTCAACAAAAGAGTCACACTTTTGACATAGGCCATTATACAACCGGGGGTAGAATTGCATGTTCCCCTCAACTGAGGATTCAGGCGATTTTACCAGAGGTGGCCAGCATCATGAGGGGGTGATTTAGGCAAAAAAAACATTTTTGTCAAAACATGACTTAGGCCATTATTTTAGGAAGGTGACGATATATTAATATTATGGAGCACAGTTCCATGTTATATGATCATGAACATTAACTAATTATGCTTAATTTTCCTTTATATTAAGTGAGGAGCTGTGTAAGGAAATGGTTGATGGCCTGAGGATCACGTTTGACTTCACCTTACCCATGATCCTCCTCTACCCCTGTGAACAAGCTCAATTCAAGAAGGTCAGCTCCTCCAGGCTCTTTCTGGCCATGAATGAAAGCTCCCCCTGCTCCAGCAAGTAAGTGTGCCATGATAGATCATGTCTTATGTGCTTTAACAGATGCCACTGCTTGCTTGTGATATACTACATTCGGTCATTGTGCGCTTTCATTAAGCTAGAAAGGTTTTTCTTTGTCTCTGAAGCACCCAACGAGAGCGCAGCCCGAGCCCGTTGGGACACAACCCCCCTACTCCTCAGTCCACAGACAGTCAGCCAGCACTGAGTGACATCTCAGCCACCACACCCACCGCCCCAGCCCCCACCCCAAAGCGCAGACGCCACCCTGACATGGACTGTATCTCATACCAGTCCCAGTCACTCAGACGCTCCACCAGGAACACGTCTGGAGGTGACCGGCCAGCTGAAGGAAGCAGTGGAGGTAGTCTGCTTTTACAGGCATTGGTGCTATTTTGAGACTGTAAAAATATAAATACTCATTTATGACCTCTTCACTTGTGAGCTATAAATGTTATGTATGTAATGATCCAGGTGGAGGCAGTGCCACAGCGTCCCCACAGCTCAAACGGCGTTTGGTCGATACCTCATCCCAGCCCAAGTTCTTCCTCAACCTCGACAGAAGTAAGCTGACACTCCATTAAAAAATGAGATGGCTGTTCTGTTCAGAAAAGTGAACAACTATGTTAACATGACATTACAGAATCCTTATATAAATAAAGACAGTATTTCAGTCAAGCTTTTAAAAGGGTTGTTCACTGTCATGTCTGTCTGAAGACTGTAAAATGAATGACCAAATACTGTTTACATGCAGTTTACATTATTCGCATTCAACACCTTTTTAACGACTCACATTTGTTGCACACATATTTAAAAGCTTAGGTGTAATTAACTTAAACAATGGCTCTGTTCCATTGTTTTTAGTTAATAACATGCGTTTGACAAGTCAAGATGCATACAGTGAGGCAAGTCTATTGTCCTAATCAGATAAATATTAAATAATGCGTTTCATGAAAACATTTAGTATCATCATTTTGAGTGAAGTGACAGCTTGTTCTGTTCGTAATAACCAGTTTGGCCCAGTAGATGGTGCTATCCTGCTTCTTTCCTCCCACAGTAGTCCCCTCTCAAGTGCTTTAGAAGTGTACTCTCCCAAGAATAAATTTGATCCCTCAAAACTTTTTTATGCCTGCATCAATTTTTTGCTGTCATTGGTTTATCTTCTTAAACCATTTTCCAGCAATGATGAGCTACATAACAAGATAGTTTTTATAAAGTGTTTTCTTTCCTCTGTTCTTCCTCTTTATCTAGAAACCCCAGTGCACAGTGGCTCATCTTCCCCATTGCCCTTGACGCCAAGCAAAGAGCGAAGCGGGCCATTCTATGGCCTGGAGAGCCGGAGAAACAATGAGCTTAATGAGGTGATGCAACAGTGTGTGAAGAGTGTACTATTACCTGGAAGGGAAACACTGTCTTGCTCAAGGACAGTAGGACAGTTATATAAGTGGGCTACATCATTGCAGGGAGAGAAATTACGCATATCTGAATTGAAATTGTCTGACCCGGTAACATAACCTGTGTATGAAACAGTTTGGACCACATGGGTCCACCGTATTGCCATGTCATGTACACATTTACCAGTCATCAGAAATATATTTAACATTGATCATAACCACCAACTGCTGTCAATTCTGAACTGCATATGGCATTTAGAAAAATGGTGACTATTTACTGTAGGGACCCTGTGATTGATTTTTTGATTTGCCAATACATCCAGTGTGCAGTGAAATCTGACCATATGCTTTTTCCTTTGGTCTGTTGATCAGGTCCTCAGCTGGAAGCTGACTCCTGATAACTACCCTCTGAATGACCAGCCTCCTCCACCTTCCTACCTGTATGGATCACAGCACCTTTTGCGGCTTTTTGGTTCGTATCTCTGGTCATTTAACTGTCATTGGTTCACTTGTTATACATGATTCCATTGGTTTGGTTGTGGTAGAAGGGGAGACTTGGCAGTTATTTTGTGATATATATATATTTTTTTGCAGCTTCCTTACATTCCTCTTCTCACTATCTTTTCTTCCAGTGAAGCTTCCTGAGATCCTGGGAAAGATGCAGATCCCTGAGAGGAATCTCCGAGCCCTGGTCAAACATTTGGAACTCTTTCTCAGGTAACTGATCAGTACCTTAATGCATTAGAGGTCAGTCTCAGAGGTAAGTGCTTTACAAACCAAGAGAGGGACAGAAACACTGTAATTAAAGTGGGTTAAAGAGACGAGTAGTGTGTCTGTAGTATGGGTTTCAAGAGATGTGGGAGAACCAATCTTGAAATCACTCAGGCCTAAAAAATTTTTTTCTTCACAAAAACATTTAGACTTAATATGGAATTCTCACCCCAATTCTTGGAAAAGGGATTGTGCTGTCAGGTGGACAGAAACTGTGTGACAACATGTATAATTTTCTCGGGGTATAAATCATTAAAAAGATATAGTGCTGCAAAGAATTAAAGGGACATTAAATATGAGCAACTTTGAGTTAAAATGCACCTTGCTAATAACCAGCATGGTTCATTAACCGAGGTTTGACCTGCCTAAGCATTAAAGCTCAATTGCAACTGCCAGGGTTGAGCCGCAAGAAGTTCTCATTTCACAAGGAGCATGGGGTGGAAGATATCAGTACACCCTTGACAAATACATTTTATGCCCTATGCACAGTATCCTAATGTACTGAAGTGTGTGGTCATCTGCTTCACAGTAGCAGAATAAAAGGACTAGATTAAAAGATGGAGGACAGCAGTTGAATTCATTAAAAGACAAAAATAGTGATTGTCTGGAAATTATCAATACACAAACCACAATACTAAAACAAAAAGGCAAGGAAGAGTAAGTAAATGAGAACATGGGAGTGGAGGGGAGGAGGGGGAATGGAGTGAGAAAGAGCATGTGTTAGAGGGAGGGAGATGAGTGGGCGTTACACAAGCACGGGAGTCTAATCTTTAAATCCTCCCTAGCGATCTTCAGTTCAGCCGGTCCCAAACCTGGGGGGATTTAGGTCCTCTCATTCTCTAATCAAACAATCGCAGTACTGCTTTCTGCCACCAAGCAGTGCTATGGAGCAACGCTTGAACGCACCATCGAGTGGGCACAGGAACAAACCTGAGTCTGAGAGCCATAACTGCCTGTACTCGACCAAAAATGTATATAAATAAATAAACTGAAGCTCTGTACTTGGTGCCACAAAAATCTTGAGGTGGTCTTCTGAAAATACATAGACCTGGCATTCGTGTCAGTTTGTGGGAGGAGAGTGCCGTGCAGTATGAAAGGATTACAGCATTCAACTTAGTATGTGAGGCATCAACTTCTCCAGATTTTTCTCACAGCAGGGTAGAAGGGCTCTTAAACGAAATTTTCAACAAGTGACTTTAACACTAAAATAAAATACAGAGAACTCTTTCTTTTCAGCAAGATTAGCAGTTCATCTTGGCACAGCATCTCATGCATTGTCATCAGTAGTAGGGGGAACATGAGTAGAATGTCCTTTGATTTACTTCAGTGGCACTGGACTGCAAATCACTGGTGTATCTCTTTTCATAGAGCATTATTCTGCAGAATTGGATGCAAAGAGTGAAGTGCTTAAAAGTAAATTACTTTTGCAGTTTCAATCTCCTCTGTAGCTCTGTGATGAACTATAAGTCGTTAAGACAGGATTGATAGCATTCAGTGCAGGAAACACTCCCATTTTTCCCAGTGACTAATTAATATGTTCACTGTGTTGGAGACTCTGCAGGACACTGGACAGAAACTAAAACGCTGTCGTCTTTTGGGAAAGCCTTCATGCTTTTTACTCTGAATGCAGTCCTGTGGCAGATTGTGCCGAGCGGGCAAAAACTGATTGATGTGGCGGAGACTGAAGTGCAATGCATTCTGGGATTTGGCCACAGTTGATCTCTCACTCTCCCTTTCTCTGCAAGAATGATTATGATTAAGTGTGGGTGTGTGTGCACATGTGTACGCACACGTTATGCTGATTTACAATGTGTATGCCTAAAGCGGCTTGCCTTGTGTTATTACTGTTCTAACAGCAATAAAGATTAGCACAAGCCTGAATTTCTGGCACCAAAGAGCCAGAAAAAATTATTTTCTGATTAATAAATATATATTGAAACCTATTTAGTGCCTTGTAATGAATCTCTTTGAGCATTTTTTGTTTGTAGTTAAGAATTGACTTACATAAACCTATTTTCTTTAGACGAGCTCTTGCTTATCTTGAGTTTGCTCACTGTGTGGTGTTCGAATATTTCCTTTATTGTCCCATCAGGTTGTCTTGTTTGCTATTCGTTGTTAAAGCGTTCTTAAGTTCTCTGATGAGGATAATTTGTTTGCATTGAGATTAGGAAGGCCGGTGGAGCTAAGATGAGATGGCAAGATTTAGAGGATTTGGCCGAGTAGCGGATACTAAGAAGATTCCGGATTAGTTTTCCCCGCTACTGATTAGATGGGAGGAGGGGGGTGATTTTTCACTCTTTCCCTCTCTGACTTTTGGTCTGTCATTCTCATGTTCGCAGTCTTTCTGCTATAGTGATTGGTTCTCTGATGGTAGTATATGGATGAGGGGGCTTTGTCTCTGACATGTATACTCACAGGCAGAGGGCAAGGGGTCTAGGATTTATGTGGAATGAGCCAGGGATATCTAGGAAAACTAGAAGTGAACTGGGACGTGACTTTTGAGATGCTTTCCTGTCATTGCTTTTTGCTTCATGTAAGCCTGTCGTGTCCATGCTGTTTGTCATCTGACAAACAGCTTATGTTGAATGTTTAATGTGAACAAATAGCTGCTGAACATTCTTGGCGTCAAACTATCTCACTAGATCTCCTTCTCTTGTACTGCCTTTTTCCCACCCTCTCTCTCAGGTTTCTGGCAGAGTTCCATGAGGATTTTTTTCCTGAGTCTGCATATGTGTCAGCATCAGAGGCCCACTACAGCATGAAACAACCAAGGCCTGTTTACTGAAGGAGACACTGGCCATTGTGTTTCCTTCCCTTGTTGCCTTTACCCTGACCTAACCTTTCAGCTTGCCAAGACTGACCTGTCGGGGCTCATGTTCAGAGGGATAATAGCAGCTTCCTCTGGAGTTAAGCTGTATTGTGCTTTCCTGGGCATCCCTTTCTTCTCCTCTGGCCTAACATTAGTTTTCCTCCTGTTGCCTTGTGGAATAAGTTGCTTCTACCATGCCACTAACCCTCGCCTGCGCTCTATTTGTGGTACTGTAGTGCATGTGAAGCCACCCTGCGACGCTTTGCTTCAGTGTACTGCTCCACGGCATGTCGAGTGCTGTGTGTTACCCCATATCAGATCTTATTCTCAGGAGGCAGCTAATACTGAGCCTCCTTTCCAAGGCTTTCCTCATTATCATCTGCTTTTTTGTTACCAGGCATACACATTTTAGGACCAGGCTGATGCTGTAAAGTTCTCTAGCCTCTGGTCAAATCACACAGATGGAAGCAGACACGATCACTGCTATTTGGCAAAGCTCTTTTTCCTCCTGCTAACACTTTGCCGCTCTTCATAGCCACAGTTTTGGAATATTGTAGTGTGTTCATAAAAGGGACACATATTGAAAAGCCCTGTGTTCTTGTTCTGTCTTCCTGATAAACTAAGTTTGGATACTCTTTGGCGCATTGTATGCTGTTTTGCCTGTTTGGAAGCTTGGCCCCTCTTAATGTAGGGACTTCCTTGTAGTGCTTCCCTTGCAGTGTCGCCAGTGATCCTCCTCTCGAGATGATTCCTCTAAAGCTACAGTAGGATGTGCTTCTTCTGTCGTGGAGAGGCTTTGCTGCTTTTGCTGAGCAATTCAAATTTGTGGACTCTTAAAAACTTTAATCGGGAATGTTGTTTTTCCTCCTCTAGTATTACACTTTTTTGGTGTGTAATGAGAGATTTTCTTATTTCTTGCTTTGTCTTGCTTTGGATGTTGTCCTGTGCATGTCTGATAAATGTCTTAACTTTTTATTTGACTTCGCTCTGCCTGTTCCTCCCACTGTTGCCCCCCTTCTAACAGGAAGGATAAGTTGCAGCAGTGAAAGATGAAAAAAACAATAAGTGCCGTGTACAACATATCACAGTAATGTGTGTGTTAATAAAGAGATATCTTGTTCTAAAGCTAATCTTGATATACACTTAAAGACTAGAGGCTGTTAGTATTTGCAATTAAAGATTGCTTTGGACCAGCTCAGGAGTGAGCATCACAAAGATTAGACAATCGCTGAAATGTGTCAAAAACAAAATTACATTTATGTGATATAGACCATAACGACTAATGCAGTTTGTTGAAAAATGTACAAGAAATAATCAAACAAATTCTAGAAGATGATTTGTAAATGCAACAACAGTAGTAATTCTGGTTACTCATCATGACCTTGTAAAAATGTAAATACAAAACACCTGTTGGATCAGTATGCTATTTATTTTTTTTCACACACCACTGGATCACTTTGTTAATGTGTTGTTTGTTAAACTGGTTATAAAATACTTGACAAGATCCAATAATACACAGTTAGCTTGTGTCAGCTATTTCTTGGACAAATATATCTGTAAATACAGTGTCACTTATAGGTTTAATACAGTGTTTCTATGTTTTCAGTGTTGTGTACAGAGGTATGGTTTGCATAGCCTGTTAGACTTTTCTATTGTTTTTCATTTCATCTTTTTTCTGTAAGGTAAGTTTCATTTTATCCTAATCGTCTCCATTGTCTAGAGACGATAATTAAATAAAGATTTTTTCTAAAACTTGTGAGCTTATTTACAAATGTACAAACAACAGTCTCATTGTGTATGAATATACTGTACTGCCCCTATCACTTTTCTACATGTCAGTTTTTTAAATGTGTTTTACAGTCTTTATTGATAATAGCTCATTTCTGCGTATTTTGTTGCCTTTTACTTCTCACTAAAGAGTTAGTAGCTGGGAGCATGCAAATGGATTTGCTGCGAGTGCTCTGTTAAAAAATTAAATGTTGAGAGAGGAGGTTTTATTGGCCACCTTCACCATTCATGTCACTGAATTACAGCTGATTAAAACTTCAACCCTGAATATGTTGCTGCCACAGCTTGCCATTTTGAATCTACTGTCCTTGGCAGCGTGGCTCCTCTTGTTTTTGTTTCAACTACTTAAAAGCAATCCACATCGAATCTAGTGGTTCCCATTTATATGAAAACCTGACACTACTGACACCATTTAATCAAAGGTAATAAAACCTGCCAGAATAAAAGCCAAAGTGACAGGACAGATTTGTCAGTGATGTGTTAAGATGCTTCCACTGTTGCCCTGGTCAGCATTAGTGGACAAGTTGAAATTTTGATGTAGTCAATGTACCCTTGTCAGCTAAAGATGGATGGGAGTCTTCTGTTATTTGTTCTAAGCAGAGGCGGACATGTTTTTGGCTGAGATGAGAGTTTGATGGGTTGTTCCAAATCAGGTACTTTTGGAACATAGTTCACCACTGCTGAGGGACTGAGAGAGCGACTGGGCAAAGTTATATACCATTTTTTTCACGGGGTCACAGCTGAACATAGAATATGCATACTTCATTGGTTAACCACTTAGTGTAGTTAAAGAGTTTAAGGTCAGACGAACTATAATTCCAAAGACTGGAAGTTATGTCATGAAATCATAACCACAACTGACGTGCACAAGTATGATGTGCGCCAGAGTAACTGTTGCAGCAGCAGTTGTCTTATAGAAATGTTTGACATTTAGGGAAATATATCTTTTGCCTTCTTGCATAAAGTTACTTAACCCTGACATGCTGGAGGCCTGACTCCCCTTAAGTCAGTAAATATACATTATTACAATTCCAATTTATCAGATCAGCTTCTATTGCAATACAAGCAAACATTTGAATATGTGAAAAGTCTCTTCTTCTATACCTCCATACTTATCTTTACTGTTTGCACAACTATACTTTTAGTCTATGTACCTATGTGAGGCTGGCTATTGTGGCTTCCCCATATCAGGGTTCTAATGGGTTTTAGTGGTGAACCTTAATTGTATTTGGACTGGGTCTGACTTCATGTAATGAACCGCTTATCAGTGCAACCCAAGACAGCACTTTCTTGCCTGCTGCTATCATGTAACCACAGAAGCCACTGGTTCAAGCCTCTCCATGCATCTCAAATCGATTTCCCTTCTCATGCTGTCTCTTTCCACTTACCACATGATTCAATCTTTGAGGGGGGAAATGGGATGTAATGAGATGTGAGCTATCGCCTCGTAAGTGCTGCTGCCCACACCTTTCACCTGATTCCTCCGTTTCCTTTGTTTGTGTTCACCCCTTCCATCTACAGCAGGTGCAGTCCTATCTTTCCATCCCACTCTCCAGGCTCCATGTCTCGCTTCTTTTCAAGTCCCTGAGTGGTTTTCTTTTCCTGCCCTGACATCCATATCATCATCTCTTTTCTCTAATGCGCCCTCTGATTGGTCTTTTGTCTTTTATTCTTCTCCTCACTCTTCAGTACTTTGCTGAGACAGAAGAGAAAAAGAGTGAGAAGCTTTTGGCCAGTAGGAGTGTGGAGGCACATCTCTTTCCATTCCTTTATCTAATTTGGGAGTGTTTTCCGCTTCCCTTCCTCTTTTCATCCATTCCTAGCTTTTGCCTTTTCAAGACATCCTTTGACACATTCATCCCCATCAAAGTCGTCAAAGTCGCTGTCATTTTTTCTCTTTGTCGCTCATCTTCATCCTCTTGTTTCTTCCATCATCCCATTCTCTCATTTTCATTCTCGCACCATGGACCAAGGTGACGGATTGCAAGAGGAGAAGGTGGACACCAGCCTGTCTGTCTCATCTGATTCTTCTTGGACATCATTTGATGTTAGCACTGACCTCACATCAGTCAGCTCTGACCAAATCTTGAGTCCAGCGACAGGTCACAGTGGCTGTAAACTGTTTGAGGACCAGCACCCAAAGTCTTCTTCAGTCAAGGTCTCCTCTGAAATGCGAACCCTAAAGGTTGCATGGAAAGAGACATCTTTTCTTGGAAATGATGAGTAAGTATATCATTGTATAACTAGAGCATTCATCAGGGACCAGGTGAAAATAAGTGACAGAAACACTGTCATGTGCAATCTACCTGTGAGAAATAGGAATTTGATCAGACCTTTTGGTCAGATGGAATGACTGTAAAACAATTGTTATCATGGTTTTGTGTAATTTCAAAATAAAATTGTTGTGAACCAACTAATTAGCATTGAAAACTAAATACAGCTGAGGTTCATATGAATGTCATTGGTTTTGCAGGTATTTGGTTATAAACCAAAGTATTGGACAAGTTGAAAGTTATATGGTGCTGAAAGGTCGGGATCACTTAAGTCATTAGGTTACATCACCTGGCAACCGAGTGTCTGTATGAAACTTATAGTCAGTTCATCTAGTAAATACAAGGCTAATTTTGACATGTTGGTCCAAGATGAAAGGTCAAGGGATCACCAAAGTAATTTGTATCCGTTCTTTTGAGACCCTGAACATATGCATCAAAGTTCATGCGAATCCATCTCATAGCTGTGGAAATATTTTACTGAAATTAAAAAATGTCATCCTCATTCTGGTGTTCGAAGAAAAATAAGTCCTAGATATTTTCCTAAATACTTTCTCGACTTGAGTGTCTTTGATAACGCAACACACGGCTCCTGTGCTGAAATGCATGCATGATTGTGTATATTAGATTAAATTTAATCAAGGTGAGTGAACAAGCCTTCCCTAATCGTGCAGTCAGTTTTAAATATGCCACCTTGGTTCTGACCTGTAATCATGATAGCCCATTCATCATTACTGTGTCATGTATTACACTAATGCTTCAGACTGCAATGTAATATGAGTCCTTTGATACAAACACAAGGTCTGATCAGTATGTTTTCAGTCTGCAAATATCAGTATGTGGTTCTACATGACTCATGAGCTAGTGATGGCGTTCCATTGGCATTTTGATAAATCCATCTGATCATTTGAGCCATCAAATGAAAAGTTTTGTCGCTGAAAGCAGGGATTGTTCTTTCCCCTTCTGGTTGAGAATTTAGCAGCAAGAAAAATACCACTAACCTCTTAGAAAGGGTGGGAAAGAAGGGGATAAAAGATCTCTACCAGTAGCACATGAAAGCAAGAGCACTCACTGAGACTTTGCTTTCAGCCCACAGTGGCGATGATTATCGGTATCATCTGGTTTTAATCATGAGCGTTTCTGTAATGGGAGTCTGATTCCCAATAGTAGGACTGTGAGAATGGATAAAGCAAACCCTGCATGAGTATAGAGAGAGAGAGACTATAAATCACCTCCCCTCATTGAATTCTTCAGAGATTCTCAGGCAAGCAGGAAAACCAAGGGTGTTGTTCGTAAATCCTTACTTTTTTCTTTTCGTATTTCTTTCTTTCTTTCCTCTCTCCATCACTCCACCATGCCCTGATATATATAATTACCCTTCCACAGGCAGACAAAGTCTGAACACACTGACTGGCAGACACTCTCACCATGTCTTTAAATGACCCTTAATTCCCTGTGGAGTGTTTCTGTAACT
This sequence comes from Seriola lalandi dorsalis, assembly GCF_002814215.2. Lineage (NCBI taxonomy): Eukaryota > Metazoa > Chordata > Actinopteri > Carangiformes > Carangidae > Seriola > Seriola lalandi. The sequence goes on from NW_019525517.1 coordinate 1,477,038, forward strand.
TTACACGAAGACTGATTAGACTTTGGCTGAGGAATATTTCAGAGCCATCTGAGGAATATAAATGCATTTTGCACCTTTTACTCTTTCTTTGTCAGTAGCTGGATTTCCATCATTGAAATGGAATGACTGAAGAGAAATAGCAAATGTCCACAAGACTTTCAGGTGTGTGAATACAAACTAAGAATGTACATCATTTTGGCAAAAATAACATTTTGCAGTGTGTTGTTGTTCTTGGGCATAAGGCATACAGGCAAGGCAAATATCCATAATGTATAAAATATATACAGGTTATTTTTTGGGTGTTATTTTGTAACAGACATTTTTCATTGGGTGATTGTTCTGATTTCGCTAAAATTTCTACCTTAAAGGTTCAACCATTTAGCAAATGCAGTCATCTTTTATTTATTTTTTTGTGTAGAGAGTTAGATGAGTAGAATTATATTACTCTCATGTCCATATGCAAAATATGAAGCTTGAGCCAACACATAATTTAAGCTTAGCATTAAGAGGAAAACCGACAGCCTGGCTTTGTCCAAGGTCAAAATATGTACCCTCTTACACCTCTATAACCCACTAATTAACATGTTATGTCTTGTTTGTTAAATCAGTACACAAACAGACATGTAAAAACATCAGTTTTTAGTTTTAAAAGTCATGTGTCAAGACAATTTTTTGGCTACCAACAGCCAAGTGCAGCAGCTTCCTGGAGTGTTGTTGTCACCAAAGTATATTATGTTACTAATGTAACATTATAATGTAGCCATGAAGCAATTCAAAAGCATTTTTTCACTTTGGAGCAAGCCATGCTAGCCGTTTCCCCCTGCTTCCAGCCTTTACGCTAAGCTAAACACCTCCCGGTGAGAGTGGTACAGACTTGCTCTCTTCTTTGCGAGACAGAGAAAAAGTGTGTTTATCAAACTATTACTTTAAGAAAACCTATTTATTCACATTGAACCAGTTGATGATAACGAAGCAAATTCATATTTTAGTTTTTTGTGAAATTTCAAATAAGTAAATGTCATGTAGTGGCTTCCTCCTCATCCTGATCTCTTTGTCTAACTTTCCCTCTGTGCAGTCGTTTCTCCTTGTGCTGATTTCTGTCTCAATAATGTGCAAGGAAACAGTTAATGTTCTTGTGCTGTATTTAAAGTCTAAAAAGGTTACAGCGGTCAGTGCGCTTAAACCCTATTGGCTAGTGCACTTAGGGAAGCTTAGTGATGATTGGACCATCTGGAAGAAGATAGGATCCCTCATGTGAGAAAAAAAATTATATATATATAATTACTATTTCTGAACATAAATGACTGTTTCTGTCACTTAAATTTGTTTAGCCATTGCTGGATAGAATTTTTCTGAAGAAAACTGAACTAAAAATCAGATCCTCCCATGTTAAGAGAGAGTGGGAGGGAGGGTGAGAAAAAATAGGGGCAGCTTTAAGAGATCATACCACAGAGAGAGAGAGAGAGCTGCAGAGATGTAAAGAATGAAAAAAAGCAGATAAAGAGATTGAGTGATTTTCTGCTCGCTGCTGAATCACCTGACCCTATATCCATGCTTTAGGACCTTCTGCCCCATATTCCCAGCTTTCTCCAGTTTCTCTTTCTTCTCATTTTGTTTTTCTCCTCCATATTCTGGTATCACAAGAGCTTCAAAACAACTAACTTTTTCTCCATCCGTCGCCCCACCCTCACTGACCCAAACATGAAGTAATTTTGCTGCAGTTGTGGTGATTGTTTTTGTGAAGCCTGCCCCCTTGCCGGTGGTAGCCTGAGGATTAGGATACAGTCAGAGAGGCAGAGAGACGTAGCAGGATGGCAAACTGAGTCATGAGGTAAGATAAGATATAGTATTTACATCTCATCCTCCATGTCCATATGATGTAGTGATGAGCTTTGTTGATTGCAGTGACAGTAGTTATCTATGCGAGTGTGGAGAAGGTGCATGTTGTCTTTATGTCTGTGGGGTGGAGTGAATATATTCAGCTTTACTTGTGTCTGAGGTTTTATTTTTTGTCTGTAGTCATTTTTTTTCTATTTCTTTCCAATTGATTTATTCAGATGCCGGTTTTTTAATTCATTCATTTATTTTTTATTTTTTTTACTAAATTACTTTACAATTTCCTGCTCAAAATTCTGTAGCATCTACATTTTTACCTAATCATGGCATTTATAGCACAGATAATCACAGTATGTGTCCACATTCCACTGCACGTATAATGCCTGATTTCATCTGTGCAGAACCTGTAAATAGGTCTTCTGGAGAATTTTGGTGAAAGTTGTTTCTATCTCTCCAGGCAAGCAGCACAGTGTGTGGCAGACAGACATTTTCACAGTCTGGTGGAGGCACTCTGATCGGAGTCCTCCCACTTATCTTACTGTAGTAACAGCATTTTCTACTTCTTTCAAGCTCTGTGGTTCTGACATAAAATTTGACAGGATTTAGAATCAGGCTTGGCTGTCAGGCTATGAACTGCAGTCTGCTGTATAAACTCGCATATATACACTACTGTTTCCCAGCCTACATTGATAGAAATAAACAAAATAAACTCTTGTCACTCACTATGTTTAATTCTAGGACGTTGGCCATTTACCCAGTACAGAAGTTGATTCATAATATTTTGTTCTTGAATTATTGTCTATCCTCATAGTGCTAGTAATTTCATTTGCTGTTCCATATCAGGCATGATAACCTATGCGTATTGATAACCAAACTTACATAACATAAAGCTGCGCTTACCTATATTTTTATGTTGGCAGTGGTTAATTCACTATGTTCAATATGAAAGATGCGCTCGTAATAACAAACCCATACAGAATTATCACTAACTCTGCTGTCCCCCTCAGCTCTGCAGAGTGTTTTAGCACTTTTCAGCTGATTCTTTTTGTTTTAACACCTGGAAATTTACTGTTTGGTTCAGTCTTACGACTCTCGTCAATCATCTTGGTTCTTGCTGCAACAGGCAGCTATTGTCAGTGCACTGTATGCTACCCATGCAGCATGCAAACAGCAGGCGGTGGTGGTCCAAATGAATATTGCTCCATGTCTGCTTGTGTGCTTGGGCAACTGTTTGCTAACAAATTCACAAAAACAACGATGTGAGGTGATAATATTTCTGTTTGTCTGTCTGCTGTACAGCTTGTTGTGCCATTTCCAAGTGGACAAAAAATTAATATAAATGCAGGTTTGAATGTACTTTTTTAACATTATATCCAAAATATACAATATATGCCTTGTCAAAGCTGTTGTAATTGTTTGTACATTGAATTGGGTATAAAGTATGTTTTATAGTGCTTTTATGTGCTCATGTGTCACATACTGTACGGGAACCAATAGTCAGTTGCAAATTGAGATAATATTACCAATGAACCACAGCAGGAACAGTATCAGTAATGGGGAGACAGCATGAGAAGTGATGTCAAAGAGGGATTGAGGTTGAGCCTTTAAAAACATTTATTACCTGATTAGTGTTATGCAGTGGTCCTTTGGGACAGTTGGCTCCTTTTTGAATGAGTACAGTTACACCATTATGATGCTTGAACTGTAACGTGGTTACGCAATGATAACACAATGTGGTCCCACTAGATTATCATATTATATCATTATGTGGCAGGTCTTGATGCATTAAAGTCACATTTTGTTCATGTTGGATGTTGAAAACCAGATAAGGAACTGGTCAGACTGGATGCAGCACAGCCATAGTAGTTCAAAGTAACAAGAGAGAAAAAAGCATTGAACATTAGAGCACAGTCCCTATATTTCTACATCTCATCTATCTCATCTCATGTGATCTACATGGATCACATTTGACTTTAAAATTCTGACCTTTGGTTGAAGTGCCCTCTTTGCACCACGAGTTGAATTTGTTAGCATAACTGCATGAGTGTGGAATACAAACTCATGAATTAGAGCCTCTCAAGCTGACACATTTTGACATTTAATTACCGTACTTGTTTTCATTGGGACAACACATGCAGGATTAATCAGAAACTACAGCAGTGGTATCTGAGATAATATGTTTTGTCTGTAAAAGTTTGACCTTTAAGCAATAATTACATGTGGGGAAAAGTTGTGGAGCTCACAGACAATTGAGCAACTACTGGTGCAACAATATGGAAAAATAAATCTCAGGAGGCAGAAGCAACAGATTTTCTGTACTGATCAGCTGGTAGCTAGGTCACTTAAGTCATGGTGTATTATAAATGATAGGAGGGGGTGTAATTAAACAGAGGAGGAATCTCTTTTCTCTTTTTAATGAAACAGTAAAGACCTTTGGCCCTCTGAATCAAGCCGGCTGTTCAATCAAATTCTCCATCATCTCTTTCAGCTGTGGATCAGATGAGAATGATGCAGATTATGAAAATTGATCACAGGTTATTGCTTTTGTTCTGAATTAGGCTGACAATATTGTATTTAGCCAATTAACAGTCTGTTCACTTTGAAGTGATATCGGTCATCTTGTATTTTGCAGGATGACTCATTGCTAAGATTCTCCTCTCCTTAATTTCTCCATTCCTTTGTTCCTTCCTTCTTCTCCAGATTTTGCCTTCCATTTTTCTCTCCTACATTCCTTGTGTTCTCCGTTTCATCCCTTCATCTGTCTGACCATCTTATCTTTCCACCATCCCTTGCTTTCCCATGACAATCCACATAATTGCCTCCGTTAAGGAGGTTACGTTTTCACCCGTTTCTGTTTGTTTGTTTGTCAGCGGGATTACGCAAAAATTCTTGAACTGATTTGCACTTAACTGGGTGCAGGGATTTGGGGATGGACCAGGGAAGAACCCATTGAATTTTGGGGTTACTTTGAATTTGATTTTTTTTCTCTTAAGTATGGTGTATGTTGTTTGACATTGGCTTTAGTGGAGTTCTGCACTCTCTGAGTGCCCTTCTAGTATTACATAAAATAGAGCTCATTGTAGTAAGTGGATAAAAAAACAAATTGCCTTTACTTAGGAGACTCTTCTGTTTGCCTTTCTCAGTAAACAGACAGGGTTACATAAAGCCCACAGAGCCTCCAGATGGACACGACCGAGGTCCAGTCATTTGGCCAAGAGTCATTTCCAGCACAACATGCACACAAAACGCACACACACACCTGTGTGTGTTTTTAGGGCATTTAGGGAGTTAGTCTCATTCCTTAATCCCATATTCATTCCCTACATGTCCACCTTTGCCTGGCATTAACTGTCATAGTTACTGAGTCATTATCTGAGCAATTGTGCTTCTTAATGTAGAGTTATTTGTAAAAATCATGACAAAATAAGTGAGTTGAATTAGTCCAGAAATTGTATTTTTTTGCATTTTTTCTGACTGCTTTATGTAGCGATGGTTGAGGAGGAGCCTGTCAGGCTGATGTCTAATATTTCATATTGGTACAATATACTTTATCAGCAGATAATTTAGTCTTACTTTTTTTTTTTAACATGCTGTATGTAAAATTAGACACAGCTGGGTCACAGGCATGAACAAATCAGTAGTCATGTTCCTGTAGACATGGCTATAGATAGTCTTGGCTAAGAGTCAGTACCAGGTGGCATCACAGGGGTAGCAAATGAAGCTGGCCTCGACTGAACTGAAATATGCAGGACTAGCACATATATCTGCCAATAGACCAAAAAAACTTGACTATATGGAATTTTCCAAACTGCTTTATTTTCTTGTGATTGTCATTTGTCATTGAGAAATATCCATTTGCATGTTGTAATACAAAGAAGACTGATGTTATACCATACAGAAACCAAATTCAGCTGTCAAAAGAATGATGTATTTACCCACAAAGGACGACTGTAGAGGACATCAGACTTTGAAGTGATAAATCTGCTGGAATATCAGACAGGCAGCACTTCTCACCAGCACTTGGCTCACCTAAGTAGCACTTGCTATCACAGATGTTTTATGGAATTAGGCAAACAATACCTCTAGCACGCTCGACTGTGATTTCTGGCATCTGTGAACCTTCCATTTTAAGGGAAAATACAGCTAAAGTCACCTCCACTGCTCCACTTTTATTCACAAACATCACTCAAAAATTTCTGAACCCACTGTAAGCCCACTGCAAACAAATACTGTTTTTCAGCAGTTATGCTACAGGCAAACTGTAAAAATTAATGATAAAAATGTAATGGGTTCTTATGTCACATTACTCCTCTTCCTCAGCTGGCTGAAGTCTTCACACCTTTTTTCACACCAGTACAGTGCACTGCTGCAGCCTGAAGAAGAGATCTCACATATTTTACTACTTCTTGGATTTCCTTCCAGGATACTGTATTAATGCTGAGCGGCTTCCTTGGCCTGTTTTCCCTGTCATTTTCTCTGCCACAATACCTGCAATTGGGCAATTTGAGCCATTCACATATGGGTTGTGATCAGTTTTGTGATCTGATTTTGATTACATTTGGTCGCTCCAGTGTTGTGCCAGTGCAAAGTAATTCTGCTGATTACAGAGAGAGGGTCGTACAATCCCCATTGTCTGTGTGCTGCACTATGCCTTCCACACCCAGACCTGACCAACCGTTATCCTTGCAAAGTGTCTCCAGTTTACTTCGATGTATTTCTCATTTGATCTCTTGTTCGTGATTCCTTGTTGGTGGACCTCTTTTTGTTCTCTTTGTTCAGCTTTACTGTCAGGGCTGTAGCTGCCATAGTGGACGCATGTATTTGTCTGAGAATTTGTAGGTTTAAGCAACCTGAGGGAAGTTTACTTAGTTTGAGTTCACAGAGAGACACAGAGAGAAAGGGGTGCAAAAGTACTTTAAATGATGCTGTGTGGATACATTTTCTTTCTCACTCAATGGCAACAGCAGTCTGATTTTTATTGTCACAAGTCTTTGTTGATCTCCTCTGTTCAGTCAACAAGGACGACTGCACTTAAGTTTTGTGCTCGTCTTATTGTATATACATTGTTGTTGTGTTAATCTCTCGCCACCTGCTTTATGCCTTTAGGCAAAGTTGACCTCTGTCTGCTCTGACCGGAGAGAATCACTCCTCAATCCACACACACACACACACACACACACACACACACACACACACACACACTTACATGAGATGTCTAATATATGTAACACACGCATCATTGTCCTGTGGCATCAGGGTTTAAAAGTGGCATCAGACATCTTTGTGTCTGAGATACACACACACATGCACACTGTAAGTACAGCTGTTGATGTCTGCGCTTAGTGGCAGCTCTAAAGTTGGCACACATCTGTTCATGAATTGATCCACCCGCTGCGTGTGCAAGCTGTGTGCGCGCGCGCGTGTGTGTGTGTGTGTGCTGGACATACTGTATATCACACATCTTGTCATCTCTCTGATGATGCTGTGTGGGGGAGGTTTTCCCAACAATGTCCCCCACAATCTCACACTGCATGACACTGTGCATGCGTGTGTCTGCTGGTGTCCATGCACTTATGCGTGTGTTTGTGTGTGTGTGAATGGAGTTTATCCCCGCTGGCCCAGATGCCCCGGCTAAATCCATCACCAGTGGTGCTGCACAGCGGTGCTAAGCTGGAACATTTGGCACCAAGCTAGGAATGAAAAAAAAAAAAGCAGGAACACACTCAGACATACACATATGCACACACACACACACACACACACACACACACACACACACACACACACACACACAAAATTGAGTTTGGGGATTTTTTTTTAAAGAGATTCAGAGGAAGTGGATTTTTTAGTGGAAGAGTTGGACTCAGGGAGCGGGACAGGAGCTCTTTCTCCGACGCTCTGAGCCTTTTGGTGGTGAGTGGGGCCGGGGCGTCCATCCCACTGTCTCCACCCGTTCATTCCTTCATCTGTCCGGCTGACAGGATGGAGCCGTGTGACGATGATGACGAACTGGGGATGTTAACCGCTTTCCAGTAAGTTCTGGTGTCCCTTGATGCTTCTTGTTGTGTACTTGCTCTGGTCATTGCTTTGAATGAACATGTTGCCATGTTGGATTTCTTTGGAAAGAACAATTTCTTTGATTTTAAGATACATTTTCAGCCACTGCTGCCTCTCTCTGCCCTTACTAATCAGTGTTAAAGCTCTTTACAGAGGGCTTTGTTAATGACTCTCCTTGGGAGGTTTACACAGAGGTTGCTGCTGGTTGTGAGAACCTGTTACGGGCCTCTGGTCAGATTCTTTGTGAGTGATGTTTTGGAGCCTACAGTGCCTTCTCTTATTGCTGTTTTGGTTTTCATCCAAATCATGTACATGGATTAAGTGTATTGTGGATAAAGTTTAATTAAATTTCTGTTCTGAAAATGTCCGTTCTGTATTGTGTCTAATGATGGCACTTTATGTGTTATTCAGGGCTAAAGTTTGACTTGTAACATAATGTAATTAAATGTTTTGGAAAAGTTGAAACATGTGACCAAGCAATGATCAGAATCTAGTTAAAATCACTGATGGATGAAGTATTCAAAAAATTTACTCAAGTAAAAAACACCAAAAACACTCAATCATAAGGAAAAGTCCTACATTCAAATTGTATTTTAGTAAAAAATATTGAAGTATTAGCAACAAAACATACTCAGTGTATCAAAAGTAAAAGGATTAAAAAGAAAAGAAAGTACATACGGAGAATGGCCCCTGTCAGTGTTATAATATCATATTGTTGGATCATTATTATTGATGTAGCCAATTATATGTAAGTGGTACTTCGATGATGTAGTTGGTCAATGTGAAGCTAATTTAAGTATATAAGTGGCATTAAATGGAAATTCTTAAGTCAACTACAAGTAATTGTATTTAAGTTCACTACCTGAGTTGTACTTACTTTATTTCCACCACTGGTTATGATGCACAAAGATAATATATCAGTTTGCTGTAGAAAACTGCTCTCACACAGGTCATTTACATTGCAGAAACATTTTTTTTTCTCTCTCTCTAGCTGGTGTCTTGTTGTTTTTTTAGATAGAAAGGAAAAAATCGGGGGGGGGGGCGTGCAGCAAAGGGGCGTGGGTTGGACTGGAACCCATGGCCGCTGCAATTAGGACTAAGCCTTAATGGTACTCGACCAGGTGAGCCACCGAGGCGCCCCCAGCTGCTGTGTTTTTTGAAACCATTTTTAGAGACACATATTAGAATGTTCAACTGTGGCATTTTGCAAATTGAACTGAAAAGTGTCTCTGTAATGACCTTTAATATAAATACGGTAATTGTCTAGTGATGTCTTAATTACTACAAATTCTACCTGACTGACCAGCTGACTAGCATTATTGCTAGTTATCCTTAAGGTCTCATCATCTCTTTATTTCATCATGTCTTGGCTACCACCCTAGCTGGTCTAATCAAGCTGATGGATGCTGTACCCATCCTTCTTGCTGCAGGCTTTATGGGAGCCATATTGTAATCTTGCTCACTGAATTGACGGCACGTGAGTCGTCCGTTACATAAGGCTGAGGTGGCTCCAAGCAGTGGAGGAACCCAGGACCTTGTAATTACTGAACACACTTAGAGATTACATCATGGATTGAAGGGGTTTAGCTAGCTGGCTGCTGGGAAGTGCGGGTATATGTGTGTGGGCGCGCGTGTGTGTGTGGCCTCATAAATTGTTATTATGTTGCGCGTATATTTGTATGCATGTTGCATCCTGCACTGTGCATATAAAAGATACAGGCTGTGTGTGTGTGTATGTGTATACTGCACTGTATGTTTAGCCTCTGTGTGTGTGTGTGTGTTGCAGGCTCTGTAAGGTTCAGGAGTTAGCTTCACTTACCACACTCAGTAGCTGAGGCTCTGGACGGGATTTAATTGCTTTAATATCATCCCTTCAACGCCGGATGGTTTGTTTACTCTAATTGATCCACGTATAAACACACACACACATTTTTATCATGTGATTGATGGACTCAGGCAAACTACTTTATTTCCAACACACCGTTGGATTTGTGATAAGACATCACATGTAGCACTCATTCCCACCATGGGCAGGTGTATCTCAAAAGTAACTTCTGCAATAATCAGGGGGTAACTAAAGACTGGAAAGATTGTGGTGTAGCTGAGCAGATATGAAAAAATAGAAGTTATGATCTTATTTTAAATCATATATTAATATCAATATATTGTGTCAGTTGTCCTTTTCTGAACACCATGTGTTGAGAGTGACCGTGTGTGAAAACGGTTGAAATGGATAAAAGCTGAATAAAAACAGTTCAGGTAGTAAAATAGCAAAAGTAAGTGATAAATGGTTAAAATAGCTAAACGTAATGGTTAAATGGTTGGAATAGTTAAGAGCCAAGAGTAATGGATACAAGATTAATAGTATGAATGTAAACTTGACCAAACCAAAACATTAACTGCTCAATTCTATGAAAAAAAGTATTGCAACAGTAATATAGTTAATATCTGTTAAATAACATCCAGGCTAATTCAAATGAGCTCATTTGGAACATGATGGGTGGTGTTGACTTGAGTTCATCTGACAGGACGCCCAGTGCTCAGCCAAGTGCTGCTTTAGTATGACAACTCATTTAGAGTTCTCATACTAAGACATGTATCTCAGTTGAAAAGACTTTCTTCGGTCAATTTAACTTACAAAAAGTACGATTCAACTGATAACACATCGCAAATTTAGCCAGTTGTAGTTGGTGCTTTCATTCTGAAATTCAGCTGTTTTTTGAAGTATCCTGACCAGTTAACAACAGAACCCTTGTTTCCAGGTCAAGTGTAGAGAGTTATAGAATAAATTATGAATACTCAGCAAAAAATGTATAACTTCATGGGTTTTTTGGTCACAACAACAGGTGGGAGTAAAAAGTAAAAAAGACCAAGTGATCTTGTCGCTCTATCTCCTTTTTTTCTTTCTACCTAAACATAAACCCCCTGCAGTCAGCAGTAGACTGTGGGATTGAGGAAGCGCCAGATCGCAGCATCATTGTCGAAGGATTACAGCAACGAGGTGATAGGTCATTGGCCAGGAAACATGTGGCCCAGAAAGCAGACAAATGAAATTTGTTTCAGATTCAGACTCAGCTCTGCTGTGTCAGTCAGACAGACAGACAGGCATGCAGGCAGGCATGGACTGATTTTCTTTCAATCTTTCCACCTGCTGTTCTTGGTTTTTAAAACCACCGATATTCCAAATATTTGAATGTTGAGTCAGCAGCGGCAGAAAGAGTGAGACAAGTAAAATCAAGTGAACCTGCTGTCCTTTTTTTTCATTTTTGTTGCACTGTAGAAGGCTTACCAAAAATCTGTGGCTGTGTCCCGTATTATGGAAAATAAGAAATGACAACAAGAATATGATTTTCTTTTGCTCTTGTAAATGCGGCTCTGACCTGTGAATATGTAAAGGTGTAAAGCCTGAAAATAATCAATGCAAATGAGAGGAGTTGTTCATTTCATTTTTGAAAGTGCACCTTAGGCAATCTCTTTTTTTTCCATTTTTACCCAATTTCATTCTCAGTGACATAACAGGGAAATTAGATTTTGAGGTATGGCAAACTATTTATATTGAAATTTGAGTATGAATGGAATGTGATGACATTTGGTGGTTTTGTGTAGACACTGTAGATTTTTTATATGAAGGGAATAAGACACATTGGTTACTTTGTTAAAGGCCAAAACAAAAAAAATACAGAAAGGTTGCATCTCTACTGAAAGTGCTCTTCCTTATAATCTGCAGCTGCTCCACCTCTGTGCCCTGCTGCACTGCAGGATGTTGCTTGGACTGGTCAGGTCAGGCTGGACGGGCCTTGAGGCCAATTCGGTCATAGGCCGATTAGTGTGTTGGCAGGTGCTCAAAGTCTAGTCCTCCTCCTCCTCCTCCTCCTCCTGTTCTTCTTCTTCTTCTGCCCGTCAGATGGAAATTCATGTAAATTGCTGTTGGCTGCAGAAAGCTAGCAGAAATGATTTGGGATGCGTCACGAAAAACACCATAGGATCACCCACTCTGCTCTTCCAATTCAGAGCCAACGTCTTTAGAAGGAAATGTAGAAAACACAGACAAGTCTTAAATATTCCAAATACATTTTGAGTTTTATTTTATCAGTCCCCTAAAAAGTACACTACAGGGTGGCAAATCAGTCTGCAATCAGAAATGGGATGTCACCTGCTACTTTTGATCTGATAGCAAATGTCTGAAAAACTACCTGCTGCTGTTTGCATCCGCATGTAGCTGACACTATGACTGGTTAACTGTATGCATTGGAAACATTTAGCAAACTGCTGACCTACCAAAGTCATGCTGTATATGTTGGTGTGTGTTGTCAAGGTGGATTTGTATGTCACTGCTCATAATGATAAAAAAATTGTCAAAAGGGTGATGAAATTTGTAAAATTTCCTGGAATTAGTAAACTACATTGTCACTGATGTCACATTAATTTTCCTTAATAGTCTAAATAATGTTCTAACAGGGGTGAAAGCAATAAAATATAGTTCATATTAGGGTTTGGTGTTAATTAGGGTGTAATACAATATTAGAGTTAAAGCAAAAGTCTGCCATGCACCAAAGTCTATTTAATGTACTGTATAGACTGCTGTAATTGTGCTGATATGTGTATATGTCTGCTGGACTTCTAATAAGACAGAAAAAAAGCTGAACATTGCAATAACCAGCTAGGTAGAGCCATCAATAACTGAAAAATCCTGCATATGTGTGTTTTTGTCTGGCAGGTATTGACAACACATCAGCAGGATGTTTGCGTGTTGTTCTCGGATGGTTATTTTCACTGGAGTTGCAGAATCTCATTATTACCTAATGGAAGCAGCGGATGATAATCTCACTGGGAATACCATTTATCACTCATGACAACATGATATCCATAGTTAGATTTAGTGTGTGTGTGTGTGTGTGTGTGTGTGTGTATGTGTGTGTCTGTGTGTATCTGGACGTGTGGCTCAGATGTGTAACCGCATGTTGCATGGAGTAGGGATTTGCAGTGCAAATCTGTTGTCTGTTTCCAAACAGTCAGAGATCTTTCATAAATGTCAGATGAGCTAATGTGTAAATCCACAATCCTTTAATGACTAAATGCAGATGTAGCAGCGACCCCGCCAGTTAAAGAACGTCAGCAGGGTTATCACATGATGTTTATCTCTACATGTGTACCGTAGGAAGTGTGAGATTTAAAACCCATATGCCACTTAGTTGCATATGTTGTAGGTTGCGTTGCCTTGCATGTTAAATGACTATAACAGATGGATGAGATCTGGATTAACAAGTTATTTGTCACATAGTACTTGTTTGTTACATTATTTTGTTTGATGCTCAACTGAGTGAATTTTTTTTTTTTGCTCTGAAATTTGATCAGAAGCTTCAGCTTTATTTCAGGAATATGATGAAAAATTATATTTTCACTTGATTTTTCATTGCAATTAGCATTCACACCACCACACAAATTCAGCATCAGCATGCCAGCAGTAATCATGTTCATTATTTAAGGCCTTTTACACCCAGTTCTCAAAATTAGTATTTATGAACAGGCAATATGATTTACTGAAAACTTCACAGCAAAATGAAATATTACTACCACTTTTCCATTTCACTGTGCTTGTACTGTGTGTGAAATATGCCGTACTTAAGCCAAAATTGAGGTTGTCAAGACCATTAATTCAGAACAAAAGCTTAATTTCTTACTATAAACTCAGCTAGATGAATCCTTTTACTCTGTACAGTAGATGTAATGGATCTAAAGAGTACGCATAAGTATATTTATATCATGGCCCCTCATTGAGTCCAGATGCTAAGGGCTAAATGGTGAGAGGAGTCACCTCTCAGTAAAAAGAAAACACACAAGCCAGGAGCCACAACCAGTCATGTCCTCTGTTAAATCACAGATTTATACTCCTGAACCGGGCGTCTTCACATATCATGTTTTTTTGTTCAGCTGCTCATCATAAACAGCTTAGTAAAGTTTTATTTCCTCTCACTTATATCTGCTTCTTTGACCTGTGGCTGTAACATGCCCCACTTTACAGGTAGAATTTAACTTTAACTTCAAAAGAAAAAGTCTATGTAGTTCTTTCTGTTTGTCAGTGACCTTAACCTTTCATATTGCAGTTCATTGGACTAATGACATGAGTGAATGGTTTGGGTCCCTGTACACTGGAGCCTGAGAATAGTGCCGCCTTTTCTGTTTATTTGATTTAGAAATTGATTTTGAATCAGGAATCAAAATGAATTTGTGAGATTTCCACAGATTCCTCTCCTCAAGTTTGCACAAAATTTGTTTCTTGTCTTCTTACATAAATGTCCCCACTCTTCATCTTATTTAAATATGCTTCACTATTTTCTGATCCACTCCCATTTCTCTCAGCAATTCCTGCTGCTGATTCACTTTGTAACTACTCAGAGGCGTCAGTTCCTTGTCTAAACACATTTACAGGTGCTTCATAAAACTCACTTATATGATATACACCAAAATACAGTGAAAATCTAACCATAGGGCATTAAGCATGGAGAGCCATGGGACAGATTTTACTGTTAATCAGCTGCAGGATATGTTGAATTTAGCCACAGAGATTTGACATTGAGAGCGACCTCTCTGCTTGGCAGAGGTTATGAGCCAAAAATAGCAGAAGAATGGCTCTTTACTGGTGAGCATTAGTGGTGTGAAACAGTATAAGCTACATGCTATCAGAATCTATCCATTGGCAAATCAAAACCATGCTTTCAACAAATATTTACATTTGTTATCACCACCTCCACATGCCCGTACATGTCTGATGCATTTTAGAATTTGCCAGTTTCAGATATAATCCCTGTGGAAAGTTCCCATCATTTGACTGTCACAATGTAACAGCCCAGCCCAAACACACTTCAGCAAGTAAAATAGCTTTAAAAGTGCAACACAAACAATACCACAATGCAGCCTCTCAGCTTCTGTTCCAGGAAAAACTGTTATTTATTACTTCCACTCTTGCCCAGAACGCTTCCACCATTACTCTGACTCTCACTTTTTTTCTCTCATCACTGGGAGCACTGCAAATTTATGTTCAGCAACGCTGGGAATGTTGCCCAAACAAGAGCCCCTCCCTTGGGCCTCTTTGTCGTCACACATTATCAGTCCTTAGCCTGGCAATCACACTGCGTTCAAAGAGCAGTAGTTTTTAACAAATAAACTATTTTTAATTCCTGAAATATGTTGCTGAAATTGTATTTTCATATTTCTTCATTTCCATTTGATAAATCTTTTGGTTGTCATGGGGTTTTATATTCTGCCACAGATATCTACTATATTATTGTGCATGCTTTTTTCTATGTGTGTTTGGGAGCGTCTGCCAAATATTGCCGGTCGCCTCAAGAGACGTGGCTCACAAAAAAACAAAAAAAAACACCTCTCTCCTCAGCATTGAAGCTTAGTGAGTGCGTGCATGTGTGTGTAATTAAATGTCACAGTGGGCTGGAAGAATAGCTAATAGCATTTGATCAATTTGGTTAGTCTACGTCTAGGTCTCCATCTTTGCATTTTGATTTGTGTGTACAGCAGGCAGGATGGGAACACGCGCATTGCATGCAACCAGCCAGTGAATTTATACTCCAGAGGAACATGTGATTGTTTGCTTGGTAGATGCCTCTTTGTGTGTTTACTTGGGGTTGCCTGCATGAAAGCGCCCCCCTCAAAAAGCTGAAGGGTCTGGGGCAGCCAGCAGCTTGCTGCTATGCTGTGAAGTGACAAATAGCTCCCGTCGTTTCCCACTCTTCCTTATCTCCTAAGTGTCTGCGACAAGCTTGGTTATTGAGGAGGGACGTTTAGTAAGCTGACAGCGGGAGGCATGAGGAAAAGCAGGGGAAGCAGAGAGGCAGAAACAAAGCAGACCTGAGCCAAATGTATTATTTTTTTAAACCCACATGGAGCAGTCAGCAGGTTTAATGCGTCAGAAAGAGTCTCTTTGCTGCCAGGTATATCAGGTATGCCAGGTAGATAAAAACTCACCTGCTCTCGGAGAACGTTAGACAAACTTGTAATATAGAAATAGGATTCTCAGGGGCCTGTGGAAAAGTTGGAGCAAAGTATCATGAGGAAAACCAAAAAGGCCTTGGAAGCTCAGTAGGCCTTTGTATGTTTTTGAAAATACATATATAGAGAGAAAACATTAGTGTAACTATAGTACCAAAATGCATCAGCGATTGCTTCATTTTCATTAAAAACTAAATCTGAAAGTCATTGAAAGTCAAACATCAGGCTGTAATGAAAACCTCAAATATTAGCATATTATGAATATTAGCAAGATTAGCAAGATTAGTTGCTTTTCTTCTCTCTCTCTTTTTTTAATTTCTTTTCGCTCTTTTGGTTCATCTTCCTTGGGCGAACTGCAAGTTTTTGTGTTTGTCTTGAGATGTGGAGTGAGTTATCTAAATCCACTTTGCTGCCTTGACATTGTCCGTCCCTGTTGGTATTCATTGTATTATTGACATTGCGAAACAAACTGAAGGTTTTTGAAAATACTTCATCCTACTTGATCCATGTCAGGTAAAGTGGATCAGATTTTATACAGAGACAAAGAATTTAAGAATTTATTTATTTGACATTGCTGCCGTTATATATTGAACAGTTAACAGGTGACAGGAAAGAAGGGGAGATAGAATAAAATGCAACACAGGTCCATGGTTGGAAGCGAACAAGCAAAGTTGTAGTCACTCAGGTATGTGTTTGATATAGTAGATTAAACCACCGGAACCATACAAAGGAAAATGATGCTGGAGCTAATTATTTTTTATTTGTTTCTTATGTCCCTGGATTCTACACTTCTTAAACAGCACTGAACAAATATACCAATTACAGCGGGTTGTTAATCCTGATGATATTATCTTATTGCACATATATACAATCTTGGAGCAACATCAGTTTCAAAGTTTGCTAATCTGGTTTGGACCAGTAAACATGTTTATACTAAACTTGTCGTTGCCAGCCATTTACCAAAATCGCAAAGTGAAAGCCCCACTTGATCTTGAAGAGCGTGGTGTGTGTGTGTGTGTGTGTGTGTGTGTGTGTGTGTGTGTGTGTGTGTGTGTACATATATGTATATTAAAAGCATGAGCCTTCTCACTTCTCCTCTCGTCCCCTTTCTTTCTCTCATCTCCTCCTGTTGTGATGTAATCCTTAATTCTCTGCATCTGCCCTTTTGCCCATCTCTTTCATTCATTCCATCCTTCAGTCTCCTTCTACCCCAATCCATCATCAACTCCCACATCACACCTCCGTCTTACAACCCATCGCTTGTGAGTATCCATCTCTCCCTCCACCCATTTATCCTCCCTGACCTTTCTGTCTCCCTCCCCCCTCACACGTTCATCATCTCTCCATACATACAGCTCTCTTGTTCCCCCTTGTTGAATCAATCCGGACTAGTTCTACTCTTTCTCACACCGTCCCTACATCTATCCCCTCCCCTCCCACGCTTTAGGGTTGTCTGCCCTGTCAGATTAGGCCTGCATCATAAGGAACAGAGAGGAAGAGAGAGATTGCCAGTTGGATTAAAGGGGGTGCGGGAATGAAATTCTATGATCTCATTGTTTAGACGAGTCACATAAAGTTGGTGTATGTGTGTGTGCATGCCAAGGGTGGCGTCTGCTTTATCCCATGTAATGACATGGAGATGGCCAGGAACGCCCGGCGCTGTTGCATGCTGGGTAATAATGCTGGAAAAGTGTCTTTGCTGTGGTGACAGAGAGTTTAATGACAGACTGATTTACGCTCTTATTGTATTCATTTATCATTGTGTTGTAGCATAGACTTGACAGCATATTAAATTACTGTATGATGATGGATTGGGCTGCAGAAAGTGGATGTTATCGAACAAGCAGGTATTCACATGACCTGACAATTTATTTAACTGAAGACATCACCTGTCAAAATGTGTATAAGTAATAACAATTACTTAAACATACAGGAGTGAGGTAAACAAACAGTTTAATATTCTAACCAAAAAGCAATTTCATATGATTAAATGCATTTCCTTCTTTATCAAACTTGGACACAGCTTTTTGTACAGTCAAAGAAGTATGAAGATCATTTAAATTTAAAAGTCCTGCATACAAGATTTTACTTAAGTAAAAGTATAAAAGCAACAAAATAAACTTTCAGTGAGTAAAAGTGAAAGTTCTCATTATGGAGAATAGCCTCTGTCAGTGTTTACATATTTAGTTCAATATTATTGACTATTGAGTTTTTTAATGTTGTAGTTAGTCGAGGTGAACTAATTTTAACTGCTACTTTTACTACTTTTGAGTAGTTTCGTCTGTAATAACACATCATATTTCATAAGGTCATCATTATCTATATCTTGCATGTAAAATATAACATGATAAGTAAATGGTAACTCTATCTCTTCAGTAAATGTAGTGGAGTAGAAGTAGCAGAAAACTGAAATACTGAAGTACAAGTACCCTCAAAATGGCACATAAGTACAGTGCTTGAGTAAATATACTTAGTTACTTTCCACCACAGTTGCCTCTGAAAAAATTCTAACACATCTAAGTTGATGGCTTAGATATGTTTTTAGAAAACATAATGCT
This sequence comes from Seriola lalandi dorsalis, assembly GCF_002814215.2. NCBI lineage: Eukaryota > Metazoa > Chordata > Actinopteri > Carangiformes > Carangidae > Seriola > Seriola lalandi. The sequence goes on from NW_019525517.1 coordinate 1,495,493, forward strand.
GCAGATATCATTAAAACTGAAAAACTTGAGCATAATTAACCAAAACCCTGATCTTTCCTCAACCCTAACCGAGTGTTTTCGGTAGCTAAACCTAACCATGCAGGATGTTAGTCTCAGTCTGTGGAGTGCTGTGATTCTTACACCATCCACTCTGACCTTCTCCCTGTGACAGTATAAAGATGTCACTCTTGAATTGAAACAAAGTGTTGCCAGTGGACATGATCCAGGCAGCACTAGCATTTCCATCAAAACATAATTTACAAAGCAAATATGCTGCAGATAACCATATTTTTTAGCAGACGAGGCTGTCTCCGTGCACATTCGACAGTGGTCTGCAGAGTGCAGAACAGGCAGTGAGATGGAAGTTGCTGCTGCAAAGGTGACAGTGATTTATGTATGAACAACACCACTCAGAGATTCAAGGGAATGTCAAAGTCATCAATGTCTAAATTCTGCTGGTTGAATAAAGAAACAAAGCTTTATTATTTCATTATCTGTCATCAGCTGATCAGCCAGTTATTTTTATAGTATGATTGATAAGCATCAACGCAACATTTTAACTGTGGTACTTTATTGTTCTTGAAGCAAGCCTTTGGTGAAAATCTCATTTCAGGATACTGCTATTATGATGGTTATTTTGTTGGACATGCTCCATCCTGCTCTTTTAAAGGAGACAGAAGAGATTTTTCGATACAGGCACACACACACACACACACACACACGGACACACAGGTTAATGATTAAGTCTGTGTGTGTGTGTCAAACATCATAGACCACAAGGTGAAGGGGCGCTGAATGCCAATGTGGTGTGTAATAATGCAGCACACTCGCTTTTCTTTCTCAGTTTCCTCACACACACACAGACACACACACACACACACACTCACACACACTCACACTCACACAGTCGCGTACACTCAAATTGTGACCTTGGGCTATATTGTTATTCATTAGTGGACAGAGTCGGGCAGGCTGCCTTCTCTCCTCTTATCTCTATGGAACACAAACCAGCAGTGGGATGCCAGTGACGCTCCTATCTGTCCTCACTGTAATAAGCATCACTGTTTTAAATCAACCAAGTGTGGAGATCAGACAGCAGCCTTAAGAGATAAAAGAAAGGTCCTGCTGTCCTGTCCATCAGGTGCTTAACACTTTGTCCTATAAAGGTTATTATTTCACAGAGTAGAAAACCTTTTTGATTATTTTTTAAATTCAGACTAACCCTAACCCTAGGAAAGTAAATATGAAAAAAGGATTGGTCTGATGGTTGGAGAGAAATAACAACTGGCAGACTGACAAGTTGAAAACAATATTTTCTGTAACTTAAATTGATAATTGTTGAGATACGTAATGAGATTTACTCTTATGAAATTCATGGAGTGTTACTTACAAAATCTCCCCATTGTTCATAGCATCATAACAGATCATAGTTTGGAGCCTGACTGTTACAGCTGACAATCTAGTGTTGAGTGTTAAAGATCACAGGTGGGATGAAGTCATTCAGCCTCATGCAAGAACATTTTTATTCTCAGTCTGTCTTACTTTCTTCTGGGAGGTTTGCTTGTACGATCTTAACTGCTGATTTTAACTGTTGTAAACTGCTCATTTCAACTTGCTGAATGTGATGTGTTCATGGTTTGGTGAGACTCGATCATTAGCATTCTCAATACCACCTACTGCCTGTTTGCTTCTTTTGCTATTAAGTTCATTCACAAGAGTGTCTCTGAAGAGTAAAAAAAAAATAAAGTACCACTGTCAGAAATTAACAGACAAAAACATAACAAATTTAGAAGAGACTCATTAGAAAATATTAATAGTCCAGCTCTCGACAACATCAATGCCATCAGAACACTGTCATACTGTCAGAGAAAACAATGTTTGACCTGAAATTAAATACTAAAAAATATGTACTTACTGAAGCATCATGGTCCATGAATAAATGGGAGGTGATCAAGGGGACTAACCAGTCATGGAAGTGGACAAAAAAACACAATACCTGACTGTGTTAAGAGGATGCTCCCTAAATAAATCATTTGAAACCTCTCGCCAAATTTAATTCCAAATTCACATTTCAACCAACAGTTAATGTTACAGAAATCATGCATGTATTTAGAAAATTATATTTGCTGCTTTTAAATAAAGTTGACAACATTCAAAAGCAAATTCATTAGGGGTGCCTCAGTATTAATTGTACTGTGTCACAATTACAATCATTTGTAATTGCAGAGCTGAATGTTTTTTACGTAACTGTCGGTTTTTTGTTGACCACTGCAGAGTCTTTCCATGCAAACGTGACAGTCTGAGGCGTCATCTGTTGTCTGTCTGCTGGTGTGCACTGCCAAATGCACCTTACCCTTCTGGCTGTGAATGTGATCAGCTGCTATCAGATTGATTCATCCGTTGACAGGCAAAGGAAGATGATTCTCAGCACTCTGTTTTATAACATCATTTTTCATCTTTAGGCTTTGGGAGGATATTAAGTCATTTAAGTTGAATTGCAAGTCGTTTTTGACTGTTGTCAAGTCAAAAATGATCAGACTGATGACTCGGGTTTGACTCAGCTTGAGTCATTGAAGACATTAGAACCAAGAAGAAATGATTTTAAGGGCATGAATAATCAGAAGTTAGAGAAAGAAAATACTGTTTAGACGGTTCTTTTGCTTGTGTGTTTGTGGTATAAGAGTTTCATATTGAGTTTCTCAAAGTTTGCACTGTTTGAGTCCCTGTGAGATAAAAAACACTGTTCATAACAACTCTGAGCTCTAAAAGGTGAATGGGTGGGCAAGTCACTGGAGGTGGAATCAGTGAAGTGCGGAAGTAAGTTACAGGCTTAGAAGTAAAAGGTCCTGCTCGTCCTTCATACACATCCCTCTCAAAATGCTAAGAATGCAGACTTGTTTAATAAATCATCTTTTTCCCGTTTTTCCTGCATATTTATTATGCAATTCTGCATCAGAGTCTGAGTTTCACTGAACTGAATAGCTCCCTTTCTTGCTACTTGAGAGAGATGACACATAATAAAATCAGAATCAGTTTAACTGCCTCCAAAAGATCAGATTGAAGAAATAAATTGGGTTTGCCTGCAGTCTGAACTTAAAGCTGCACAGAGGAAGATATACAAGACTCACAAAAGGGTTAGTGGAAAGCATCATGGGTAATCACCACAGTCTTTGTCCTATCTTGCATCCCTTTATGGAATGAGTAATAATATTAAAATGGGAGTTTGTGGACCTTGACAAAAGTTCTCTCTCTCTCCCCCACTTCTTCATTCATTCCTCCCTCTCAGCCCTCATGCCTCTTGGCTCCACTCCATCCTCATAGAGCCCTACTTCCCTTTATTATTACGTCAATTTTAAATTAGTCAAGTTCTTCCTCACTTCACGTTATCCAATCTCTTAAGCCTAAAAGTACCACTCCTCTCTCTTACCCACACAGGAACCAATCATTTGTCACAGTTTCCTTCGCCAATCCAATCAGCTACTCCTGCAGTCTGCTGTTTCCATCAAGGCGCCAGCTAGAACAACATTTTATTAACAATACTTTGTCGTACTCAGAGGCTTTATTTTTCTAATCTGATGCTTAAGACTGAGGTACTGCATTTTGAGTTACAGTTGAACAAATACTATAGTACATGAAGTGTGGTAGCAAGACATTGTCATCTGTTTGCAGAAAGTATAGTAGGCGTTGCGCAAGATAACACAACAAACAGCTGCTGTCTGCCATGTTTTTGAAGACACATGAAGCCTTATATTTTCGCAGCACTGTTATTTTGCTGTCTCCCATCTCTGTCTGTTGTTCCGCATGTCAACTATATTGATTGAAGAAAACAACATTTGAAGTCTGGTCAGTGCAGGTGAACTGACGTGCTACAGAGTTGGCACCTTTTTTCCAGCTATTTTGGTTTGTTTCTGCTCCTGCCTGGATTTAAAGACGTCTACTAATCTAAAAGCATCCAATTTGAAGATCACCAGTCGAAGAAGACACATACTTGGTTTATTCACCACAAAAGTCACATCATTTTAAAGCTGGCATGGGAATTGATTTCTGAAAACTATTATCCAAAAGCTGTCAGTGATGCACAATACTAGATATCCCAAAATAGCTTCTATCTGTAATAAATTGTGACAGGAAATTGAATCTACTAACAGATAAAAGGGCTTCATCCGTTTGTCTCCTTCTCATCCTGAGATGAGTTTTTAACCGGACCAGTATGAAATTGTGAGAGGGTAACAAGGCCTTTTATATCCTGTGACCCACAAAAGTATGTTTGATGTGTGTGGATGCATATGCGTGTGTGTGTGTGTGTGTGTGTGTGTGTGTGTGTGTGTGTGTGTGTGTGTGTGTGTGTGTGTGTGTGAAGCCTAGGGGAGGACGAGGGTCATCAAAGAGTCTTTGCATCAAAGCTGCAAAATTTTTTTTTTTTTTTGTTTTTGGCCATTTGTGCTTTGCACTCAGAGCAAGACACAGATGATGAAACTAAGATGGTGAGCATGGTACAAACATAACACCTACTAAATATCAGCATGTTGGCGTAATCTGGGTGTTTGAGAACCTTTATAATTCTTTGCCTACGTGGTTGAAAGGAGACTGACTTAAAAGTTCTGCCTGTCTGATGTGTCCATGGTGAGAAAGTTATGTAATTGGCAAATCTAACCCTGTAGACACACAATAAGCAAACTGGGACACCATGACATCAAAAGATCAAGTGAGTCTTACAGCTTCTTGCATTGACTAAGATACAGAACTGGAATTAATGTTAACCCAAAGCTTTTAGGAGTCAGAAATCTATGAAACTACAGCATCTTTTGGAAAATTGTTGACAGTAATGTAATGTACATGATCTGACATGTCACTGTTCAACTATTTAAGATGGCACTTTATGTTATGTTGTTGCTGTATCCTGCGACAGTCTGAGTAATATTGTTGAAAATTTTTTCACTTGAAATATGGAAAAGTCAGAGCGAAGCCTCAAACTTTTAATGTGATGAAGTAAGCGGTCTTGAGTTGTTCCCCAGAGAAATGTTCATGCTCATAAATAGTGATTAGACTGTCCTAAAACATCAGGATAATTTTTCTGAATTCTTTGATCTTGTGGCTTTCAACTTGAGGATATTTGTCTCCATTTCTCTCATTTCATGTGCCATTTGACATTATGTCTCCCCTCTGACTCACAAATTTAAGAAAATGCCAGACTCCAATCTAGCGGTTATTGTCCTTTAAGACTGTCTTTTAACATGGACATTGAGGTCAGGGATTGTGGTTATCGTGTACTGTTATAGGCCTGTAGTAACTGGTAGTACTTAGAATAATGAGAGTGAGAAAAACATACTCCTTTCATTCATAAAAGAACTGAAAAACTTCCTTTCATTACACGCCCAGTTAGGTTTAGCTGCATTGCATGGGATGCTAAACATTCTTCCCGCTGTTTTGCGTTCAATTAAAGTTTATCAACACTACTGAGGTTCATTTGTGGTTCATCCTTGGCCCCTTGTGGCACGGGGCCAGCGGGAGCACCATCTTGCTAAGGCTGAACCATCTGTGCGCGTGCACACACACAAGATGATGACAGGCTCTGAGAAGGGATGAAAGAAGAGTCCTTGAATGTTCTTTCCCCCCACAAGTCCGCAATATAATTAAAAGTTTATCTGGACTTTTGTTTCTTCCGTTCTTCCACTCACATTTTCAACCCCTAAAAAATGATGCAAAGCCAAAACAAATGTTTCCACTGGATGAGTAAAAGAAAGCCGTCGGTGGTCAAGAGGACTAATGCATGCTTGCATCATTGTGAGGCTGCTGTGACGTACAAACTCACTTAGTAAAACCAAACAAGGGGAGAAGAAAAATCGGAGAGATGGGGTCTTGCTCCCATCAGCTTCCCATTCTGCAGAGTCAGCTTTCCTCTGCCCATCACCGCTCTCTTCTCCCCCTCCTTCTCTGTCTCTCTCAGTTGCTTTCTCTTTACAACCAAAGCACTATTACTCTCCTTTTTGTCCCTCCTCCATCTTTCATCTTGATTTCCTCCTCTCGTAGCCTTCCTTGCTCTGCATCCTCCCTCAATCCTCTTCTCTGCCCTGCAAAGAGACTTGCAGCCCTGATGAACAGAGGGCAAAGCCAGAGCCAGAGAGCATCCGTCATCCATTCGCTTTGTCCCTCCCCCCACCCTCCCTCTCTATCCCATCCCTCTTCCATTCTCTCTCCCTCCCTCCTCCTCTCTTCTCCTCTGCTCACCGCGGTTAGGATCACTGCACTTCTCCATGCGCTGAGATGGAGAGCGCACACAGAGGTCTTATTGCAGCCCAGCTAAGCCAGGTGGAAAGCAGCAGAAAGGGCTGACTGGTCCCAGAGACAGCAGAAGAGGTGGGAGGTGACACTCTCTCTCTATCATCACTTAGGAACGCAACATTGTGCAAAGACAGGGAATTGGACTGTCTGCTCACTGGATGGGGCATTTAACAAGGGTGATACTTTCTGCCATTTGACTTAATTTTCTTAAACCGCGAAAGAAAAATTCTGCATTCTGTGTTCGACTGGCTTTTGTTGACTCTTGATATGGATCCGGGTTGAAACTGGATGTGTGAGTTTTCAGTGTGAAGGGATTTGGATGTGGATTAGGATGCTGATGTGGAGGACCTGAGCTTTGGGACATAGCACTCTGTAGCAGGACCACATGGACATGTTTGGTTTCTCCAAGATGCCAAAGCTGTCTGGGTGAGTGTGTGTGTTGAGTTTTACACCTTAGAGATCTTATAGATTTTTCATGGTGACATAACATCTTCAACAAGTAAATGTAGTGAATGTAAGTTACTCATGATGGTGAGCACACCTGTATATTGCTAAATGTGCATATCATGTATGTGAATATATTGACAAATTCATTGCGAACAATGTCAAGATAATCCATCCAAGATGATGCCAGGTGAATTTATTTAACCAGTATAAAACACATTGAGCAGTTTTTGCAGGGTTTAAAAGTCACCTCACTTGCTCAGTTTATAATTGGAATAGCAGTTGAATGAAACATATATTGACTTTTTGTCCACAGCTAATTGTTTCACTCAAAAAGTTTAACTTTGGTGACAAGCCTAGAAAGTGTTTCATGGAGTGAAAGGAAAAAAGGGAAGCTGCATCTGATGTGTATGACGCACAGAACAGATTTGTATCTGACCTATGGTGCCTTAATGTCAGAGGCGTTAATTGACAGCTCTGTGTTAGGGGTTGTTGCTGATGTATTGTGTCTGTGTGAGCTAGCAGAGGCCTGACTGGGTTTTTTTTGATTTGTGGTGGATGAGTAACTAAGAAATCACCACGGTGGGATATATAAGGTATATGCTGTTGGATACGGACAACAAGAGCAGAAGTTCAGGGAATGTGGGAAATGAAAGGTGGAATTGAATCAGAGAGTTCAAGGAACAACCAGATAGTGGAGCTGATTAAGAAAGAGATAAGGAATCGAGAGGACGGACAGTGGTTACTGAAAAGGATGGAAACACAAAGTGAGAGAGCACAGAGGCAAAGGAAGAGTTGTTACAAGACTATTAAGTATTTGAAAAAACAGTTCGGTTTAAACCCTATCCAGTCCCCATAACACACAACCACACCCACTTAGTGCAGTTACACAGCAGCTCATTGACAGAAGATTCAGAGATCACATGAAAGACCTAATTGGACAATTAAAACCCCTGCAACCTAATCATTTGATTTTCCTGACAGCAGGATACATTGGCGAGTAGTCAGTCTAAAGGTTTTCCCTACTGGTAAATATGTTTTTGCTGTTATTACATACTATTTCAATTAGTAAACTATTCAGTGTTGCAGTTTTGAAATGAAGCAACCTCAGGCCTGAAATGTAAAGAAACACTAAGAAGTCTTAAGACAGAGATCAGAGCTGCTGTTTTAATGAAGAGCTCAGCACACAACAATCCCTGCTCACTGTGCTTCTATATACCACACACACACACACACACACACACACACACCGCATGATACACATGTACATAAATACATGTTTCCATGATCCTTGACTCATGTGTGGTCACATCACTAAGCCCGCTAAACATGGCTCATGACAAATCTTTTAAACCTACACACACAGACACACACAGTCAGAGGTTAGCATCTGGAGTGTGTCTTCTACTCCTGTCAGAGAGAGAAAAGGAAAGAAATCTCCACAATAGATCAGACTTAACACCAGTAATATAGCTATTTCATCAAAATGTGTGATATGTCTTAAGGAGCATGGTTAAATGGAGTCAGATTCTTTATTCCCCACATCATGATGCAGGTTCACTTCCTATATTTACTGCATAGTCTTTCAAATGAATGAGTCTGTACAAATTCAGTGGAAGCCTTTCTGAAACAGACAAGCTGATGCGTTTTGATTCATCATACTGTACCTGTTGCTGGCAGGTGCACGCTGTGATGCGTTGGTGGATTACATTAAGATTGGGAAACACAAAACTTTGCTTCAGCCAAAATCAAGTCATGAACCGGAGTTCCAAAGTCTATCCTACCTGTATTTGAATCTCATACTCTCAATACTCTTCATGTTCAAATTTACAGTTTGATAAAGGGACATTTCAAAGTATCAAAAATCAGTATCAAGATCTTAAACTATTGATATCTCATTTTGAACATTTGTATGTTGAAAATTGTCATGGTGATCAAGTGACATCCTCCTAAATCTGCATTTGGTACAGTCATGTATTTTTTGTTTTGCATGTTAACGCTGAAAAACAATGTCTTTGGATGGATGATTCGACAAAACACAGGCCTTTCTCACAGGAGACTTCTGCTTGTTTCCCTTGTGAAACCAATAATAATTGTTCTGTCTTTTATCCATGACTGTTCCACAGTCTTAACCACATGTTTATTTTTGTAACCATGACGACAAAGGTCCTCTAACCTTAGTTCTTATTTTAACCTAAACCATAACCTAACCAAGCAGTTTTTGTGTTCATAAACCATGTCACCGTGGCGACAAAGGTCCAGTATGCCTGCTGCTGATGTGCTCCTAGGGGTTATATTATTGTTACCATGACAATAAATGTCAGGTACGCCTGCAGCTGGTACACTCCTATGGGTCATGTCTGGGGGTAAGAACAAATGACCTTTCAGGTCATTCAGGTTGGAGGATCAAACCTCTCAACTCATCCTCAGCAAGATCGTTAAGAAATGTTTGAATCTGTGGTTTTGAATATCAGTCCATCCATCAGCCCAGCTGTCTTACTGTGTGTTACAGAAGCAAAAAATGTTTTCTTTTCTTTTTAAATAACTGAAAAAACAATAATATTGCAGCCTTGCTTTTCTTTTTATTTAATTAGCTAAATAAATAAGGAAACCAAGGCCAAGGCACTGTGCTTTTAAATGCATGCAAAGCACAGTGTTAACATCCCTGTTTCTGTAAATCATAAGGATTAACAGTTGAAGTGTTCTATTAATGACGTTTTACCAGACTTTATTACAAACAACACATCAAATGTAGTACATTCTGTTGTAGCACATTAATATAGATGAATGTGTGACTCAGTACACAGTAGCAGTGTGTTGTATATTATCACATTTGTGTCTTTATTTGATGTATTATTTGAATAAATAGCTTCTATTTCTCGTAAGAAGTTCTTCCTTTCCCCTGTTTTAGAGAGTTTTACCCTCCGGGGAACCACTTCCCCTTCTCCTTATGCTTTACCATTTTGTCAGCCAGTCATAAGGTTCACCATGCTCACTTTTACACATTTGGCTCCCACCGCTGTCAACAGACTGTAAAATGGTAAAAATTAATAATGGTGTAACACTTAATAGGCACCAAGAGGGTGTTTGCATCACTGGCAAGTTAGCTGCATTTCGCTGATATCCAGATGGTCAGTGTGGATCCATGAGCTTTTCATAATCACAGTGTCGGAGCCCTCTGTTTGCAGATGGCGTACAAGCTGAATTTGATTTAATGAGAAATTACAGATCATTTATCACCTTTTTAATGCTCATAATAAATCAATGATGGTAAGATGGGAAATAAAAGGGCTGTGGCAGGTGAGAAGGGACTGCGATCTTACTGTTTGTGATTATTGTTTTTATTCCACCTGTCAGTTTGATCATCACACATCTGGCTATATTTCGGGAACATTAACCCAGTCTCTCTTATCTGTTTCAGTCCATGCCTCCTTAAAACAAAGACAGGACCTGTATCAGTGTTTGTAGTGTGGGAAAATCTTGGCTTTAGTGTGTCGGCATTTGGCAGTGAAACTAGCCAGCAGGGCTTGTTTGTGTTCTGAATATCAGATTACAGTAATACGTTGCCAAATTGCCTTCTGCTTTGTGCCAATGCATGCTGCTACTTCAGAGGGCAAAGTTCCATTGTACTGAGAGCCATCTGACAAGTCGTGGCGACTGTGATTTTCGGTTTTGAGTAAGTCAGGGGCCTCATTACTTTAAATGACCTGCAACTATTTCATAATCACGTCACTTCACACTCCATATGAAGGCAGTTTAACTCATAAATTTGGGCGTCAAGATCAACCTTTCAGAAAAAGCACAAGGAGAGGAGGGTTACTATAAATATCTACATAGATGTAGACTCGAAAGATCTCTGCTGTTTTAATAATGTTATTATAATTCTTCCGCTCACCAGCTCTTTCCCCAGACAAGAACAACACTGCAAAACCCTGCAGAATGTTCAATGGTCAGGTTTTTCTTTTTTGTTTTTTTATGCCAACATTACAAGATCTACACATGGTAGTATGGAATGGTTCCAGTTAGAAAAATATTGTTGATTGCGAATAAATTTGTTGTTAAGGTGAGGTTAAGGTTAGCCACCAGCACCTCTAAAGCTTAGTAACTAACACGTTATATATCTCCTTTTTTCTTTTTTTTTTTTCAACGGAGCCTGGTTTGCTGTTTCACCCTGCATTTAGTCCACACTAAGGAAATCCCTTGGTGAAAATCTAACTTCATATTTTGTGTATAGATGTTGAATGAGAGTGGTACATTGCTAACTTAAAATATCCAAACATGTCCTTTATCAGCACATCAGATTATCAGCCTATTGGGTGTAGGTGGCTGTAAGGAGCACATATTTCAAAACACACAAATCAGAGGCAGGAGAGGAGAAGAAATAACATCAGGCTACAGGACAACACCCCCTCATTTCTCTCTTTCTCACTCTTTGCCTGTTACCCTTAAAGTTGCACAATTTTCTTGATTTGAGTCTGGATAATCCTCCTAAGGGATTTGGTCGGTGATCACTGCAGGAGGGGCTGGCAGGGTGAACACACTGTTGGCTGTTTCATTCAGTATATTGAAATCAAATCACACAGCACATCCATCCACCTATCTGTGTATCTGTCCTTGGCTGTAATTTAAACCAGGTACAGTCAGCTTCATAGATCTGATTCATCTTTCAAATGGAGAATGATGTGGTTTTTGACTTAAATGAAATGTATTTGAAAGCATGTTCTGTTTATATGTTTGTTTAAACATGATCCTTCTTTAAAGTGTAAAGCCACAGTAGTAGCCCTGTAGAATAAGATATTTGTTATCTCCCAGTTCTGAAATGGAACGCTTTAATCAGTCCTTCGTTCTGCAGGAAGTCATTTCCTGGTGAACACTAATATTCTGTTATGTTGTGATTATCACATTTTACTTCCCGTTATTCCAGTCATCTCTCACACCAGATAATACTCATAGACTGAAGCGATGCGCTTCATGCTTCACCCCCCTTTGACGAGAGACTTACATTTGATCAATTATGCAAATGAAGCAAAAACCCATTTTGTTTCTTGCTGCCGTTCAGATCCAAACTTCCTTCCCTCGTCTCTGATTCGCAAAAACAAATAGCTTTTAGAGTAAGCATCATCTCCCAATTACGCTTTGAATCTCAAACAGCAAGCACACTGAAATCCAGGGACAATATGCCAGCTGATCAGTGATGCAAAAAGGGACGCTCTTATTGAATTTTTGCCCACAGGAGTTTGTCACATGTTCTGTAAATGTTAAGAGAATTTGACATACAGCATGTGTTTCTCTTTTCTGTCATGTATTCTGCAGGAAGCCCTGGTTCAGAGCAAACACTGCTTACTGCATTATTTAATGACACAGGTGCATAGGCTTCTGCTGCATAAATGGATAACTGCTGTGTTGTAACCATACAATGACTGTGAAGGTTCAATTGAAAGCAATTCTGCATGCTGAGACAACCCATGCCTAATTCCCATCATAAGCAGGCATGTAATGGTGTTTGGCCTTAGGTTGAACCTCTGTAAGAATCCCTGAGAACAAAGGCACTGAAACCATCCATGAATCCCAAGATGATTCACTCCAGTGCCTGATCTTCCTTCTGAAGTTTTGACTTTATTCTAACTCTAGGGTGGACTTTATGATGAGTTAGCAGCTGGTCACAATATTACATCTCTTGAATTAATATTTATTCGGGTTGATTTTTAAAATTATTGAAGGGAACATACAGACCAGAGACAACTCAAAAGGAAAACCTGAATAAATGAGTGGAGGAACATATGCAGTCACCAGATCTCAGCCTAATTAAGACTAATTTGAGCTTTTGGAGCGGCATGTCCAGCAGCGCTGGCCACATCCATCTTTAAAAGACAAAATGAATCTTTTGGAAGAATTGTGTTCATCCCTCCAGTAGAGTTCAGAAACTTTGAGTATCCACACCAAAGACCACTGAGGCTGCTCTGGAGACTTATGCTGGCCCCACACTTTACTGAGACATTTTATATTAGCTTTTCTTTTACAGTGAGTGGCTTGAATCCCAACTATATATAGTACCATGTAACCTGTTTAAAGAAACTTCGTAATTAGTATGTTCATCATTTTTTTAAAGATGTGAATTGTCAAAATCTGTGGACAATTTTACATGAAATTTAAGTTTTGGCTCTACTTTGTTTCCTTTGCCTTTCACATAAGACAGAAGGCAACACTGAATCAACGTGAGATTGCTAGGCAACCAGCAGAAGCACTGCAGAGTTTATATTGATGAAGTAAACGAGATATATCACATTTAAATAAGTGAGGTTTAGAGGTGCTTTTTTAAAGATAGGCCAGTTATTTCCCCTGTTTCCAGTCTTCATGCTAAGCTAAGATAATTATTTCCTGGGTCTTGCTTCACTTTAAGTGTACAGTCTTGTCCTGTCAGCAAGAAAGCAGATAAGTGTAATTCAACAAAATGATTTACTACCCTTTGTGCAGACATTGTGATTGGATGTGAATTTTATCATATAGATTTTTTCTATGTGTATGTGTAGACCATACGTTCAATTAGATCATAAGATTGTGTGCTGTACCCATTAATATAAGTACACTGAGCTCAGACTAGAACTGTGTAAGGGTATTTACACAAAAAGATCCTCAGTAGTCCTGAGATACCTACTGCAGCTTATACAGAAAAACTGACAAGTTACATTTCCAGTACATTTCCAGAGTGGCATGCATGTCTCAATGTACAGAACCCTCGCCCCTCACTTTCCGTACCATTTACCCTTACAGCTGCTGTTCTTCCCTTTTTAGATGAATGCTCACGGATGCATTCAGTAACATGGTGTATGTTAAAGTGTCAGCATAAAACACCAAGGACACATGGATGATTTTGGCATCTGTGTTCTCATTATATAACAAGTAACTTCACCTCTAAAGCTATGTATATTTAAGTGATCACTAGAACACATAGAAATGTCAAGTAGAATGACTGTGATCAGTGAATGAGGACGTTTAACAAACAGTCACACTGTTCATCCCTCTTACCAAGTGCATACTCAATAATTGATCACTTTGGCTGCTTTTACTACATACAGTGAGCAATTCTGTGGTTGCAGGACAGAAAGGAAGATAAAAATATCTTCTACATCTTACATTTTATATTCTCTTTTACACACAGATACACACACACACACACACACACACACTGGTATTCAGGGTGATGTTTGCAACAGGGAAGGAGGCAGTACTGTGGAATAAATTAATCACACAATGGTAAAAATATGGAATTAATGAATCGTCATTTATTTTTGACTTCAACTGTTCAAGCAGTGACATTTTTTTATTTTCACAAATTTGTTTTGTGTTTGTATCAAGTAGATGGGGTCATATGCAGCTGGGGTTTCCCACATTTGAATATCACAAATTGTGATAGTCATAGTGAAGCGCTAGTGTGTAGCCGTATAGTGAACCACCATGCTTCACTGTTGGGATGGTATTGGGCAGCTCATGACTGGTTTCCTCCAGACATGACGCTTTGAATTGATGCCAAACAGTTCAGTCTTGCTTTCATCAGACCAAAGCATCTTGTTTTCCGCAGTCTGAGAGTCCTTTCGGTGCTTTCATTCATAAAGCCCAGATCAGTGGAGTGTTGCAGTGATGGTTGTTCCTCTGCAAGTTTTTACCATCTGGAACTCGGGTGACGGGTTCTTGGTCACCTTTCTTACCACGGCCCTGGTCTGAATACTTTCTGAATACACTGTACATCTGTTTGCTAAATAGGCTAGTGGAGCGATTAGTTCTGCTCCAAATACTATCACATAATACTTAAGTGCCACTGTGTATTCACAGAGCCACAATGTCAAACACACCAAATGTACTGTAAACCTACAGGACATACAGTACATTACTCACATGTGTACACAAATAGACGCTAATACACCTTCTCTGGCAGACATGTTAATGCCTGGTGTGTGTGTGTGTGTGTGTGTGTGTGGTGTGTGTGTGTGTGTGTGTGTAAACATGAAGGTCAGGAGTCCTGAAAACATTCTTCCACTGATTTATCATGGTTATTACTTCATCTAATTAGGCTGTAATGAATTGATTAATAGAATTGAAAGTGAATTGAAAAGTCAAATGTCAGCTCAGCCCTCCTGGTCGTCTGACTGTAGTAAGGTGAACCTGGCTAGAAATGTAACAAAGTTACAACTGAGCTGTTTATTTACATTTTTCATGTGTAAATGCAACAAACTGGGTGGGAAAAGAACACTGTCTCGCAAGCAACATATTCAACAATGCACTGAATCAAAAACTCCATGTGCTCTGTTTTTCTAAAATGGAAAAATTTACCCAGAGGCACGGACTCTTTAAAAGCCCAAATCAGACTCAGCCAGTTTTATTATTTGTTGATGGGAGATGCTTGGGCGCCTCCCATTCTTAACTCCATTCATAAATTAGGGGACACGCACATGTTCAAGTGCACATGATTCTGTAATATCAGCACCTCCAAACTGGCCAGCATTTAACAAATCAGCCCCATAAGGATGAGCACAACCATATACAGAAAGCCTGTGAGTATGAGAGAGAAAACATGGCCCCCAATAAAAAAAAAAAAATGAAAAAAAATGAAATGAATGTATTACAGACCTGGTTTTATAATGTAGCCTTCTTGTACTTAACTTTGAAATGCAGTTTTTGTGCTTGTAAAATACATTTACAAGACTGCATAAGAAAGAGAAGCATACAATTACAGTCAGTGGTGAGTTATGATGTTATCCTCCGAGTTGTGTATTTGCAAAGAAATGGCTCCAATATGCAACTCCTACTAAAACCACAAATTTTACATTTTTGTTTATGAATGCATTAAACAAATGAGATACAGTGTTTTAATCAGTCAGCTTTAAAGGTGTTGTCAGGCGTACTTTTTTCACTTTGAAGCACATTTGAACTTTTCCTTTGTTCAAGGTTTAATGTCTCTAAGTGCATCGTTTCCCAGAGTGCTTCAGAAGACACTCAACAGTGTGGAAAGTTGTTTATCTGTGCCATATCATACCCTGCTGCACTTTTTCTTTACTGCACATTCACTTTTTTTGAGGGGGGTAAAGAGATTTTCATGACAACATTATGATTCAAGAAGCAAGACACGAGCATAAATGTTTCTCATTCATCCTAATGATCACCATCCTCCTGAGTAATCTTGTTTAGGGAGCGTTCAGCAACGCTTGTTCTGCTGTGATATTTTTAGCCTGCAGAATTATGCTTCTGTGTTCGGTGCAGATGTTCTAGTCGGATGTAATGTTTTCTGCCTATATGTGTTTTAGCGTGGACTGAATGCACCCAGTGACCATCCATGGACTCTTTTATACACTACAAGCAGATCAGACATGCATGTATACGCAAATGCAGCTGCTGTACTGTTCTCTTTCTTTAACCTTTCCGATTGACTTGAGCCAAATAGATGGAGGTAGTCAATGCTTGGTCATCATTACATCACGTGAGTACAGTTAACCAACCAAAAGCTAACGGGTAGTGAAACTCCCCATAGACATGACCTCAGCCAAAGCACTACTCACCAATACAGACATGAACAAGAATAAAGGGCCCTGACACAGAATATATATATATATTATTTAATGAATAAAACAGATTGTTTCTTTTTAAACAGATACATGATTTCTTGATTTTTTTTAAAGAAAGACTGTGATGCATTTCAGACCAGTAGATCACTGCAGTAGATGCAGCATAGTTTTTGTCTGAGACCGTATAATCAGGTAAAAATGGAAAATCTAAGCCCTGGTTTTCCAGTTGTTTCCTCATCACCGACTGGGAAAGTAAGGTGGATGGTGAATAATTGCCTGTAGCTGTCTCTGGGAATCCATCTGTTTGATCCTGGTATTTAAGTTGCTTTTCAGAGCTTATCCTTGGATCCATTAATGGACCACCTAGAGGTACAGGTTGCAATGGAAATTCAGTGTTTTATTATTTGTTTTGTTTTTCTCCTTTGGCTGAAAAACTTATTTTTATTTGACACCTGCAATAAAGGTGCCGGAATTTATCTCGGCTGAATTTATAAATATTGACAAATTTTAACAGCAGACCAACATTGGTGCCTTTTTTATGTAGAATACAATCATACAGAAAAAGTTACACATGTACTACAATGTATATGTGTGATCTCGAGTGTTGGTCCAGTGGGGCCGTAGACCAACTCTAAAACATCATTGATTCAACAACAGCCTAAACATAATTCACACAGCAGTCCTCTTTTAAAAACATAATTTAAAACTCTATTGCCCTTTGTATTTTCTGCCCCTTGGTTCCACTGGGCTTTATGTGACATTTACAAAGAATCAATGTATTGTTGTGCTGTGGACTGTGTTGTCCCACAGAGATGCACTGCTGTGCTGCAAAGGTTGAAAAGCAGCACTGAAGAGTGTTTCTGCTGCTGATACAGATACAGTGGAGTCTAACAGTATGTCAAACAGTGACAGCTTGTAAACACAAGTGAAGTACAAAGAAGAGAGAATATTCCTTGTTTGACTTGTAAGCATAGTGAGTTTATCCCAAAGTTTTACATTGTTCTTAGACCCCTTCCATACCCAAGAACGAAAGGAATACTAGACGAGTGGAGTAAGTTATATTGTATGACGATGATGAAATTTTTCCAAACTCATCCAATCAAGGTGTGAAGTCATTATGGTAAAAATAAATTACCCTCTGGTAAAAACTAAAGGTAATCTATCTAAAACAATGTGTTTAGCTGAACAAGCCCGACCTCCTATTGTATTGTGAGGGTCAGGCAACTTATTGATCTTTGTTTCAGCTCCCCCATTTTCATCACACCAGCAGTCCTGTCAGTCAATCAAAGCTGTGACTTACATAACTCCCAAAGGGCAGCACAAAATTTACAAAACACATCCATTCCCCTTCCTATACATACACACAAGTAACTCCACAAATTTTTAAACATCCGTCTAATTTTTCTTTTTCTCTGCTTATATATATTTTATTTTGTGTGCTTATATTTTTTACTAGATCCTATATTTTTTTAATGTACGCACTGGGATCTCGAGGTTTCATCTGGCATTGTCCTATCTTATAAATTATAGCTGCACCTGTTGTCCTCCAAACTCTCCCTTTGCAAAAAGCCTTTATTCTAAAGAGAAATGTGACATTTCTGACACATTCACCTGCTTCTCAAAAAGCCGTTAAATACTATTTTCAGTGCAGTTAAAGATAGTCATCGAGTGGAGATGTGTGTGTGTGTCCAGAGTCTGGCCAGCAGTGTGTGGTATAGTCCAAATCCTCACATTAGGAATGGACAGGGTGTGCCCACTTGTTGTCTGGAACTGGTCTGTTACAAAGAGAGAGAAATCAACAAGGAGAGAGAAGCAAAGAGGAAGAAATGATAAAGAATGAGTGAACAGAGAGATTTGAAACCCTTCCATACATTTCATAGTCTCATCCTGTGTGCTTGAAGTGGTTCGAGTGTCCTGTTGTCCAGTGTGGGATGCAGTGCCCGGAACAGCTGTGAACCGGTGTGAACCGGACAGCTGTGATTGATGCAGCTGTGTACTTATTGACAGACCCTGACATGTCTTTGTGCCTATATATTGCTGTGTGTGTGCATTGACTTGAGTATCAGTATTCACATCCTGAAAAGAGCTTTACAATAGGAAGGGAGCTGTCCGTCCTCACTCACCTACTGTGATGACTTTGTAAGCAGAGGCTTTTCATATTGAGCTTTTAATTGATTCCATCATCACACACTGTTGGCATGTTTCCACATCACCAAGCCCAACGAGTGTTTTTAAGGAGCTGAGTTTCATCTCTTGAGGATATAAAGATCCAAATCCCACTAATCAGCTCGAGCACAGTTAAGTCTTTATTATTATCTCAGAGGATAGTTAATTTACTGGGCAAGGACTGTATAGCGCACCGTGCAACATGACAAATGTAACATTTATCTGCAGCCATAAAATAGCAGAGTAGCGGTGACTCACTGCCTCTGCAGTTACAGCTGATAGGCTATGGATTTAGCAGCTTGGTGGCTGACGTGGAAATACTAGTAACAGCATTCGGTGGTTTGGAGGCGTGGTAGACTGAAGAAGAAGTGACAGGACAGGAAAATACATAAATACCATGATTATAATGTGACTCTTGTAAGAACATTTATTTACAGTAATTCAATATTTTTTGGATTTCATGTCAGATTAATGTACTGAGTGGGCATACTATAGGCCAGCAGATAACCTGGCTCCAGACCTCTGAGTCATATCGGATTTTTTTTTTCTTTTTGTTCAGCAAATCAAATAGGTCTGGAGCGGTGCACAATGAGAGCTATAGAGCTTTGAAGGAGTAATTAAGAATGGGGATGTCATCTTCTTGTGCCAGAGCCAGAGAATAGCTGCATCCGTGACAAACAGCAACAGAAGAATTGCCAGCAAATGGTGATAAACTGTACAGCTCTACAGGTTGGTGTAAGTCAGCTTGCAGGAATAACAACTCTGAAATACACCCCGACAAGGGTGTGGACCCCAAGGTTAGGAATCACTGTGATGGGGCAGAATATGTCAAATAACTCTCAAACAGAAACTGGCCAAAAAACAACACGATGTCAGACTAAATAATGAAGTAGAAAGAAATTGTCATTCTGTTCGGTTGCCAATCTTGCCATCATGAGCTTGAATACTTATAATCGTTAGGGACAGCATCTTAAGGTTTAGTGAGCTGTCTAAAGGCCTGAAGGCCTTCAGTGCTGCTTGCGGTTGTTGTGAGTGGAATGCTGAATCTGGTCTTTAAATAGTAAATGGTAGAGCTTTTCAGTTGCAGATGGATGGATGGAAAAAGGGGACAAGAATCAGCAGAACTGATGGATCCATTAAACCTTTAGTTTATGAGTGAGTGAGATTTCTCTTGAGAAGAGTTGTTTTTCACTGCATTCATTCATTGAATTTGCAAGTTTCCAAAGCTGCAAATTAGCAAGAGTTGTGAAACTCTTGGAGTTCTTTATTTTTCATTCCATTATGCTTGTTTAGCAAACATCGCCGCTCTGCAAGATGTTCAGGGAGCATGCAGAATGGAGCTTAATGTTTAAGTGGTTACATAAAAAGAAACTGCATGTGCCCGTATTTATGTGCATGTGTATGTGTGTGCATGCTTGGGTGTGTGAAATGCACTGAGAGCCAAAGCATGTTGTCTTCAGATAGTAAAGCTATATAAAGTGAGAGCACTCCTAGGGCAACTTTTAACAACATGCACCAATGTTTCATTTATGAACAGCACAAAGTCGCAGAGAAAGACTGAGTGAGTGAGAGAGAGAGAGAGGGAGAGAGAGAGAGAGAGAGAGAGTGGTAAAAGAAAAGCCAACAAATGGAAAGAGGGAAGAGAGGATGAGGATTGGATGGGAGGGAGGTCAGGCGATGGCTGGAGTTGTCTTGCTGGGAGCTAAGAGTGTGTTAAGTTGGAACATTAATGAGCATAATGAGGAAGGCTGAGAGGAAAGAAACTCCATTAGCAAGCCAATTAGGAAATTTCTAGTGACAAGTTGGAGAATCCTATTCACTGGTAGCAACACAAATCTCTTTAATACAACTTTAGTTGTATCAACTGTGTAATCTCTGTAAAAATGTTATAGCATGTGCTTTTAATAGTTAATAAATCATGTGATATAGGACTGCAACTCCTGATTATTTTACTATTTAAAAATCAGCTGATTATTCACTCGATTAAACACTTAATTCTTTATTCCTTTCCTGTGAAATGAGTCCATAATGATTTCTGAGCCCGCTGACATCTTTAAAATGCTCGTTTTGTTCAACTAAGTGTCCAGTATGTAAGATATTCAATTTACAATCACGTGACAAAGGAAAGAAGCAAACTGACATATTAGATATGTTGTGCTGCTTTACAGTAAAAAATGTTTCCTCTATGGCACAAAGCAGAAATCAACTTGTGAATATGTGACTTTATTATAGTATTTTATCATAGAGATACAGTATACAATGATAACAGAGGCCACTACAGATGTGTGATTTTGGACAAAACTTGACAGTAATGAGTGGTGAAATCTTTGGTTGACAGTCCACTTTTACAAACCCAAGTAAGTGCAATGTTTGAATGAAGTTAGAAATAACATCACCAGCACCATGACTACTTTTTAAGCCAGTGACCCATGTTGATCACAGATCTATTCTTGCATTTTTCAGCCTTGCTCACATCACATTCACAAGGCATTCATCACACAGTCTGACACAGATTGCAGCTGGCATTTTATTTGACCTACAGTATATATGTGGATATGTGTCGGCTTCAACTTCAGAACCAGAGAAACGTTCAAGTCAGTTAGACTCTTCATCCTGTGTTTTTCTGTGGGCCCTTTAAATCACAACCAGAGTGTTTTTAATGGAGTCTCCTACTGAGATTGAAGATAATACATTCTTGAAACATGCACACTGAGAGTTACTTCAGGCTAATTGTGAAGTTTTACAGAGAGGTTTGTTTTTTCTTTTCTTGATTTTCTGAGCTGTACGTGTTCAGCAGTGTGAAATCACAGCAAGTAAAAAGTCTCTTTGCATCTCATCTCAAGTCCCTAGAGCTGAAATACCTTTGACTGAAGTAGATTTTCTTAAAGCACTTACGTCATTATATCAGTTTCTATTTATTGCAGACTTAACTCATATGTTAAAGTGACTGAACTGAGAAGGAAGTGACCCTAACCTTGATTTACATTTTATATATACACATATATATATTACATATATATTACACTGCTCCACCTAACCTCTTAATCTGCACATCTTTGTGTCCTGAGAGGGGACCTCAGCTCCACAAACCTTCAGACCACTCAGCAGCTGAGCTTTTAAGAGGAAGAAAATACTATAGTACATTTTGCATGGACATGTGTTTGAGCTGAAATTACCCTAGTTCTTCTGTAGAGTGTAAAGTGGTGAGAATTGGCAGGGAGAACAAAGCTAAGGGAGGTTGGTTTTACGCTACTGGCTGTAGTAACCATTGTCATAATGTAGGCTAAAGCATCTTGGGAGAGCTCTTTGCCTTTTGTGCAAATTCAGTCTGGATAAAGGTCTTGAGGGGTTATACGGGATTTAATGTCATGTGTGTGTATGTGTGTGTCTGTTTGTGTGTGTGTGCGTGTGTGTGTGTGTGTGTGTGTGTGTGTGGTCTATACAAAAAGGAAGGTCAAACAAAATAATTTTCTCTTCCAGCAGTAATAAGTAGCCAGGCTACTGGCAGAGACAGTCCTTTAAATGTCCTCAATCCTGAGGCTGGACCTTTGAAATGCTAAAGCATCTTGTTTAAATTACAATTAAGCTGATTCAAATTCTGAATTGAAAATGTGTGTCAATAAAGGTCAAAGCAGAAATGTCTGAGTGACTCAGATCCCTCTCTGCTGCTGATTTTCCTTGGTCGAGACAGTTGACAAATGTCAGGGTTTAGTGGCACAGACCAAACTAGAGATTAGTCATGTATCAGGTCAAACAAAAAAGTACAGGGGAAAAAACACACAATAAGAACATAATATAAGATGGGAGTGAGTAGTGAGAAGTTGTCATCACAGTGTCCCAGAGTTCAAGGCAATGTCTTTAGATGACTTGTTTTGTCTGATCAACAATTCAAAACCCACATTTATTCAATTTGTAATAATATAAAACATAGAAAAGCAGCAAAACCTGAGAGGATAAATGACTTCAATGACATGATAATGACTGAATACTTGATAAACGACTTAAACATCTAATCAGAACTGCTGCTAGCTTTTTCCTGACTAGTTAACGAATTGATTAATTGACAAATATATAATAATATAATATAGAATATGGTAATGCTAAACGCAAAGCTACTGTATAGCTAAACTATTGTTTAGCATTTAGCTTAAATGCTAATCCACTGCAACAGTAATGCAAGTTGAGAGCAGTCATTACATTATACAACACTATTTACCTAATGTTTGCTAGCAGTAACCAATATTACCATTACCTACTGGCTATATCAAAACAAATAAGGTTGTAACTGCAAAATCTGGGAGCCTTTTGAATTAAGCAACAGTGTGTTTTAATTATTCATGAATTTAACTTCTAATTTGTAACAGGAAAAATGTGTTATTCCTTCTCTCAAAAATGACATGTCCAAGATAAAGCCAGCGTAAATTGCTCTTAAAAGATATCCAAATACTTTATTTTCAGCCAAAATCGAAACACGGCCTGGCGACTCTAACTGTACTGCATTAGGCTGCGTCCAACTGATAGCATCCAAAGCTCTGGCTAGTATAGCTGAAACAATGTACAATATGGAGTCACAACTGAATAAAAGGAGTGTGGGGGACAATGGCAAATATTAGGAATGTAGTAACCTAATGAAATTGATATAAAGGAAAAATCATAACGATTTATGCTGTTGCTGCAGTGACCTTCATTCAAAAGCAGAAATTACTAGTTTCTAAGCGTCTGCATGAGTTAAAAAATACTCCTGACACCTGCTGGGTTCTGTCATCAGTGGACACATAAAGCTATTTATGTTATGAATTCTCGATGAAAGCCACAATAATTATATTTACTGATGAAATGTAATAAATGTCAGAGAAATTGAGATGATAATCTACTCTGGGCTATCACATGTCAGGTTCATGTGTATGTGGTAATATACTGTATGTATTACTGAGGCTGAGCCCTGTGATGGATTACTTTGCTGGACAGTAACAATCCAAATCATAGCTGCAATATATGAGAAATGAAACATTTGTTAAGATGCACTCAGAGCTCAGTGTTCAAGGCTGTGCGTTCTTGCTGAGTGGAGCATGTGGTGGCTGAACACAGAGGTCTCTGCCAGCTGGCTAGACTGCTTTCTGTGATAGGGAGGTTTGACATATGATGCAGCAAAAAACAATCTGACTATAGCTCCAGTAACCACCATCTTTGTCACTTAATAAGGATAGACATTTATTTGTCATGTGGTGAGATATATTCTGGTGCAAAGATGTTTCACTCACTGAAACTCTTTTCTCTCGCACACTACCGTTGTCGTGCAATACATCACTGTGATCCGATCTTTTTTCTTGGTGTTTTAAACAACCTAATGAAAAGATGGAGAGGATCAATATCTGTAATGGCAGTCTATGAAAGAATAGCTTCGACAAATCAATCTGCCTGGAGGTTTTATGGGCACAGCAAGCATCAGGATTCTAATTTAGTCAAAAAAAACTGAAATAAAACAGTTATAACAGCAATATACTGCTCTGTAGACTAGCCTAAAGCTAAATTAGATGCCAGCATTTAAGATTGTGAGCATGTTGTATGCTAATGTTAGCATTTATCTTAAAGAAATCTTGTAAGCACGGCTATCTTTTTTTTTTTTATTGGAAGAACCATCCTAAGTTCTGACATACAGAAAAAAAATGTAGCTTTTGAGTGGTAGTGTGAATGACTGTGAGAAATTGATCCCTGGAGGTAAAGTTTTTGAGAGATACATGAATTGATCAGTTTGAAAGAAAAAAGTACTTTGTGAGGTCAATACACAGGCCTTTTCAGCAAAGACAACCCGAGGAATAAAGTGTCATGCTGCTTCTTTTGAATGCATGTATTGGGATTCCTGGTATGTTGAAGGGAAGTGTTTCAAACAGGGGGAAACGGGAGGGGGCCTCGGGTCAACACTGCAAATTTGTGCGACATCAGTTAGGTAAAAACAACTTTCAAAATAGGGAGTCAGGGGTTACAGCACTCTGGGTTGTGATCTGTCAATGTTTGTAAGTTTCTGCACAGCATTTCTTCAGTCAGTAACCTTTTGTATTCACATTTGAGAAAACTACTGAGGGAGAAAAACAGAAGCCAGAAAAAAAGCCTGAGCACAGCTAAATATTAGAAGATGGAGTTTTCAGTGCTCCTTGTAGAGTTTCCTTTTACACATGCAGCTGTAAAGTTAGCGTATCTGTCACTGTTATGAACGGTAAACACAATTATCTGATTTTGTGCCTTCATTCAGTGCAATGTGAGAGTATTTGAGCTTGCATCCACATGTAAATCCCCAGTTGACTTGTATGCTATGCATCAAAAGCAGCAAGTGAGGGAGGTGATGCTGATAGAGAGCCACTTTGATGCAAAGGTCCATCACACTGCGGAAAAAATCTATCCCAAAATGACTTATTTACTTATTTATTTTATTTACAATTGTGTGTTGAATAGTATTTTTGTCGTGATAGCAATGGGGCTTCAGGGACTACAATGTTAGTTGGTCAGTCAATATTCCAAATGGCAATTGTTGGATAGATTTCCATGAAGTTTGCTACAGACATTCATAGTATCCAGAGGATGAATCCTTATAACCTTATAACTTATAACTGACTTTTCATCTAGTGCCACCATGAGGCGGCATTTTTGATTTTGAAGGTAATATCTCAACAGTTATTGGGTTGATTGTCATAAAAGATATTCAAGGTCCCCACAGGATGAACCCTAATGATTTTGGTGATCATCTAACTTTTCATCTGGTGCTACTAAATGGTCAAATTTTGCCCTTAACTATTGAAATATCTCAACATCTACAATATGGAGTGGTGCAATATTTGTTACAGACATTCCTTGCTGATGTTATTTAGGTAAAAGAAATAACTTCTTGCTGGAGGAAGACGAAAAGTTAAGAGGGAAATATTGATGCCATCCAGGTGAACTTTAAGAGGCAGTTTCTTCTTCCTGCTTCCCGCTGTGAGACTCCAGCTCTGAGATGGAGCACTGTTTCCATACACGTTGTTGCTCTCCGAAAATCCTCTTACTCCACACACAAACTCACACACACATCCTCCCGTATACATGCACAGTTGCACACACTCCGTCTCTCCCTCTCATTTTCTCTCTCTGTCTCTCATACGCACACACAAATACTCATACTCACACATGCACACACACACAGCGTGGATTTGTTTTCTCTGTGATGAGAGGGATTATGGGATAAAGGAGGCGAGGCCACAGCAGTTTAGTTCAGTTCGGACCAAAGCTGCTCTCAGCGACAGCACAATGACAAACACAGATGAATGTGTGGCTATACACTGGAGATCTGCACGGCCGTTAACACCACGGCCTCTGTATATTTTCAGCGCAAGAGTCTCTGATTGGGATTCTGAAGTGGCGATGGATCTGTTTTTCTTTCGGATGACTGAAGATCAACAGGAACACAAGTGTCTGAGTGAAATCTGTGGATGGCAACAGAATTGAGCAGAGTCAAACTTGAAAGCTTGAAATTGATGAAATGGATCTGTTGCTTCTGAGGATGACTTGCTGTTTATTTTATTTTCTTTGCACTTGGTGTTAACTGGAACATCGAAGCTATGTGTATTTCTTTAAACAAATGAAGTATCATTAGTAAACTTTTTTTCTTTTTTCTTCTTCCACATGACGACTGATTTCAGGATGACTCAGAGTGTCTAACACTTTCACCAGCAGCTTTACTGTACTCCAGTGGAGCTTTTAATCTGAGGACAATTTTCATTTCCACACACTGTAAGCTATGACATGACTGACTGATGTATTCAACCCATCAGCAACACAATATGGGAATTGATCGGCTGGATTCTTATGGCAATGACGTCCTCATCTAGTATGCCTTTTTGCCTATTTTAAGAATTTGTGTTATGACTGATGATGGCTCATTTGGGCCCTTTTAACTCTTTTCAATGGCAAAGGTCAAAGAGCTGAAACTGTGCCGTGTGACATCCTGGCACATGGCATCACTCACTGAGAGAATATGCTGTGTAATAGAATATTTGAATCTGAATTTTGGCCCTGAAAAGGCATTAATCATTTTGCTATTACTGTAGCTATGCATCAGCTTGATATCACAGACTTGAGGTCAGGACAATAAACTCGTCTACATGATTTATGCCTGCGGGAGGAAGTAGTCTCAAAAATAAATCAAACATGAGAATGAAGTGCATCGATGCTTAAATTCAGTGGCATTTCTCTGGCTTGCTGATCTTTTGTTGCATTTGTGATTACTTCTGTGCGGAGTTATGGAATGGTCGCTTTATGATCTGCACATGATTAGTCACTGTAGCATGTGAGACACTGAAGACAAGAATCTTTAACTCAGCCAAGTTGATTTACGAGGATCATCTGCTCAACTCTCTAATTCATGCCACATCAGAGCCACTCTCTTGTCCTATCTCCTCCCTCTGCCTCTCTCTCTATTCCCACTGTCCTGAAATCATCAATGACATTGTTAGCTTAATCTGCGATAAACCAATCAGCTGTCACATCAGTGCTTTACCTCACTGCACACATGTACAATATAGCAGAGCAGCTACGGCAGCACTGACCGTATATGCAGCCATTGATTGCCCATTTATGGAGCTGATGGTGACGTTATTTGACTGTGGTCGATTGCACTAAGCAGTGCTATCTCACACTGCAAGCCATACAACCGAGACCAGAAGTCACATTAATTGGAGTAATCTAACTAGAGCTGTACAGAGTGTCTCTTGGGAAAAACTTGTAACTCTTGAAATATGTAGATAAGTTCGTGTGATGTTTATGTATGAGTTATGTTCTCTGTAGATCATCTCCCTGTACAGATACCTCCCGAGGAATCTTAAGATTTGTTGCAGCTCTACAACAAAATCTGTCTAAACCAGTAGCAAATGTGTTTAAATCTGCAGATGAGGTGAGATAGTTTTGTGTGTTTTCATTTTACTTTCTTGAAAAATAGCAAATATCCATCTTATCAGGTTTATGTATCTGTAAAACAAGTGAAACCACTCCCGGATCAAGTGGATTCATTTAACTTCTTAGAGACGATCTTGTTTTATGCGTTTGAGATTGAATCTGAGACAAAATCTCTTTAATTATCTTTCACAGCACATTGATAAACACAAATTTCTTCAAACATGATGATCAAGCTTATTTTTCGCCTTTTATGTTTCAGCCATAAGAACAAAACGTCAGGGTGGCCACCTCCTGGCCCAGGCTCATGGGGCGGACTGCAGGGGCCTCCTTACAGCTGGGACAGCATGAACAGCACCAGGGAGGGACGGGACTGCCTCACCAAGTATGTATGATCATAAAGACAAGCATGTTTGCCCTTTAAAGTGTAAAAGAAATCTATTCATGCACAGTCCTGCAAATACATAGTTTCCTCAGTCACATCTGGTTACATCATGGCAAACAACTGGAGAATTACAACATGGATTTATGCCAGTTTAGAATGGATATGAGTCATAGTGAATGGTCCTCATAAGGTTACCATGACACAGCAAAATTGTGAATAGGAATAATGGCCTGAAATGCAAACACATATATGAGAAGTGATCAAAATAGATGTGCCATGTCATTTTGTGAAGTCGAACCTGCTGGTAGTCTGACTGGATTTGGCCGGTTCTGAAGTGGCAGTATGGATGGGCGTAAGATCTGAATTTAAATTAGATTTGCTTGTCAGTGCACAGGGTAAGTACTGGTACAATGAAATGCAGTCTGGCATCTGTTCACAAAGTGGAAACAGTATAACAGCATATAGATTTATATGTGCATAGAATGCATAATTAACAAATGTGGAGTATGAATGTCCAGTGAAACAGTTAAATACAGACCAGAATGGAAAACAAAAGCCCTCTGTATTCCCAGAGCCATCACTTCAGTTTAATCACTAACAGAGTAAAAGCATGCTCCTATGCGCCAGTTTTGCTCTTGTTCCATCTGCATTCTCCATCACCACATGCAAAAAAAGTGTTCAGGTAATTTTGCATTCTTTGTATGTTCATTCCCTGCTGTCCGTGTGAATTTGTCATGCAGCAAGAAACCTTCTTCCATGTAAACATGCAGATCATCCAGTTGGACTGGCATTGCAGGCTTGGCAGAGAGAACATTACACACAATGAGTCCAGCTACATGTAAACACTGGCGGTAAAACAGGCCGGTGGTAATTAAAAATGCACTAATCTCAGATTGCCAGGACTGTTCAGTGCTACTGCTTAATGTGTGTTGTCATGCCTTTCTTGCACTACGACTTCTATGTGATACGTTTCCTCTCAACGTCCTTATATCTCATCTCTTCATTCTCTCATTATGTTTGCCACTTTTGTTTTAATTCTCTCCAGTGTCTCATTTTCACCTCAAAATGGCCTCCTCCTCTTCTGTGCATTTCCTCTGCTCTCCTCCTGCCTTCACTCCACTTCACCTCTTTGACATCAATTCCTTTCCCTCGGACTCCCTGCTTTTTTGGCTTCAGTTGACAAATGCAGCATGTTATCTACTAGCTTTTCATTTATGGGTAATGCTGTGTACCTTCTTGGTTGATAATGGGATTCCTACAAGCCCAGGAATGCTAATTTGCCATTGTATCACCTTTCAAGTAATTGAGCAATTGTGAATTTTCTTGTGAACATGCTTTTGGGAAGCTCAGCCTGTCAAGAGAAGCTGTTGTAGCTTGACAGGTTGCAAATATATCTTTTAACCCCACCATCACTCACCCACAAACACCCAAACCCTGCTTCTTCTTTTTTTGTTTTCAACTCCTCTTCTTTTTTTGTCTTTTTCTTCATATTTAATCCTTTGTCTTCTCTGCCCCTTTCCTTTTCTCCTCTTTGTCACGCCCCTATTTAATTCCCCCCCTCTTCTCTCCTCATGATGTGGAGGAGTCAAATATGACGAGGATGACAGTTCTGGCTATGTGGCTTTGTTCCCAGAGAAAAGCTGATGGCTTTAGAGGTGGTGATTGAGTGTCACAATTGGATTTCTGTGAGACAGAGAAAGAAAGGAAAAGGAGAGAGGGAAAGAGAGTGAGTAAAGCCAATGATTGATTTAACTGTACTGGCCAGGTACCTCTCCTAACCTCACCTAACGTGATCTAGCAGGTTTCTGAATGCTACTCTCTGCTCAAGCACTACCTCTAACACATCTGGCAATACCGATATATATCAAGTTATTGAGAAACTGTAGTAGATAAATTACCAGTCAGCAGGAGTGTCTGTTTCCATGCAGTTAAGTTCATGTAGCAGGCACTTTTGTCTAAAATGTCTTTTAAGAAGTCATTAAAAATTATAAGTACATCCCATCCAAACAAATGACTACGTGTTTGTTCAGAGCTAGAGCACAAGTGCTGGGATGTCTTTGTTTTGTTTCGATGGGTTTTTTAGCCTAGTAAAACCCACACAGATGAGTGACCGCAGGCTCCACGGACTTACAGAGCAGCTAATCATCAAGTGGCACACCAGGCTGTAGGGTTTGACTGTGGCTTAAAGGCAGAACGGGGCTGGGAGTTGAAGTTGCAGCATTCTGGACTAACTGCAGAGGTCTGGTGGGCAGCGCTGGTCCGGCGCAGTGGGAGTTGTAGAAGTTCATGTGGTAGAGGACAAGCTCCTTCAGCCCCTTGGCTGTCTCTTTAAAGTTAAAAGTTAAAGTTTATGTTGCATGGTAGCCAAGGCTAGGTTAGGGAGGTTTGCTAAGCATGTTATGTAATTCTAACATACTACTCTTTGTTCTGTTCACTATATTTTTAGATTTGAATCATGGTGGTTATCTGTTGAAGCCCTTTACTCACTCATGATGAAGGACATATACATTCATGAACCTTAACTTGAGCTTTTAGGTAAATGATTCAACAATTTCTCCCAGGAATCTTGATATATACTTCATTTGTATTGCAAATTTGTTTTACAGTTATATTTTAAGGGACATGAGATGTGATGTTTACTCCCAGCATTTTTTCAGTTGTTTATTCCTATAACATTTCACATCAGTGTGAATTTAAGGGTGCATGCTCTATTCCATTCTTCCATGACTAGCAGCAACACCAGGATTTGACCCTTTGTTTTCAGCTTACCCCTGACCCTCTGACATCCTCGCTCTGCCCTCCTGTAGGATTAAAGCCCACCGACCCTGACAGGGAAGATGAGCCGACATCACAGATTGGAACATGCTTCATCACAGACAGATTTAGTTTGAGATTTCTGCGCCTTATGTACAATACAGAGAAAAGCGATAATGAGGGAGAGAGAATGAGAAAGCGCAAGAGGAAAAGAAGGTGGGGAAGAGATTGAGACTGATCTGGATTGGTTGGTGATAAAGTTTCATCCCGTATGGTTGGAACATTCTTCATCATCAGGCTAGATTTAAGCAAAGCTATAGGTATATATATAAAATCATGTAGTGCTGCACAGTTTCTGCAGCGGTTGCAAACAGACAGAAGATCTGTGACTGTGTAAAGTTGGGATGGACGAGGCAGGACATTCATATGCACTGCTGTAAGGACAGAGGCAGACAAAGATGGAATGGATGTTGGCCAGGTAACAATAGACACCCTGCGCAGGACTTTGTGTGCAGAGGAGAAGTAATGGCTGCCAGGGAAGCTTTTTAAGCTGTGAAAGAGGGAGGGAGAAACAGAGACAGAGAGAGAATGAGTTAACCCTACTGAAAGTGTATTTCACCTCTTAATTAACAGGCTCTCTGCTTTCTCAGTGTCCCGGTCGAGACAGACGTCTGAGGTTCAGCAAGCAGGAAGGTTTTAATTTAATACGGTGCATTTACATTTTAGTGGTGCTCTCATCCTAAGTGACTTGCAATAAGGCTGAGAAAGGGTCAGTGTGAAACCTCACCAATATTAACCTACATTAAAGTTGCATTAAATGTTGGTTGACACATATTTACTACCAACAATTCTCATAAAACGCTCACCATCTGTTATCATCAGTCCCTCAGAAACAGCATCAAGGTGAAAGCTACACAAGAGGCTGCAGAAAAAATAAACAGTTGTAACTTCAAAAGACCAAAATACAATGCAGACACATTTACTCAAGTGGAAACTTTTTGCTTTCCCTCTCTGGCTACACATCACTATTGATAGGACTTTATCCACCTAAGCATAAAACTGAAAAACCAACAGCCTCAGGGGTTTTGAGGATCACATCCACATAGATAAAAATGACTGCTGATAAAACTAAAGAAGCTGCCCAAAGCAGAGCATTAAATTTAAGAGTTATCTATAAAAGGTTTCCAGTATACCCTGGAAATGTCATTATAAAACACAGACACTTTTGCTGATCCTGTGAGGTACATCAGACCATAGCTGTTTGAAGTTGATTGCAAAGCTTCATGTTTTCATTGACTGCTCACTGAGCCCCTCCCCCCCATTTACCATTGCTATACCTGTCCATTCTATCACAGCACAGACACAGTTTACAGTGATTTAAAACAGGAACACTGTGAAAGGTGGGAGTTGAAGTCGTCTCAGACTTTTGGAGCCCACTGTGCATGATGCCCAAAGACAGACACTGAATGTGTCCATCCTTGACAAAAAGTCAGCATCCGGATTAGTTCTTGATCCATGTAGAAAACACAGGGAGAATACTATATATATACCAGTTGTTGACCTATACTATAGGTCAACAACTGGGTCATACACCTTGATAATTAGGGAGCTAGTGATCAAGAGAGGAAGAAAAAGAAGAGAAAGGACCTCTATAGAGCACATATGAAAGCAGATGTACAAGGCCTTTACACATAAAAATGAATAATTGTGACTTTATGAAACTATCAGTACATTTCTTTTTGGAATAGTCCACAGACTTTTATATGGATGTAAGAGGCAAATTGGTTGCAGTTGGAAAATTCCAGGGATTTTAAAACTGCAGGACCTGTGCTCTCTTTTTTATGTGGCTCTTAAGCATAAAATGTTGTGCTAATGATCAAACCTGAGCCAAGACTCTGATTTATGAACAGCAGACCGTACAGCTCAAATCATTCATTCCAAGTGCAATGATATCTATCTAGGTTAAAACTATTTCTACTGTAGGAATGAATTCATTGATCGCATTTTAATGTGCACTTCATCATATTCTTCAAAAGACCTTCTTTTAACCAGCAGGACAGGTTGGGTCCGTTTGGCCTTTTACCATCTACATCTTGTCACTATTTGCTGAGTCATTGTACACCACTCACGGCTAAGTAGGCAGCAAATTGTCTGAACTATGCTTTAAGTCAAAGTCATCTGTATGATGTCCTTGCTCCTTTTATTTCATTGACTACATAGATATTGGTGTTACTCATTGTGTTCCTCCTGTTTTTCAGCCAAGTGTCCCAGAGCAGCTCCCTGGAGGAGGTTCACCTGGACGGGGTCCCACCCGCCCCTCGGCTGGTGGAGATGAGACGGGACCCAGTCCTGGGCTTTGGCTTTGTGGCAGGCAGTGAGAAACCAGTGGTGGTCCGCTCTGTCACGCCAGGTGGGTGTCAGAATCTGCTGTCTGTAAAAGGGTTGGGCTTTAAATCATATATTTGATAGAATAAATCATTCAATACTTAAGTGTAGTTTCACACCGTGCACATTCCTCTAGTTTTAAGAAAGGAACAAGAATGTCAACCCAAATCAGCTCTCAGAATGGCTGTGGCTTTCCGTTTACGTTCTGTTAAATGGTTTCACTGTGCATGCATGCATATCATTGCTTCATGGTTAGATGGTGTTCACACAAGCACCTTGCATTTACTGTACTGACAGAATTGTGGTGTATAAGTAATATAATTCGGACCCAATGTTTTGTAGTTGTATTTATATTTTCATATTTTATTAAAGTCAATAAAGCAGCAAACTAATCACATATTTCCAATCATCTTCATGGTATCCAGTGATACATTTTTACATGTAGCTTACACAGTCCATACTGACTAATACTCCTCCATCCAGGGCTGGAGCACTCACATCTAGTCATGATACACTTTTTTTCCTTTCATCTCTTCTGTTTGCTGTCAGTTCCCTGCAAAATTCTTTAATATAACATTCACCGCTCTGCACTGTCAGTAACGCTTATTTTTGTGTAGTGTGTCTTTGCCATGAAAGAATCAAGCATCCTCATTTTGAAATGTGCAGTTTTATCCATAAATGTGTAGAAAGGCAGTGAGCTTGTAACATTGCACAGGAATATTTTCTCTCCGATATTTTAATTTCTTTTTCTAGTGTAGTGCAGAGACGTCCTAGGTGAGGGGTTTCATTAGTTCCTCCTCACAATTTGAAGTGCGTTAATCAGTGCAAGCAGTTCCTGTAATGATTGTTTAGAGGGAAACATGCACACTGTTTGCTCCTCCAGCCTATGATTGAATGAGTGAGTAGTATTGACCCATTCAAGAAAGAAAATGAATATTTTCCTAAGTATTGTTAAGTTCATTTGACTGGTTGATTGCCAAATTACTGCCACACTACTGCTTACAGATTCCTTTCTTTCGTCAGTTTCAGTGGCTGCACAGACACACACATTGATTAGGCATTTCAATAATCAATCAGGGCTGAATTCTAAGCAGATAATTGAAGAAAAATGAATATTCTATTCAGAGTGTTTGGACAAGGAAAGGAATAGATGTTATTGAAGACATAGCAGAAGATTAATTGCCCACACCTATTTCATGTGACAGGAGGCAAACACACAAAGTAGATCTTTTTACAAATGACCAACACGTGTATATGCACACAATCACACATACACACATTTCACACACTGATTCATTCATTGACAGTCTGGTTGACAGACAGAAACATGGCTTGTGGCTTGTTTTCATGTATTTCTGTATGTCTGTGTGTGTGTGTGTGTGTGTGTGTGTGTGTAGGTGGTCCATCAGAAGGGAAGCTGTTGCCAGGCGATGAGATCATCATGATCAACGATGAACCTGTCAGCTCAGCTCCCAGAGAACGAGTCATCGACCTCGTCAGGTAGATACAGAAACCTCTGGGACGCTGTGATTGGTCAGAGTCGATAATAGCTGTAATAGTTCAGTTCAGGTCAGTCAGGTGGTGGATTTGAAATACAAAACAGTCTCATCACTGCAGGTTATTGATACCTAAGATTTAAATGGCAAGTTCACTTATTACGAAAAGAAAAATTGATCTTTCAGTGAATATGTAGTCCCTATGAAAATGGTTGGCAGGGAGATTTGAGGGTTTTCCAGAGCAACAAGGATACAGTTTCTGAAAAGACATATTGCTGTCTTATACTTTTAGAGGCAGAAATCTCAAACTTTCCCCCTATAGATGGCTAAATGCCACTCATGATAAGTGAGACTCATTTGGGTGAACTGTGACTTTAGACTAAATTAACTTAAAAGTAATATGAAGGTAAATTAACTCTATACTCCAATTGAAGCAGTTTGAAACATTTTAAATGGCAGGTTCAATAATGATCATAGCAAAAAAAATAACAAAAACACGTAATTGCCAAATTCATAATTAAACAAAGTCTTTATCATTCATTTGCTTTTAAAATCATCATTAATTTCACAAAACTTTGTATTAGTAATGATTTTCACTTGTCTGCTTAATGCTTAGTTAATACAGTTCTGCTGATCACACCAACTTAATACATATTCAGAATGAATTAGAAAACTTAAAAGTGTTTTGCTGTTTCGTTGCACACAGTTTGCATTGACTCAAATCATGTTTCGGTTTGCAGAAAATGCTGTCACGTTTTTTAAATGAGAAACTAATGAGTGTGTGTGTGTGTGTGTGTGTGTGTGTGTGTGTGAGAGAGAGAGAGAGAGAGAGAGAGAGTGCTGCCTCTTCTTGTAAGTGGTGATTGCCACAGGCATCTCATTCCATTTCACTGAAGCTAATCAAGTCCCTGTTGTGTATCTGCCATAATGTTGTTCATTGTGAGTCTCGTTTTCTGATGGTTTTGTTGACTGTGATTTTCTGTGTTCTTGTTTCAGGAGCTGCAAAGAATCCATTATGTTGACTGTTGTCCAACCGTATCCTGTGAGTAGATCGGTTCTTGCAAATAGCTTCTTTTTTTTTTTAATTCTTGGACCAGATCACAAAGATTGTATGTATGAAACATAGTTCTCCAAAAAGTGCTGATATGAAATTAGAATTCTGGCAGAAGGATTACTGTGTAAAATTATTTTTTTGGTCTGAAAACAATGTTTTCTTTGCCTCCATTTGCTCTCTTTATCTCCTGTAGACCCAATTTACATTAAACAGTTCATTAATTCACAAAATCTGAATATGTTAAGGTGCTGTAGCTTGTATTTTAAACACATTAATTGATACTTTTATATAATGTTGAAAAATTACTTGGTTGTGATAATGGGTAATGTCCTGTGTCTCAGCCCAGGGATTTTGTTATTGCCAGAATTCTTACAACTTTTATCCATAAAGGACACTGTCTGCCCTTCAAAGCATATTGGGTGAGCTGCAGATATGCAGCTTTTACCAACAATTTTCTCTGAGTTCAGTTAGGCCTGGGCTCTCCTTCAGGCCTCTTAAACTCTCTGCTGCGTTTAGAGGATAAGACTGGTAATATTCTGTATTATGCTTATATTCACAAAATCCCATTAAAAGGCCAAGACCAGCATTGAATTGATCCTACTTACTTCCTGTAAATGACCTTATATATATCTAATTCTCCTGTCCCATAGAGCTCCATTGCTGTCCAAAAACTATTAAACACACTGGATTACATGTTTTTTTCATTACCATGAGCACTGGAGCGTTCTCTTATTTCCCGTGATATTCATCAACAGATTGAGCCAGTTGTCCACAGTTGTTTCATCAGAGCAATAGTTAAAGTAAAAAGTACTGTTTAGAAGGTCAAGAACATGATCATGATCATGTGATATGATCGAAAGCTCCAGAACAACTACAAAATGGACCTTGAAGTGAGAATGTGTTGTCAGCTGCTGTTGTCATGGGCACTATAGTTTAATGCAAGTCAATCCAATATGCATCATCCTGTTACTGTAAATAGTCACTAAAGCCTTAATTGTGCATTAATCCACTGCTGAAAATAGTCCCCAACAAATGCAGTATTTCCTCCTGTTTGAGCAACATTTACTAAAAAGCACAGTGTCCATCAGTTTAGAAAATTACTGAGCCTTTAAAAAGAAACTAAAACAAAACAAAATGATCCTTTCGTGACCTGTTTTTCAAGATTTACATCTAAAATTGTACAAATGTGCTTTAGATCAAGTTTGACAGAGAGGATATTAGAATCAGAAAGTGTTGGGAGATAAACCGATGCATTTTCAGTTTGGTCTTTTTAGGGAATTGTTGACAACAGGAAAAATAAAGAAAAAACATCACCTTTTCCTTTAAAGGGTGTGAAATGATGATTCTGTATTCTCCCAATTAAATGTATTTATTCATCCTGCACCAAGCTTGTCTTGAGTTTATATTGCGTTGCACCAGGATTGCGTTTGGTTACACCCTTTTCACTTTTTCCCAATTTCAGGATGTTGATTTTCTAATATTAAATGTTGAGTGAATGTGCTGGAAACCTGTTTTTTTCCCTTCGTTTGAGCATGTGTTTATGCTTCTCTTTATCTCTCTCCCTCCATCTGTCTCTTTCTTCCTCTTACCCTCCTCTATCTCCCTCTTACTCTCTCCGTCTCTCTTTTTGGATGGTTGCCTCTTAGTCCCCTAAATCAGCGTTCATCAGTGCAGCCAAAAAAGCCATGCTCAAGTCCAATCCGGTCAAAGTGCGCTTTGCAGAGGAGGTCATTATAAACGGCCAGGTTCCAGTCAGTTCTACCACACACACACACACACACACACACACACACACACACACACGCACGCACACAAATACACGTATACACACATACACACATGCTTATGTATGACCTATATAGGCAATGCCAGATGGTTGCTACCTACCACATAAGATAGACAGCTCAGTGTTGCAGATAGATAAGACAATCACAAAAATGTGTTACAACATGACACTTTTATGAATTTTTTTCATGTATGAAACCTCACATGTTTTCTATGAAAGTGATCACATGTACAGAATGAAAAGACTGATCATTTCCCTGCTTTGCAGAACCCGGTGAAGGACAATTCTCTGCTGTTCATGCCAAATGTCCTGAAGGTCTACCTGGAGAACGGGCAGACAAAATCTTTTCGCTTCGACAGCAGTACCTCTATCAAGGTGTGTGTGTGTCTGTGTGTGTGTGTGTGTCTGTGTGCGTGCGCGTGCCAACCCTTAAGGCACACTAAACAAAATTAGCAGTCTCTGCAGCATCTATAATTACAAAGGGAGAAATTCATTTAGACTGCAAATTAGTGTGTCTTGAAACACTCACACAGACCATGAAATTCAATCACTTTTTGAGTTCCATTTGTCTGTGCACCTTATTTATTCAGGCAAGGGGGAACGAGCATATTCTCAATATTTGACTTGTTGATTCTTCCACCGTGGCTCCCAGTGTGTAGTTTAGGAAAGAACAGTCACTTCCTTTCCTCAGCTTTGCTGCAATGAATGTCACATTAATAAGCCATTTTGACTAATACTGATTGATACAATTGATTTTCTTCTTGACCCTTAGATGCATAGGTCATTGATGCAAAATAATAGCAGATACTTTTTTCACATAACTGTGATCAAAGTGTAAAACAGCTATTTATTTAATGATTTTTCTGAGGTGAAAATTATAGATAGCACTTGCAGTACATGTGTCAAATGTAAAATAGCATTTTAAACTGTGTAAAACAGTGAGCTTGCTTTACTGAGGAGGTGTAACAGAGAAAAAGAGAAATCTAAAATTCCCGAAGCTTTAAAAGCATAAAGTAAGTGATCAGATGAATGACAGGCCTGTTGGTAGCAAAACACTTTACTTAAAGTCATATTTTTTACAGCTGGGAAAAGCAGAATTTTTTCCTGTAAGTGCAAAATTAGAAAGTACACATATTTCTGGTACGCTAACTGCAAAAATAGTAAACTATGGCTGTGTATACACAGCTTATGTGAACGCTTTTTTACATTTATTTCAGGATGTGATCCTGACCCTGCAAGAGAAGCTGTCAATCAAATGCATCGAGCACTTCTCCCTCATGTTGGAGCAGAGGACAGAAGGCTCTGGAAGCAAACTGCTTCTCCTGCATGAACAGGAGATGCTTACTCAGGTAAGAGATGTTTCCCTTTCGTTCACTTTCTTTGTCTCCTTTTTCTGTCTGACACACACACACACACACACACACACACACACACACACACACACACACACACACACACAC
The DNA here is from genome assembly GCF_002814215.2 of Seriola lalandi dorsalis. Classification (NCBI taxonomy): domain Eukaryota; kingdom Metazoa; phylum Chordata; class Actinopteri; order Carangiformes; family Carangidae; genus Seriola; species Seriola lalandi. Next base: position 1,534,181 of record NW_019525517.1, read on the forward strand.
ACATACACATACATATACACACATACACCAACTTGCACACGCACATTCCTGTTCAGTATTCCAGCAGCATTTGGAACCCAGTGTCATTTATCAGCACTGGCACAGCAGGGGCGACAGCTCACATTACACCTACCCTCCTACAGACACACACACACACGCACGCACGCATGCACGCACGCACACACACACACACACACACACACATAGACAATCACACGCCCCACAAACACACCTTCATCCACAGTGCGCGCTACATTCTAATGAGGTTGCGGGATCACAAGAGGACAATTTTAATATTCATACCACACAGTTGAGATGTGAGGTTCTGCATGTGGCACACACAATGGAAGATGAATGTTTAAGAGTAGTTTTTTCTCCGTCATGCCTATCATGCTAAAACATACACTACACTGTAAACAACTAAATTTGCATTTTGTAGAATATGATGCGGATGACGACATGAAACCAAGTTAAACCAAACAAATCTGAGGAGTCACAAGATAAGTAATGAGATGAGGAGAGAAGCATATTCATTCCTCTTGTGAAATACTTGATAGTTTTTGCATCTAAAACATCAAAAATATATTCCAGCTGAATACTTCGACAACTTGTGGATAGGTGTCACTCAGAGAAGTCGGTTTGTTTAAAGGCAACAGAAGCCAGTAAGGTTGGGAACCTGTGGATTAAACTACTGTTCGCTCCCTCTCGATCAGCAAATACGTTCAAATTCTGCTATATGACATGCATTAGAAGTAATAGTGTAGTAAAGTATTTTTACGTAGGTATCTATGCATGTTTACTATAATAAAATTTGCAAAAAAGTATTTTTACTTGTAATGGATATTAGTGTGGGGGGGTCGCAAAAGACAGATGTTAAAAATATTGGTCAAAATTGACACAACACAGGCCTAAATATCCTGACCTTTAGTCCCAATGGGTTCGCCTGAATCCTACACTTCATATACTGCTGCTCCAGTCATTCAGCCCTCCCCATCCATTAAACAATCCCATCCTCCATGCACCCGGCTTGTAACGCAGGCTTTCTGTTCTAACCATCACTACTACAGCATTACATTACTATTCCACTAATAGTTTAACTTGTCTCGCAATTCTACCAGTTACTACTACAATTACTAGTAATACTATTATTGATACTCCCACTACTATTGTTAATACTACTTCTTCTGTACCAATGGTAATCAGCTGTTACACCTAATCCTATCACTGCTACTACTACTACCAGGACAACTATGCCCACTACTACTGCCACTACTACTAATAGTCTCCTACTTGTACTTCTTTTACTATTATGAAAAGCTGTTTATGATGCAGCATGCTCCTTATTGGAACATTAATCAAAACTCTCAATTCAGATGAATTACTTAAAAAAGATAGTTCCTTTCTGGTTACTTTTTTGACTTACATAGAGTATATATATATATATATATATATATATATGAAGCTGATATGTTATCATTTTACACAATGTTTTCATTCCCTTGCTGTCTCTTCCTGCTGTGATCCCAGGTGACCCAGAGGCCTGGCTCTGACAAGATGAAGTGTTTCTTTAGAATCAGTTTCGTGCCCAGAGACCCCGTGGAGCTACTCCGGAGAGATGCTGTGGCGTTTGAATACCTCTATGTCCAGGTGAGCAAAATCACCAGTCAACTTTGAGAGGAGTACAGTCTACCAGATGGTTTGGAAATGATTTTTGATGATTAACAGTATTACTTTGATTTATACAGAATTAGTCCTGTCAAAACAAAAACAACCCAAATAAAGTCGAATAAATTCACTCTTCGCTCTATAAAATAATAAATTACTTCCCCGTAGGATTCTTTGATAATTAGTCAAATGAAATAGCCTAAGAAAAGGAAAGCTAATCATCTTTTCTCGTCAGAGTTCACCATTTTGTGCTTCCAAGTCCTTCACCAGGGACTGGATACAGTATCCCTTTAAAGGAATCTCAAGCCACAAAGGTTGAGAACAACTTATTTTAACTCAGCAGGGACGCTTTGCTGCTCAAATTGCTCTACAAAGATGAGATGGAATGCACTTCACAAGCCGAAAAACTTGTGTAACTCTGTGTCCTGCTTTGTTTTAGAGTTGTAATGATGTGGTCTTCGAACGGTTTGGCCCGGAGCTGAAATACGATGCTGCGTTGCGATTGGCTGCGCTGCAAATGTACATCCTCACAATGACAACCAGACAGAGCCAGAAAGTCTCCCTTAAATACATCCAGTAAGTTTGAATGTGAATCTAGTGGTGGATATGTGTGTGTTTTTGTCACTACTAACATGATCTGTAATGTTATGGGTTAGGATTTCAACAAAGCTTCCAAACATTCAGCCTCATGCAAGACTCTTACGAACAGATGTGTTCAAGGGTTGCTCATATGACTGAGAAATTACAGCATTCAGGGATTTTCTAGGTATGAATGAAATTCACAAGTGGTCCAGATCTCTCATATGAGACATGTACAGATAGTCTCCTTGATTATTATGCCTGAGTGAATGTGGAGTCTGAATATAATAGAGGAATTATGGAACTAAAATAAAATATATTAGTGAAACAAAAGTAATGGAAAATTAATATTCTGTTCACAATATTATCATCATGACTTTTCATTTTACTGAGAGAGGATTTTCTAGATTTTATTTAGGCTCAGCACCTAATAAAGTTCAACAGTTCCTTCTATTGAAGAAGCACTTTACACAGAGAAAGTTGTTTCAGAGTTTTTTTCCATGACTGACAGCTTGCATGAAAGTAAACATCCGATTTTAAACCTTTGCAAGTATTTATCCCAGGTCCAGTGGAAGTACTTTTTCTCCAAGGGGGACTTTATACATAAAGCAATCTGCTCTCAACAGAAAGGAGTGGGGTCTATCTTTGTTCCTGCCTCCTGCTGTGCTGTCCAGCATGAAGGAGAAAAACATCAAGAAGGCTCTGACACACATCCTCAAAACCAACCAGAACCTCGTGCCTCCAGGGAAAAAAGTAAGCAGCTCCGTTTGTCTTTCTTTGCCCTTGTTAATAAACTTATGACACACACATATGCGCACAAACACACTGTCTCCCTATTTTCTGACGCAACAGCTTAAAATAGCATCGCTGCCATGCTCAACCTTGTAAAGGTTCTCACCCTTGTCAAACTAAGACCCTTTGTTGAGCCAGACCTTGAATGATAATGTGGATAACAAGCAGAATGTATTTTCAAACTGTGTGGCTAATAAGACATTCATATTCACACACACATGTCTCAGTCAGGGGCCACTGATCCAACTTCAGTTAAATTTTATGGCTCCTTGTGTTTTGAAAATACAAACAGCTGCTGCTCTGTTCATTCTCTAACACCTGTCTTAGCTGCAGGTGAATTTGGGTGCTAGTTTAGTCTCAGAGAAGACAGAGGAAAAAAAGTAGTTATAATTGTACTGCAGTTATGAATGAGCCATTCGGTGACGTTTTGTGATTGTGCTATGGAAATCAGTTAGGAGATGCTTTAGTTTGATGCATGTAGGAAGCAGATATTTTGTCATTTTCTTTAAATCTCAAACAGCACAAGACATTCCTGATCAACTGCAACCACAAAGTCTGAGGTCACAAAAATAAGGCTATTGAAGCTGGTGTTGGCCTGTATTTTTCACAAGAATGGACCAAAGCCAACAATGAATGATATACGGAGCTTATTTCTCTGTGCCATTGAGCTCCCTTTTTCTCCAAAGATCTATTAAAAACACATCGATGAGCCACAGCGTTGCATTGGGTGTAGTTTGATATATGTATGTCAGTCCTAAATACCCTAAACTGCCGCCGTAGATATTCACCAAATGTGTGTTAATCATGGCTGAATATTATTACTCCTGATTCCTGAGAACTACAGTACTCAGCTGTTTTGGGAAAATATTATGATTGAGAATGGCAATACATATTTTTGACCCAGTTTTTAAAGATTTACATCTTCATTAGGAACAAAAGAGCTTCAGGCTTGGTGCCACATTGAGGGCAGGGAAGTTGGAAAGTACCAAGAGAACACATTGTTGGTTGTGCTCCTTTTGTGGGATTTGTAACAAGAAGAAGAACACAGAATAACAAGTCAACTGATCTTCAGGCAATCTAGCTTGGGTATGACTAAACTCACTGATTCTGACTCTAGCCTTTTTTCTTCCAGGATAACTTTGTTTCACATTATATGACATCCCAACTCTCTCAGTGTGTCTGAGCTCTCTCTTTGTTTGTATTTTTACTCTAAAGTACTATGCATATTCATGGTGAAATCTGCAGTTTTCTATTCGTAAATTATAATACATAAAAAGTTATTACAAATTGAATAATCTCGTCCATCCTTTTACATCTAATAGTTGTTTAAAGTGTAATGTGTTTGTGACCCAGCATCCATCAGAGGTTGCACAAATACACCATATGGATACATCTGATTTGTTTTTTTCTCAGTTGTAATAGCACTACTTCACAACCCAAGCCATTAAATATGTGTATATTAAACCAGTGTTACATAACACATAAATGAACATTTGTAGTTATCTGATTATTTTTGGCAAATAAGCTCCTCTGTGTTTTCTGTGAAGAATTAACATGTGAACTCCACATATGTGTATATATTTATGTGTATAAAATTTAGTCAAAGAAGGATATTGATCTCCTCCCTCCAAGCCTGAGCAGGTTGATGATTTGTATTCTCAGTGGCAGTTGATATCCAGTCTCTTCATGAGGGAGAAATACAGCCAAGCAGCACCAATAAACTGACATGCAATTCAAAATGTTGATGCTCCAAATCAGCTTTCTCATTACAGTCTCTTAAGTTATCACTCAGCCCTCATCAAAAGAAGCCGCTCACTCAGTTTCGTTGAAGGGCTGTAGTTAAGACTGAGCAAGTATTTCATAAAGACAAAATTATTTTTTAATGGCAATGTCTGGTTTCAGCAAGCAAGGTCAGACATCCCATTAGCCTTCTGTTTTTCTTACTGATAGTGAGGTAAAATATTACTGGATTATAGTGTGGACTATGGACCTGATGAATATTAAAGTGGTTATAAAGTCAGTGTAATATATGATACATACACATATACCTGCACAGTCATTTTTATTTAACTGCTTTGCAGTGCAAATGCATTGCCTTGCCTGAGCGTGCGGTGCTGAAATATAAAAATCTTTTTTTAATATGCCAGTTGGATGTATACATGTCTTATGGCAGTGGAAGCATCAGTACTTTAAGGAAGATACGATTTTGTTGCTTTCATGTTTGAATTTCAAAAATCCCATTGACCCTAAATGGCTGGAGAAACATGCATCCACCCAAGCAAGCCATAAAGAGTACTGCAGCAGAGAAGCTCTTCAGATTTTGATCAGATCTAAATGAAATGATGGGATATAATGGAAAATCAGTGGTCCAGATCAAAATGGGCTTGAGAGAGCTTTATATCCTGACATTAGAAGACAAATGCGTCTGTTCAGGTTGTGATTTCATTTTAGATGCTTACTAATGTATTTCACTTTTCTCTGTGCAGCTGACTGCTTTGCAGGCCAAGGTGCATTACCTGAGGTACCTCAGTGAACTCAGACTCTACGGAGGGAGGGAGTTCAAATCAATACTTTTGGTAAGGCCATTAGTTCTGGAAAGGATTTGTAAAAGTTTTAGAAGAAACTTGAGTTTGGTCAAACACAGTTATTGTCAAACCTTTCAGGACAAAAGCTTAACATGTCTGATTAGGTTTTGGATTACTGATGCATAAACTTTACTTTCTGTAGCAAGGGGAAAAACAGACGGAAGTGACACTGTTAGTGGGCCCACGTTACGGCATCAGTCATGTTATCAACGCCCGCACCAACCTAGTGGCCCTATTGGCCGACTTCAGCCATGTTAACCGCATCGAGATCCTCACTGAGGATGAGATCAACGTTCGTCTGGAGCTGCATGTTCTGGACGTCAGGGTGAGTACATTTCTGTCTGAAAGCAGATACATTATTTGTCCTAAACCATTTTTAGCATCTGTTGATTTTAATTTCACCTCTTTCCACTGGCCTTCCTTCCATCTTTCCTTCCTTCCTACTCTCCTTTGTTTTTTTTTCACAGCCCATCACACTGATCATGGAGTCAAGTGATGCAATGAACTTGGCCTGCCTGACAGCAGGCTACTATCGCCTCCTAGTGGACTCAAGGAGATCTATCTTCAGCATGGCCCACTGCAATAGCACTGGAGGTGATGATGCTAGTGAGTAATTATTAACTGTGTGTGCATGCATGTGTGTGGGATCAAGACAGTATAGATTTAGGAAAAGTTGTTCAAATTATTCACATTTTTTCTGATTAAAGCTATGTGCTCTTGTTTAGTCATTTAAATGCAATAGAATTATGTCTGAAGGACAGATGATCAAATGGTATTTTTGGACAAAGCCTTTGTCCATGAGATGCAGAGGAAATTTATAAAATTACTGTTTCATTTGTTTAGTGACTGTTGTAGAAACAAGTTGCATGATTTTCTCCATATAAAGACCATTAAAAAGATATGGGAAGCTGATGAACGCTCTCGCTCTGACACATTTTGAAGGAGAGAGACTCAAGGCTAGATTGAATGGTTTGAAAATGTATGTTTTACAGTGAAGCACAAAACCTCAAAGTTCTGAAGGAGAGCACTTAAAAGTACAGTGAAGAGAAGCTTCTTTACAATTGACTCAACATGAAATTAAAAAAAAAACACAAAGTAATCAAACCTTGTATTGCTGGTGTCTACAGGTCAGGATCGTGTCCTGGAGTGGCCATACAGCACATCTTTGGGGGACAACGAGGAGCCTTCATCCGGCGAGGTCGAGGTCTACAACAGGGACTCTGAGTATTCAGACAATGGGCAGAGAGAAAACAGTATCTCTCCTTACTTCCATGAACCCCAAAACCCTGACAGAGACCTTGGGACACGGAGAAGTCCATTGCCCCCTCCTCTTCCCCCCGCCACCAGACACAAACCTCAAGACTCACCTCGGAGTGCCAAAGTGTCATTTATTTTTGGGGGGGACCAACCCTTGAACAAGACTAAGAACTTAGGCTATGAGAGACTGTTGGAGAGCCCTGAGGTACCTGAGCACAGACCGCCCTACTTGCACAACAACACAGACTTTCAGCAACAGGACAGGATGCCATTTCAGTTCAGTGGTCTGACACATGTCTATAGTAACATTATAAGTGAAGAAGGTGGTGAGGAGCCACTGCTAAGGGATCTGTTTTATCGTGACACAACGGATGATGCAGAGGATGACGACGATGCTTCCTGCGAAGAAGACTCCACTGGGGGGACACCAGTGGGTGATGAAAGAGGAGGCGGGGATGAAAACTGTGGTAACCAAGGAGGAGGGTTAGCCATGGCAGCTGGCAAAGCCACCTTCCTCACTCTTTCTGGTTCTACTGATGACATCATAGACCTGACGTCACTCCCTCCTCCTGAGGGAGACGGCGGCGTCGACGATGATGAAGATGACGCACTGCTGCAGACGCTGAACCTTGCAATCGCAGCTCCGCCGCCGGGTTTTCGGGACAGTTCAGATGAGGACGCAGCGCCCGAGGGAAGGCCACTAAGCACATGTGACAATGACGATATCCCAGTATCGCTAATTGATGCCATTCCGACACATGGGGAGGGGGAAGGGAGCAGGGGAGGGGAGAGGAGGCTGGAGAATGCGGTCATGAATACCCTACAGGCACTGGAGGCTCTGTCTGTCTCTGAACAGAGGCCTCCCCCGCCACCACCCAGCAGTAACAATCCAGGTCTGTTAAATACTAAGCACGGTAATGTTTGATCACCGTCATTTCTGTCTTTGTTTAATATTTCAGACATTTTCACTCAGCCTAACCCACCCCAAATAAATCCCGTCTCAGTGTACATTTGATATGATTTAGACCACAAACAACGTGTTTTATTAAAGAAAAAGTGTTACTGGTTTGTAACCATCTGCTCTTTTTGCACTGAGCTGTTTTCTTGCTTTAATTCTCTGTGACCTCTCCCTCCTTTAAGTTAGCAAACTCCCAAAACACATTCATGACACCAGAATAGAAACGATTTGCATAAAGAGTCTTCTCATTAATTGCAATTGTGGCCATAGCTGTTTAATATTTGATACAATTAACATTTAACTGGAGTTAACTTTTAGTGATATTTAACTTTTCTGTGTCTTATATTTTAGGTGTTTACACATCTCGAGGCTTTAGCCCAGAGTCGTCCTCAGATTCTGGAAATGAGACCAACTCCTCAGAGATGACTGAAATCTCTGAACTGGCTGCTACTCACAGGCTCAGCGAGAGCCACATGCGTCTGCTGGTGGCCACAAGGGAAGGATACCAACCTCTGCTTGAGGAGAAAACTGAATTCCCCGTCTCACCCAGTACAGGAGGAACGATACAGAAGAAATCCCTTAGTCCGACACGGCACCTTCAGCCTCCAGCAGTTCCTCCAAGAAGGAGCCCCCAATTGGACACCGCATCATCAGGACCAGACAGCTTGGAGGTGAGGCCCCAGACTCACCTGTCATCCACTCTGCAGCGCCCAAGTTCCACCACACCCGGGGGCAAACATCACAAAAAGTCTGCAGATTCCAGTGGGAAGTATAACACCTTCAGCACAAGGGAAGGGCATCGAGGCGAGAGCAGTGGCAGTCGCAGCCATCTCGACTTGGACCAGCGCACTTCATTCTGTGAGAGAGGGGAAAGTCAAGGAAGACAGAATTCTTTTTTGGTAGAAAACTCTGTAGCTGAGGGGCTTGGAGTGAACAGTATCCCCCGTGACCATCACAGAATTCCCCGCCCTGCTTCCGCTACCTCTGATCGCCTGTTAGATGTTGTCAACTTGGGGGACTGTGGTACAGACAATGGAGCTGCGACTGTTGAGCAAGATGAACATCTAGTTGTAGCATCATTGCTGTCTCCAGCAAAAAAATCCAGATCAGGGGGGTCCGACCAGGGGTCAGACATACAAAGTGACCATCAGCCGATTTCTAGACAGCAGAGTGTTGCACGGTTGTGCGAGTACCATTTAGCAAAAAGGATTTCAAGTTTGCAAGGAGAAGCCCACAGTTCACTGCAGGGTTCTCTGTGCTCATCACTGGATGCTGGTGCCAGCACGAACAGCAGTGCCTGTGCCACCCCAACCGACTCACCACTTGGCCCTGGTGCGGTTGAATCAAAACATCACCATTTGCAAAGGCACCCACTTTCCAGTTCCTCCTCCTCATTACTCAGGGTGCTAAACTATGAAGAAAACAAACCTGGGATTCCTCACAGCCTCCCTGGCCAGAGCACTCAGGGAAAAGACCTCCACCCTCATGCAGACCCTGCCCTCCTCCGGAAAATGCTACCCAACATTCACCCCCCTGCTGCTGGGGCTGAACCAGGTCGCCCCTCCTCAGCCACACCGTCAAAGCATAAAGAGACCACAGGTACTGGAAACAAGAAGCCCCACAATGATCTGCATGCTAAACAACAGGCCTGCTTTAAGGGGCTGAACCAGAAGGAAGGCAGCGAGGCCTACAGGCAACTGATTAACTATCTGACAGTCAGCCAGATGCATCAGGGAGGGAAGCTGCACAGTGCTGGCATGGGAGGGGCAGTGAAAAAGGACACCAGGCGCTTTATCACTAGCAACCCTCAGCTTGTTGAAATGGTTAAGAATAGGGGGAACACCATTGCTCGCTGTCCATGTATGCCTTCCTCCATATCATCCCCATTCCTCAGCCCAAATTTAGCAATTCAAAATGCAGCTGCCATGCAGCTGGCAGGTAAAAATCCACGGTCATATCATTCAGCCACACTTCCTGCCAAACTCAAGAGAAGCCCTGACATGCATCCTCACAGACCAAATGACAGTCTAGATTTCAGGCCAGCTACTGCTGAGAGGAGAAGCTCCTTTTCTGGCCTGGAAAGTGAGCTAGAGAGGAGTGGTATGGACCCAGAGCACTTCCTGTCACTGTATAAGACAGAGGGCTGTATCAGCCGTGATGGGGGATTAATCACAGGTGGAAACCGTGATGGTGGGGGTACCACTAACCGCCCTCCTCGGTCAAGAAGCCAACCTAGTGGTAGCAATGAGGACTGGTTAAAATCAGACCCGAGGGCAAAGCATGCAGTTCGACAGTCTCCTCATCCTCGTCCTAATGATTCTCTTTGTTTCTCTGCTGCCCCCAGTGTAAGTGGTCAACGAACAGACCTCAACAGCATCTCACTAGGAAGGGGGGACCACCCATCAGCTTTTATCAGGCAGGCATCTACTGGCAGAGCTTGCATTACATCTCCAACTCCCAACCCGCAATCTCCACCTCCTCCACCACCACCGCCACCTCCTCCTCCTCCTTTGTCTATACCTGTGCAAGCCAACACTAGCTCCAGCAACTCAGGATTCATACAGGATTCCATCCACTCCATCCAGTCCCGGCAGAATCACAACCACATTCAGGCCGTTACCCCAACCCTGCCGCAGACAGATACCTTCGGCAGTAACCTGCAAAGGGGCCGGGAGCTCAAACGCAGCTCCAGCAATGTGACTGCCAGTTCTGGTAGTGTGGAAGTTCTCTTTGATAAGCCCACTCGAAGCCGGAGCCAGCAGCCCTTGTTGCCATCTGTGCCCCAGCAAGGTGAGACCAAAGTGCAGCGGAGGCCAACAAGGAAGCGCCTCTCCAAGAGCTATTCCCAAGGTTCTGTATCCTCCCACACTACATGCTGGTCTACAGGCAGCAGGGTAGACAGTAGAAGGGCGTCTGTAGCATTTCCATTGCAGAAAGATGCTAAACACATGAAGGGCTCTCAAAAACTGGACACCAGTCCCTGGAGATGCAATGGGCCTTTTAGTTATTGTTTCTTTAAACGAAGGAGTGAGGCCGAAGAGGATGAGATTGAATGGGAGAGGCCCAGACGAAGCCGTGGTGGGAATGATATCGATAATGATGGTGCCGCTGCATCAGCCATATTGCCCTGTGGCTCGGCGGTGGATGCAGCTGGGGAGCAGCTATATGGGGAGGTCCTCAATAACATGAGCTTTAGCGACCGTCTTGCACGAATCAACGCACTTAAGGACCGCATGTATTGCTTCCCATCCGGCTTCACTGATGTTCGCCGTGATGCCAGTGAGCTCATTGCACTGGTGAGATCCAGTGTAGGTCGCTGTGATCGTGGAGCCCAGATGCCAATCCAGGATGTATCCCAGTACAAGCAGCTTCTCTCTGTTGAATCAAAAGAATTAGGACGGGCATGCCGGAGGATGGCACAGGCCCATGGTAGTCCTGAGGAGATGCTGCTAGCTGTAACCTGTAGCTTCCAGGTGCTATGCTGTCTCTGTGAAGCTTGTATGTGTCTGGTTAGGGGGCTCGGAGCCTCCAGCTCACACCAACAGAGAGAGGTTGTGGCAAAGGTTGACGAGGTTGTTATGAACTATATCTGTTTGCTCAAAGCGGCTGAGGCTGCCACCGTCGGAGCACCAGGGGAGCACAGCGTGAAAGCCCTGGTCCGCCACTCCAGTACCATGTCGGCCATTGCTAACGCACTCACCCGCTCCCTTAAAACGCTGCTTAGCAAGTAGAGGCTACTCCTTATGCTTTATAGTGTGGCCTACACGGTCAGTAGAAGTCTGTCTTTAAGCATCTCGTTATTTTTGAGTCTGCTGAAAGAGTCATATATTTTTCATATTAGGTCTGGACAGTCTCAATATCAAAATCAATAAAATGTAAGATTTGTTGCAATTAGACTTAACATAAAAGTTATATAACTCTCAAACTGAAAAGATGCGTAAGATGCTGAAAGGCAGTCCAATCTGACTGCACTTGCTTTTTCTGATGACAATATTGTAATGTATATTTACAAAGCCATACTGTCACAGACCTTTGTAATATGATATGTACCTAATAGATACCCTTTTACCTGTGCATTATGTAAGTTATTTTAAAAAATGTATATAATGTACATAGATACAATAAAATTATATTATTTGCTGTAGCAGTTTCAAGAAGCCATTGAGTATTCATCTTAATTTGCTCTAATATTGTACAGGGCTGGAGTGATTTCACTTTCAGTTCAATCAGTCAAAGTGCAGTTTTACTACAGATATTTATAATTGTAATTATAAAAATGTACCTGTAGAAATCTAAATCAAATGTGCCACTGTAAGTCCAGTGAGGAAACTGTTGCTACTGTAGCTATGTTATTCACATGCTAAATATAAATGCTAAATTTCTGAATGACTGTGTAAAAGTGAACTGATTTCAACTCTGTTGTTACAGTGCAGTTTTTTGCAAGACGTGAGGAATAATTGTTAGAAATTGTTGAAAATACAGGGACACTAAAATTGCACTGCATTATCACTGCTTCATATTTTATCACCTAGATTATTTTCAGATAAGAATAATAAGCAGTAAATATTAACTATTCCCCAAAAAACGAATTATATAAAATTATTATAATAATGTCATATTAACAATTTAGGAAACATTGAATATGTTAAGACATATTACAGATTGATGACTTTGTTAATTATATCTAATTGTTTTTTGGGGTTTTTTTTGTGTTTTACTATCATCTGTTTTGGAATAAGTTCTGTGCTTGAATGATTAATTATTCCACACCATATATCAAGATGCAGTTATGTCTCTTGACAAGAAATGAAATTGTTGTTTTGTTTTTGGTTTTTTTTTCAATAATCCACCAACCTATTAAAATACATTTTACAGATATTTTTATGTCCCTTTCAATGTGTCTTTTTCTTTGAATGCTTCACAAAGCATAAGCACTGGTGTGTTACTTCATCTTAGAATAAAACAGCCAGTAATTTTAATTACAAGTGTCAGAAGACTGGCTTGCTGTCTATTACACCAAAGCTCTTGCATGTTGCAGAAGCATATTCTGATGTTTTTCACACAGTCTTTGTTATGAGTCTGTTCATATTAAAACATATGATACTTTGTGACTGAACCATCCATTTTTCAAACTGAATGCAACATGCATTTGACCATTTTTTCTTTTGTCATATGTTTATCTGATGCCAGATGTTTGGTTGGACAGTAATGCTGATGTGTTTAAGGTGCCTTTTACTGTTCTTATATCTGTTTCAAGGGTCGATGACAACTGAAGGGCTGCAGATAGTAGTTCAAAGTTCTTCATGGCTTTTTGTGTCATATCTGGACTGTATAAGATATTAAAGAAGGTAACTTGATATAATTGTAGCATTCTGATAGCCAACTTATTCATGTTTATTCTTTCACTATTGCTCAGAGAAACTGCCCTTCAACTGGAGAATCCGGGTTCATGTGATGATAATATAATATCCCTCTTACTAAAACGACTCAACCTCATACAGTTTAATTTGTTAAGAAAAGTACACTGCCAAACACAGGGCTTGGTTTGTATAATGATAAAATATTAACATTAGTCAAGTTTAAAATTTGGTTTTAGCAGCAACAAGATTCTTACGCGATAAAATGTAAGTGTATTGTGGTACCTCATGCAGTTTATGCTTCATTTTCTCCTATAAAAAAAAATTAACATCTTCTGTCCATGCCAAGTGACCCGATTGAGGGAAAATATAAACTTTTTAACACTACAATGGGCGCGTACTCATTGTTTCCATGTATGCAAGAGCGTATGTTCACGTGATCTCCTACCCAAGCAGCTGAAGAGGTGTGGGGGTGGACGACAGTGGGGTCCACCTCATTTGCATATTAGGCGCCTGTTTCACGCATGCAGTGACGTTAACCAATCAGCGCGACGCATGCAGCAAACCACGCCCGCGCGGCAACTCCTGTCGCGCGCCTCAGCAGCATTGTATTGGCGGTGGAGCAGACAAAAGTTGTCAGTTTTCTTCTTACCTCCACTTCGACAGGCAGCACCAGTAGTGCAGGGAGTTTTTGTAGCGTTTAGTTAAATTCAGTTAAGTTTGTTTTTTGCAGTAGAGCTCTAAAACTGCATTGACGCCATTGAGGGAGCTGCAGACCGCGGAGTTTTCCAGCTCAAGCTAACTACTGCAGTGGATAAGTTATAGTTGGGCTCCCTGTGGGGTTTAAAGTTCAGCTAAAAGAAGCGTCCCTGGCTACTAGCAGGTACCTAGCTCCGTGTCTTAACCGATTAGTTTGGTCACAATGGCAGCAGTGTGCCAGCCACGACGTGCCTTGGTGGAAATACCTCCACCGCAACCAAAAATTGCAGGTAAGTCTGAAATGTGACAACTTTCTATTTTGGCTTTGGAAATAGCTTTAACTTCTGTTCTTTGAAGCGGGGGCGCCAGTTTGCTATCATGCTAATGTTATCACAAGCGCGCGCCCCCGGTGTCGAGTCATTTAGCCAATAATAAATTATTGCTGTCATTAACTTTAACGTGGACAACTCTGTCAACTTGTTACTAAAATGTTGTGGTAGACATTTTACATTAACAGTCGGTTTATGCAGTGCGCCCTTTGCACGTTGGCACAAGGCATTATAGGGAATATTAACATGAGTCACTATCACCCAAAGAGTGCAAATTGTTAATTTACATATTTTTTACAGCTCGAATGAGGAGGTCCTACCTAGAAATATTAAGTGCTCGCTTGGCCCCATCTCCACTTCCAAGAGGGAGAAATACATCTACAAACACGAAGCGTGGTCAGTCATGTAAGTACAAAGCTAATCCCTTATCAGTATACATGCAAAACTAATGTGAGATCGGTTTTGTGAGCTGTCTTTATAGGAGACAAACTGGAAAAACAAATTTAGTTTGATATTGGAAAGAGTGTGAAGATTGGTGGTGTTTGGTTTCTCCTATCACTCCTGTTTCTTTCCATTCGATGTTAAGGAAACTGAGAGCTTAATATTTACATTAATAAAATAAAATGTAATGTTCAGAGCAGTGAAAGCTGTTCTGTTGTGCTCCTATCCTCTATTGAGATTATATCTAAGGTAAATACCAGTACTTGCTAACTGATGGCTGGCCTCATCTACTTTAGTTAGTAGAAATGCAACCCTCTCTGTGACAGCTGGTTTCCTCTTGCTGTGGTTTGTTTATTGTCCTAATGATATCCTGTGTTTTGCAGTGGACTTGCCCATTGGTGGGGTGTGGAGTGGGAGCATTGAGGAGCACTGTGAGAAGATGGACGAGCAACATGCCCCACTCTCCAAACAGCAGCTAGTACAGTTAATCAGATCCCTCATCTTAGTTGAACAGGTATTTATGCTGGCCTTTTCACAAGTCCATATTAAGAAGATAACACAATAATAATATTATTAATAATAATAATAATAATAATAACATTCACATTAATCATCTTGATATTCTGTACACATAGTAAAATACATGTGCATACTATATCCACACATAAAATAAAATGTTTTGTTCTGCTTGGTGCTTTCACTGTATGTGATATAACCTTAAATGTGACGTGTTGCATTTCCTAGAGCCAAGAACCCAGGATCCTGTCCTCAGACTTGAAGTATCTCCAGGAAGACTTGCAACTGAAGAAGGCAAATGTTTACAGGTCCATACCCTACTCGCGGTTTGGCTCCAATAGGGATGCTCACTGCTACAGAAAGGCATATCCTCACCTGGTGGCATTCAAAGTGAGTACCAAAATCAAAATTTGAGGCTTTCCAAGATAATCATTTATACAAACATGTTAATTTTACATGTACATTGTTAAATTCTCACTTGCAGCAAAGTGATTGAGTCATTTTATTTTAAACTTTTAAAGGAAGTGTTCACTCTTAAAGTACACCCCTGCTGTTTTTTTTAAATTGAGCTTTATTTTAATAAAGGGAATTTTTGTTAGATTTTTGTTACCCCTCTGTGGCTCTGAGCTGAGTGTTTCATTGTATCATACTAATCCTTCACCACCTTATCCTCCCCCTCAGGTTTCGTGTCAGGAGTGGGGCCAAGTTCTTCTGAGGAACAAAGAGTGGGACGCTGTGTTGGAGCACACACTGATGGCGTGGCGCTACACCAGCGAGTTGCCACAGTGGGATACAGCGAACCACAATGCTCTCCGAGAACAGTGTTATAGCATTCTGGCAGCTCACAGCCTCACTGCTCTCCAGCACCACCACCCTGAACCCAACAGAGGATGCGAGTTGCTTAGAAGGTAACACCTTTTTTTAAAGGCATATGAACAGTTCACATTGCTGTACTGTGATGCACACTAATTATATATCCATTATCATGATATTGGGTTAATACTCCACATAAGGAAATGGTCATTAACACCTCACTCTGTGTGTTGTGTGTTTTGACTGTGGCTTTATTCATGCATTTGAAAGGTCATAGTTTGTCTCCTGCTAGTTTCCCACATCTTTCTGAACAATAACCTGATTCTTAAACAAAATAGTTGGATTTAAGTTACTGAGGGATACAAGGCGACAGCAAACTTTGTTTTACCTGACTCATTGCTTCAAAACTGTTAAGCACTTTTAACCACTACAGGGCAGAAAGATCTTATAACAAATTCACAGTTCAAGCTGTGATACGTCAATTTACTATCGGTTTATTGCGCTCTCTTTGCTGACGTGTTGGCAACCAATTTCCTATTAAATATTCGTCTGAAGCAAAGCAACATGGGTGTCATACTGGAGTCCTGTCTCTCTCCTGTTGAGTGTAAGTTCACTCCTCTTATAGTCTTGGGTTGGCACACCACCCCCTGAGGAACTTGGAGTTGGGTCTCTTTGTTTTTGCTAGAAGTCACCAGGTGTTTACTTAAGCTGTCACTGGGATGCATGAATTCTGTTTGTGTATTATGATTATTAGCCATCTTTATTTTAGCAGCTAAAGTATGATTCAGTACAGCCTCAAAATGATGGTTGCTTATGGCTAAAGTCGCCTGCTACAGATTTGCTTAATGCTGTAGCTAATTACTCAGCCTCTTTATAAGCTATGGAGCATAGATGTTTTCATACTCGTAGGGTTGTCATTGTCTTTCCAGCTGTCTAGTGTTTTAGTTGTAAACTTAAATGGTCAATAGCACTAAGAATGTTTTTAGTGGAAGACTGTCTAACAAACTGCTGTTGTTTCACTTTCCAGGTTGAAGATGGCTCAGCTGCACAGCCAGTCAATTGTGCCTTGTATTCAGGAATTGCAGAGGATAATGGGATGTGCAGGTGACTCCCCCATGGATACAAAATAACGTGATAAACACTCTTACCAAGTGGCTGTACCCAAGTGAAAAGTGTAGATAGATTCATAGATGACCTGAATGATTTATGTGTGGTAAAGGGCCAAAAAAACATTTTACATGTTGGTGTTTGTTTGTGAAACCACTACAGTATTCTTCCAAAGTGTACTGTAAATGTAATAAGTGCCAGAAGAGGCAGGTTTACAAAGGAAAATATAACCACCTTCAAAATGGTTGGAAGTACAGTGAAACCTCATATTTAATCGTAATGCATTTTTACATCAACTGGAAAGCATTAATGTTACACGGAGTGTAACATTTGTTGCATTACTTAATGTCCCTATTACAAAATGTTTTCTTTTTAGACAGCATTCACGTTGTGAGAAATGTTCAATATGATTACATTTTTGTATATTTTTTTAGAAATTTATATAGAATAACTTTTGTATTGACCATTGAAATGTAAAGTATAAAATAGCCTTTCTTGTTGCTTTATATGGGTGTGTATATATGTCCTTATTACTATTCACAATACTTGAAACTGGCTTTTGCCATCTTTGTCTGTAGTTATGTTTTCTATGTCTGTCTTTGTAGTGAGTTGTCTGTCACTGATTGCACTGTTGCTGTTTGTCCTGAAAACTTGAAAAAAATTTGATAAAATAGACCCATAATTTAAATAAAATTGTGACTTTATATTGCAAAGAAGTTTGTTCATCTGTGTGTTTTGGCCTCGCTGTATTTATGATCTCTGTGTACAGTCATAATTATCAGTGTTTTTTTTTTTTCTTTTTTCTATCTAGTCCACCAAATATGAGCTTAGAGGTCTTTTCTTCTGGATTCTTCTCAAAGGTGGATATTATGCAGTGCTGTAATTATCAGATACTTGTAAGTAGTTGGTATTTCATAGCTGTTCTTTGACAGATGCAGAATGATAATTTAAGAATAATTCTGTCACCAGTCAACACCTGTTAGTTTGTCACAAACTACAACTTCACATGTATGCGTCACGCTGCTTTTTCTGTATTTTCATCAGAGGTGACTTGAGAGACTTTCTTTGAGTGGGTATTAAGGTGCGACTTGGTGTTTTTTCTATAGGAATGACAAAGTGGCATACTTCTTTTTCACCTCTGTAAGTAATCAGTGTGCACTCCATAGTTTTGCAGTTTGTTTTTGTCTGCAGTTGATTTGTCGACTCAGTATTGATCAGTAGGTTGGCGATAGCTTATTTGTATACTGGAGTCTACAGAGCACCTTGATTGGGGACCGCTGCCTCTTAAAGATGCACCATTGCAGTAGATGATGGGATTAATTGATCAATTGATTGATCATTTGTGCATTCTGGCAGTGTGTGAGCTCTTCTCTTTAAGTTACCATTTTTTACCACAAGGTGGAGCCCATGCTACACCATTTTTCAAATTCCAGGGTCAGTCTCTGGTGTCAGGCTTGTGACTTCAGTGGAGGAGCAATGTTAACACCACCAGGGAAACAGCTGTTGCCCTGGTACTCTGTAGAAATGAATATTAAATAATTTTTAAATGCTATTTAGGCTTCGAGATAATGAATGGGAGGTTGATAGGGTGAGAGGCTGTTTGCTGATAAGCAGATGTCCCACTGTGCAGAATCTCAGAATCAGAAATTGCTGTAATATCACTTTATTATATAGGGATTCTATAGGTTTAGTATTTGGCTGTAATGTTGCAGTGTCCAGGATTAATACCATTATTTGTCTCCATGGTATTGCACAAAGTGGAACCTATTCCTTTTGCAGCCTATAGTACTTATGTAAATGCAGACAACCCACTATAGATGTACAGTGTTAATTTGTAATCTGTGAATTGGAGATTAAATTGGTTTGCTCATGATTGTTCAGACTGCTACAACTGAACCACATACAGTATGCTGATACTGGCTTTCATCAAGTCTTTCTTGTTTCTGTCTCACTCTGTTTTTTTGTTTCCTGTCATTACAGAAGAAAATAATGAGAGAAATTGGGGGAAGTAGCCTAGAGTGTTTGTCGAAGCCATCACAATAAATTATCTTTCTCTGAGAAAAAAACAGCTAATCTCCAAATCACAGTAAAACGTTCCTTCTGTAAATGCTCGGCAGTAGAACTTGAGGCTATTTCACCTATTCTCTTAAGGCATCGCCCGGATCTCACCTGAGTGTAGTCCTCCAAGCAAGTATTTGACAAAGTAGGATTTCCTGAGATAGTTTAGAGGCCACCAATTAGCCCATAGCGAAATCAGAAATAGAGAATCAAATATGCAAGGAGGAGCATTTGTAGTACTACAACTCTTTACAGGGGTGTGAAGCACACTGAAGTAGTGTTGAAGTTAAAATGCCTCCTTTATGACATGGCTGCAAAGATTAAAAAAAAAAAAAATGCATTACAGCTCCCCTGTGCTTTGGACGTGTTTTCGAGGTTGCCTTTTGTACAGATCAGAGAGCTACCCGCTACAAAGACAGGCCTCCCTGTTTGTCGTTCATTCATACAGCAATAAATTCTCTATTTTTCAGCAGCAAAATAGTTCTCCATTCACCTTATCCAAAATCAGCAGTAGTTAAGTCCCAATACATTCTGTCACCAGAGGTTAGCCCAGGAAAGAATGTAAGAACATTTTACAATTTTGTAGTCTCCCAGATAGCCCCAAAGATAAGTGAGGGAGTTGTGCATGTACCTGTAACAAAAGAAGTACTGGGACAGATTCATAATAGAGGTTGGTGTTGGTTGTCTTTTTGTTGAATATTTACATTGAAGTGTTCAGAAGACACCTGGAAATAGCTGACTTTTAACTTTGTTGACTTTTATTGAACCATGTTTTCACCATGTGCTAATCAACTATAAAACATCAGCTATATATATATATATATATATATATATATATATATCATATGATATATATATATATATATCATATATGATCATATATGATCATATATATATGATCATATATGATCATATATGATCATATATATATATATGATCAGAGGCAGGCTGAAGGAAATTTGGTGTACCATAAAAAGTGTGTTAGAACACTTCATCTCAAAATAGCTCCTACAATGCCCTGAACATCACAGATGGATTGTGTTCCTGAGAAATGACTAATTCCCTCATGTTAGAGTGTGAGATTTACATTAGTGGTTTTAATTCTGGTCCTAAAGACGCAGCGCTGCACTGCTTTTCATTCATCTTCAGCTGTCTAATAAGGGGCTGATTTACACCTGGGATGCCAGGTGAGTGTAATTAGCTGTAATTAACTAGCTATGAGGGTAGAAAACCAGCACTAGCAAGTCTCAAAGAGTTACAGAAGGGACCCAGTGAGAGAACACAGTGACTGAATGTTTGTACATGAGTTGAATAGTCTTACATAGCTAAATTCCTCTCATAGACATCTGTACTGACATTCAAACATCTGTCGCTGCAGCTTGGGCAAACAGAGCTGAAAGAAAGTGAAAGAGAGCACTTTGATGCCGCGTATCTGGAATTACAATGAAAAATCCAAAAGACCTGAGCAGGTCCCAAGGACACTGATAAGAACAGAAAGGACAAAACTTGCTGCCACAGTAGTCTTATATTCCTAAAATTTAATAGTGTTGCTCCTTCTAGAGAGAGACCAGTGCTTTGGTTCAAATTAGCAGAGCTATGGGCTAGTTATTCCTTTTATTTCCTTCCCCAAATGATCAGTTAAATGCACTGCGAATATTTTAAATGTTCATAGATTTTCTGGCTCTAATTTCATTCCTTCTGTGACCTAATAGCTCCCAATACAGTTATCACTTTATAAGAGAATGTCACTGATTGTCAGAATTACACTGCAGTGAGCTGTGTTCACTTTGACTTTGTTAATATTCATTGCTATCTGAAAAGGTTTAAAGCAGCACAGCTGTAGAGTTCATGATGTTTTTGGAGTACAAGAAAAATAAATTATTGAAACAACTTGTTTAAACCAGAGTGAAACAGACTGAAATTTGATCCTTTCAGCTTTAATTTGCATTTTATATCTGTCCTAGGCCTAAATTAGTCGATAGACTTTTTTTTACAGCAGACATTTTGGCATGTCATCTCAGGAAATTCACAGGTAATAACTTTAATGATGGGTTAATTCCAGTTAAGTGTCCCTGTAAGCCACCAGTTAGCCATCATCCACAGTAGACCTTTTTCACGGCAGACATTTTGACATGTCAAAGCAGAAAGAGCTATGTGTAATGAATAGCATTAATCATGGCTGCATTTCATCAAAGTGTGCAAGTCCCAGGGTCTGGTATTATTCATGCTGGCTCCCTGGCCTGGCTTACTGGGACACTTGAATGGAACTGAGCCATTGTTAATGTTTTTAGTTACACCTGTGCTTTTCATTCAATGCTCATGGGATGGGATGTGGGTGAATGCTCCGGAAAATGCCAATTAAGCAGACATTCAATTAAGACTGTTTTGTTGAAACATGTTTTTCTTAAGATTTATTACACTTCTTCTGATATCTTCTTTGAGCTGATACACTGCTTCTCACAATATATTATAATGTTTTGCAGTTGTTTGTTAGCAGCTCCTCCATTGCCTTTTTGTGCTGCGCTGTGGGAGAACATAAACAGTGTGTGTTCCGGCTTTTCCAGAGTAAACATTGTGAATGCTCAAAACCAGCATAGAATTATTGTGTAGCATGGAAATGAGACATTGGTAATGTGAACCAGTGGTACTCTGAGTGCTGAAAGCCAAAGTTTGGAACCAGTGCTGTAATGCTTGCAGGGCTGTGAAAAGTTGATGGCTCAAGGAATAATGTTAGATTTTGGGAAATTCGCTTTTGCAAAAATGTGGGACTATTTCTTGGTCAGTTTTTGTACAGATGAAACAATTGAGATACTGTATAATGTGTTAATCAGTAAGCTATCAAGATGCTTGTAGGTGGATTCTGTTTCCTTTGAACAAAGCCATGCTAGCTGCACACCAGTCTGAATGCCAAGCTATGTTAATTGCCTGCCAGTTACCAAGAGAGGGATTTCTACCTTGTTTCCCAAAATATTCCAATATTCCTATAATCAACTCATAGTCGTTGTAGAATTAACAATTCACATTCAAATGATCATTTTCCCATTTCTTCCTCTGGGATTGCAGTTTGTCGTCCAAATTTGAAACATGCAAATGTAATCAGAGCCCTCTCCGTTGACTGCACTTCAAAGCTGTACAATGGAGCACTTAAACCACCCATTTTTTTTAACCAATATGTCAATTTTTATTGCATAGTTGTTTGAGTCTTTGGAGTCAAAGAATTTTTAGCATGGATTTCAAGTGAGTGAGCCCAACATTTTTGATTGAGAACAGTTGGGATTTTTTCAGTTATAACAGAGCAAAGCAATTTGTTTAGTGACAAAAGATCAAGAGAAATGAGTAAGCTCTATCAAATACTGAAGACTAGTCCAGTTGAAGTCAAAATACACAGTAATTTGGAGCTTTTACAAAGAGATATACTCCTGTGTTTCAAATTGGTTTTCTGATATTTCTCCTTTTTGAGATGCCGCACTGTGAAGAGAAGCAGGCAAGATGGAAGAGAAAGCGATGAGGAATTACATGTAACAAAGGTCACAGGTCTTATTTGAACCCATACTCTGAACTTTTGTCCACTGAGCAATCTCCCTCTTCTCTCTCTGAATATAAATTGCACTGGGATTCGGCTGGTGGAAATTATGCTCGGTAAGGGAAATACAGTATGTTTGTGTTTTAGCCCAAAAATTCACCATGTTTCTCTCTTTCTTCCATCGACCTCAACAAATCGAGGTTCATTAGTAACTTGGCTGATACTTAGGGTGGATGCACTTTACAGTAAGCCGAGGACTCAGATGCTTATGTGACTTGGGCCCTAAACTTATTAAAATATCTTTGACTGCTGACAAAGAGTGAGCATCATTCAGCAGGATGTGTTTCTGAGAAAATAAATGACCATGTAATGGCACTGCCAAAACTAATCATGTCAAACTGCTTTAGATGACTCTACAATGTCTGGCTCTTGAATCGAGTCTCCCAACTGCAAATGTTTAAAATGCAGGTTGATTCTGCATGTCCCTCAGGTCAATGGGAGCAGCTGCTCATGAATAAAGAAGATGTTAAATATCCTTGAAGTTATTAATTACAAGCCTGATATTTTTACAAGTTGCGTCTGTATCTTGGCTTTGCCAGTTGTGCTGGTCTTCGCTGGCTCTCTTCCTCCCTCACTTTCTCTCTCCCAAGGTGGCCTTGGGGCCCAGTTTCATCCTGCTGACAGACCTATGAGGTAAAATGTCCAAATGCAAAACAGTGACAAGAGTTTTTCTTTGGTGCATACAATTAATATTATTATTCATATTTTGTTATATTTGTTTATTTATATATTATCCATTGATGGTCAGCAAGGAGCATTTGTTTTGAGCCTGGAGCCAAAATGTTAAGATGAGAATGCAAATGCAGTGTCGCACATTCGAAAAAGTCACATAAATGAATCAAAAGACTGTTAATTTTCTATTGACCTTTATCTAAGTCATTCAGGAAAGTTTCCACCCCTTCCTCTGCAACTCTCTTACAAACTATTGTACACTCATATGCATTTTTTACATTTTGGGCTAAACGTAATGCTGGCCACAAATATTTATATTGACCTAAATTGGCAAATGGTCAATGGTGGTGTTCAGTTCCATTGCAGGGAAAGTGTGATATTTACACATGTAGTGCAGCATAAATTGGGGGTGCAGAGGTCGATTTAACTATGTGGTTTTCTTCTAAACTTTAGAATACATCGATCACACTTTAGCTATGGCTGTATTAATAGCATAAACATTTTTTTCTGATCCACTGAAGACAAAAATAAACAAAATATTTTCATGTAAACGTCATTTGTAGGACGTGCATGGGTGAACCGAAATATCTGGGCTAGCAAAAGTTTTCAGAATAGCCAGTCTAAGTAGAACAGATATCACACTTTTGATTTTTTGTTTGAGAATATCCCAATCGTGGCCGTATAGCGTTGGTGACATCACCTATGGTTGAGTCAGGTTAATCGTTCACTACTGTCTTCTTTACCTGTTCAGAAAGAAAATGACTTTCATATTTAGGAATATGAGCTGGAGCTGATTTTGTTTTAAAAAACTGCCACAAAAGGCATATTAGAAAAAAAAAAGTGAACCATACCGATCTTGTCAGAAAAGTTGACTTCATACTACAAGGGTAAGGATGGTTGGTGGAAGTTACTTCACATCACACTGGCTTTTAAAATTCAGGCACAGTGGTTGCTGCCTAATTGCCTTTTTAAATAGAGTGAAGTTTTAAGTGAGAAAAGCTTTGTCTGAAAGTGCTTTTTAAACAAACAGTGGGCATGAATAAAGAACAAAATCAGACAACCCATTAAAATACATCACATTCCTACCGTCATCTCCCACTGAAATGCAGTACATTACCCAGAACATTGCTCTAATAGTAGCAGCTACACAGGTGGGCACCGTGAGTTCACTCTGCTGAGTGTTGTGTGTGTGTGAGAGTGAGTGAAAAGCAACAGAGATGGACAGCATAATGGTTGATGGCGGGGTCTTAAAATGATAGAGGCGAGCTGCTGACCGGCCCTGAGGGGCCCCGTCCCAGGGTCATGTGTCATTACCACAGCCTGATTTGGTGGCAGACTCCGGCACAGCCAAGCAGCGGGGACAGCAATGCTGTTTTCATGGCTGAGTGGAAAGCGCTTGCGGCCAGCGCCTGTCCTCACTTTGCCTCTTTTCAAGGGAATAAGCTCCATCCAGGCAGCATCAGGCAAGCAGAAGATTCCTCCTACTCGCTCAGCTGCACAGCCTGATGCATGTCAAGAAGACACTCTCCATATTTTCACAAAGTTTATGTTTTTGTTAGAGCATGTCAAAAAAGCAAAATTGGCAGTGTTCATTTAATTCTGAGGATAAAAATCATCAGGCTGCTTCTATTCAAGTTCATTTAACACATTTAAGCAAGTTTTGCACAGCCTCCCCAAAGCTTAATCAGATGAATGAAAGGACAAAAGGCTTACCAGTCAGTTCTTGTCAAGTTATAATTGATATAACGACGTTTCCAAATAACTCTGCAGCGCAATACAAACTCTAGAAACAACAGTTGGAGATGGCGTCTACATTTGCTGTCGATCTTTCTCAGTCATAGCGACGATCCCATTTAAATTTAGATCATGAGTCACGCTGATAGGCGTGAGAGATCTGGAGTGAAAGCTAAATTACTGCCACAGAACCTGAACACAGAAGTGCTGATGGTGCTGAAAGTAGAACACAAAAGTAGAGAGCTGTCAAGCTATAAAATTACACAGCAAGCTCGGTGAAAAGATGATTATGGGCAATTATGCAGCAGCAAATGCCCCCGAAGGGGAGACCTTCTGTATTTCAGAGGTTAGAATGGACAGACAAATAGCAATACAGTTGACAATCTGATGTGTGTGGTCCTGGCAACTGTGATATGGCACATATAAATACAATAACCTGTAAGTGGTTCTGTAGGAAGAAAACTATATATTTTATAGCATCAAGAGCTAATTCACTCGTGCACAATTGGATCATTTCTTCTATCTCAATTTTATGTGATTTTCCTCTAAAACACTTGAGAGGAAATTTTTGCACTTTATACAGTATATCTCACAGCCACATATACTTTGCATATCAAGATATGGTATTCATAAAAAGTTGGTTTCTAAAATAACTTTAACTTTAAACATTTCACTTCAACTGTTACTTCAGAGACGCCACGCAAACGAGATGTTTATCACATAAAAAAGCATGAACATCCACTATTTTCCACTCCCAACTGCACCTTTCATGTTCTCAAATGGATTGTGTGTTTCAGCCCTCCCTACACGCCAGTCTTCCTTCCCAGACAGGAAGTCATTACAGGGGCTCTCACCCCATCACAGATGGCCATTTAACACATCGCTGGCAACTGCAAATGAACCAGGAGTAGCAGCCGCTTGACTAGACCCGGCCGACTTTGCACAAATGTTTATCTCTCACTCACCTGCTGTGCTGGGATGGGAGGTGCACTTCAGCCTTGGCTCAATTTTTAGTTTATTTATTTATTTATTTGTTTGTCACAGGCAGCACACACTTTAAATTCAGTTTGGAGATTTTGCGAGGTTGTGCCGCAGAATGGGACGTTGCTCACTTTGTTTTATTTTCCTATATCTTGCTGAATAAACACCATCTTGCATGGTTCAAGGAAATCAGTGGAGCTGGCATGAGAACTTCTCCTTTGTTTGTTTTCTGCTTTGTATTTTCTTATTTCTCTTTGAGGAGCAGGTGAAAGAGCTGATGCACGGCAGGCATTCTTCTCAAATCTCCTTTTGCTGCCCCATCGAAATTTGTAATAGCCATATTTGGTCTGTCAAGCTGCCTTAGCCTTTTGGTGCGTTTGGAGTTCCATTGGTGATAAAACAGATAAAGCCGAGTTGACAACTTAAAAATGAGAAAGCAATTGTGGCTGACACCCTGGAGACAGCCATCCTCTCTCTCTTCCTCTCTGCCTTATCCTCCCTCTCTCTGTTTACTCTTGTTCTGTGGAAATGCCTTGCTTGTTATTTACTATCTCTATTGAGTAAAATATTAACGAAGATACATCTTGAGGATGTTTGCAAGTGTTGAGTGATACGACTGTAGCCAGGCTATTAAGAGAGATAGCCTAAGCACTGAGGGATGTAAACACAGGGCCTATTCATTAGTCCCTTCCTGTCATTGTACCGCTTTGCATTTGATACAGTATATTCACTTTCCCTGTCAGGTACAGGATGGTGTTGACATATATACTGTATATATGACTACATGACTACATTCATGTATGAAAACATAAAGGTGGTAAAGAAAAAGCTGTGAAAAAATGTAAGTAGGGCAAGGACTAATAATTGTGTTGGGCATGTGTTAAACTTTGTGTGTGTGACGGAACGGTAGAAAGTAAAGAACAAGTGTCTCTGTTGTTAAAAATTCACATGAGAGAGGGAAAGAGGGGTTTGAGAGAGCAGTGCTGGCAAGCTGGGTGTCTAAATCACGGCTTGGAATGGACCCTTAGCGTGGCGATTGGCTGTCACAGCCACAGATGGAGGACGGCGCCCACAGGAAAAGGATAAACTGTCTGATAAGTGCACGGTGAGGTACAGGGCTTCTGCTGGCAGACAGGCTCTTGAGGGGGGGTGGGGTGGAGGGGAATAGGAATAGAAAAAGAAAACAAGTCAAGAGGGAACAGGCAACAGATGAATCTCCATCTGCGTTCAGAGGCAGGCAGGGGCAGCAGCGAGGAAACAAGCCAAGCGACCACTGAGGTGCAGCTTTGGACTCATACCTCTCGTGGGTTTACCTCTATGAAGGAACACTTAAGTGCATTTTGATATCCCCCCTTTCCTCAGAGGATGGGGCAGCACACACTTATGTAATAATGAGCCTAGATGAGTGGCATCAATCAGTTGCTTCAGAAATGAACTCCAATACAGCAGCTGTAGTAGTAGCAACAGCACAGTGTTTATTCAATCAACAAAAAATGAAAAGGAGCAAACGATAATGGCAATAACTGACTTAAATGCAAAAATCTGAGAGACTGATTATTGATTGGCTAATCTTTGGCCAATTAAGACATGAACCTGCAAGGACTTTTAGCAAATTCATAAAAGTGGACACCCGAGAGACTACCTGAGAATTTTAGGTAGATATATGTGTGTCCCCTAGAGCCATCATTTTTAAACTACCCTTGCGATGTATATGATCTGGAAACATACTCCAAGTGAGCACACCTTCACCAATCTTCACACTTTTTTGAAACCATGGATTCTGCTGTTTAGAGCTTCAGGGTGATTTCATCATAGAGCATTCATCGCTGTAGCAGTGCAGGCTACAGTATGTGATGTGTTTGTATGGATGCATATGTGCAGCAGAGATTCACAGTTATCAGTCTCATCTGATGCAGTATTAGAGGCTGCATCTGTGGTCCCAAGCTCCCTCAGTTCTCTGCTTTACTGCGTGCACATGCTACATTAGGGAGTGCACAAGCGAGTTTCACTTGTCTAAAGAGATTTCTGCTTTGAGAATCACTGATCATCTATTTAATCTTATGAAACACTGCTGCTAGGTGCAAGCTTTAAAAAATGTCCTTCACTCAATAGGCAGCGTATGAAACACCTTAAGTTCAAAGATAGGTGGAACGGTAAGATGTGTCTTTGAAGAAAAGTAATGATATCCCTCCAGCAACACAAAGGGATCAATGAAATCCAAATACAAATACCTTCCAGATTGACAGAGTCCTATCTGTTATTCCCACAGCCTGTTTTGGGTTAAGTAGCTTTCTGCCTAAGACCAAGCTGTATGGAGTTGGCTCTTGAAAGATGTTGCTTATCTAGTCATGTGGGTAACTATGAATGATAGAACCACTTATTATAGCAGCATCAGATAAAGTGACATTAAAACATTATTGCCTCCCCAAAGATGAGCAAAAAGAGAAGAAATGATAATAATAATAATAAAGAAATGGCAGAAGCTGTTGTCTACACTAAAATTATAATTCAGTATTTATGTTTCTTTTCACAACTTTTTTTGCTTGGTATTTATCAGACATTTATTGCAGTCACTTCATGTAGAGCTGGAAAATCGTAATAAGAAAAGACATTTATGTATACTATGTAAATTACAACAATTATTTTATGGCGCATAAAACACATAACGCATCACAACCTTGAACAAAGACATAACTGAAGATACTGTACAGAACACGTCTTCTTTTTAGTTTTACTGCACTTTATTTGCTTTCTTTTCCTTTCTTTTTTTATACTTCTACACTCAATAAGAAACTGATTCTAAGATCTGTATAGCTGAGCATGATCGACTTGTGCGTTTTTCCATTTATATTTGATCAAATCACGTCTTTATAGTAGCTAAAATAATTTAAAAAACATACTCCGTTGAGACATATTTACCTCAGTTAATTTTGTTCATAGCCTGACAGGCTGCTTGCTATCACATCTTAACCACCTCCACCTTTGTCCAGGAAACTTTGTGTGTTGCGAACATTTCCTGTGGGTGTGTAATCGTTGTTGATCCTCTCTTGCATTTTTTTGTCTATTTGAATCGTCACTGAATTAACTATAACTTTAGAAAGTAAAAAATAGCAAGTAACTAGTTTGAAAAGTGACTTTCTCCACAGTGGTCACCTAGAAGTTCTGCAAATACATACATTGCAATATGGCAGGAAAAGTGTCATCAAACAGACAAGTTTGGGATGCGTGGGACATTTCCTACTACTAGAGCATCACGGGCAGGAGCAAATATTCTCAGCCAACATCTGAGACCTTATTCTATTAGGATGAAGGCCATCCTATTTTGGTCAGGATGGTGTAGCCCAGAAAGAAAGCTCCAAGTTATTTACAAAGGATCCCAATATCAACACAGCAGTGAGTTAGAGTCGGAGTTGTGGAGTTAACAGACTCTCCACCACCTCTCTGCTCCTCTGTGGCAGGTAGGAAGAGGCCAGAGATGAGTT
This sequence comes from Seriola lalandi dorsalis, assembly GCF_002814215.2. Classification (NCBI taxonomy): domain Eukaryota; kingdom Metazoa; phylum Chordata; class Actinopteri; order Carangiformes; family Carangidae; genus Seriola; species Seriola lalandi. The sequence goes on from NW_019525517.1 coordinate 1,563,789, forward strand.
TTCTGAAGATGGTGTCCAAAAAGGGAAAATACAGAGTTCAGCTCAAGTGCCTGGAGTCATTTATATTCATGTGAACAATGGAGGCATCCGGTTTGGGATAAGACTGTGAGCGTTGGTGTTACAGAGAGGATTTAAGCACCTGTGAAAGAGAAGGTCTTGGCTCATGCTATTGCGTGCATGTCATATTGTATAGACAATAATCACAACCAGCCTGGTAGGAAAAGGCATTTAGATGGGTCATCTATTCTGACAGTTACAATATGTCCCACCTGGCAAACAGATCTATGGCATTGTCATGAAACAGGTATCCAATAATAATACTGATCCTGTCTCTGCCTGTAATATAATTTTTTTTTTAATAGTTCATTTAGGCTAAAGGTGTCCTGCAGAGTTTTCTTTTGAACATTACACATTGTTACTCACCAAAAATACATTGATAGTATCCTTGAGGTCTCACAAACATAATGAATGTATTCACTTCCTGATTTTTCTTCTTAAAGAGTAACTTAATACCACACCCAACAGTGATGTCTGTCACCTGTACATCGCTGCAGGAAGGTGAGAGGTCAGCAAAAACACAATTTACAGGGGATGTAAAGTTGTTCTTTAAAGTATGGAACCTAAATTGTTTGAATTCATGTTTACTTTCTTGCAGTTTTCTTCCCTGCCATACAAATTGAGGAATTTGTATGGTGTCACATGTGCACGCAGGTAACAAATACAGGTGACAAATAAAACGGGGACCTATACTTTAAGCATAATAACTGTCAGAAACTCCACAGGGTACCTTTAGATTTCCAATTTTCTGGTGTGAGTACAAGGTTGGCAGAAGGGGTAACCATCTTGGAATAATGCTCCCAAGTTGGAATGTGAGGTTTTCCGTTGTTCCCATTCTGCTGATAGAGCATGAATGCAGCATACATCACAGCTGCTGCCAGTCAGGGTGGTAATGGTGTAGTCACTAGAGAGTAAAGCTGAGGAGGAGAGGAAAGTTAAAGAAGCAGCTTTGACTCCTGCAAACTTAGTGCAACATGGTTAGTCAGACAAGTGACCTTAAAGTACATTTGCTAAATCTGGACTTCAGTAAGGGTCCAATAAAATAAATTATTCACAGCTCGAAAAACCCTGTAAAATCCAGACAAAGAAAAAAAAAAAAACATTCTGAATCTAAAACAAAATCCAAAACTGAAATATAAGAAAAATAAGGAACCTTTTATACACTAGATGATAATCAGGAAAATTAATGTTAAAAAACTGTGTTTACGACAAACTGTTGTTTTCAAATACAGATGAAAATATATGTATATATGTGTGTGGTTCTTAAACAAGCCAAAAGAATTTAGGTGTTTTAGGTTTAAGTGGTCAAAAGCATGTGTCACTAAAGCTGAATTAGCTCTTAACACCCACAGGCTTAAACTATATATTAAGCATGAATTCACACTGTTTAGTCTCTATTATTCTTTTTCAATAGCAGCTAAATGAAGCTTAGTGCAGGTTCAATCAGGATGATTGCCTCATTCACAAATCTGTGCCCTCTACTCTTTCATTCAGTTCTTCTTCTTAATCAGTTCAAGCTACTTTGTGCTAGAATTTCTTCTCATGAGCCACAGTTTGCTACAGCTTAGAGTTTTAGACTGAAGTTGTAGATGTCGTCTATATGGTAAAATATTAAAAACTAAATTGTTCAAGCCTGTTTTCAGAAAAAATGTAAAGAGAGAAATTAAATAAATTTCCAAAGAATCACCCAATAGAAGAGCGTAAAAGGTGTTGCGTGCACTGCAACAGCAAGCGGGAGCTAAACTAAAACGTATCACAGTTTAAACTGGTCTGGATCTTAGGTCAATATCGGATGAATTTGGAAAGTATATATTTTCTTTTTGTTAATTTTTGTGGAAACAAGGCAATTTGTCTCTCTATAGCAACGGCAGCTGAGTTTCAAGGGTATTGTAGTATTAACCTGCCATGCCTCAGAAATGCTCAGAAACAAATCAGAAAAATAAAAAAAAACATAGTATGCTGTGAATTTAAAGAAACACCTGTATTTCCATGTTGAGAAAAAATGAGGATATCATTAAAAGAAAACTTGAAAAAGAAATCTACAAAGGGAGAAATACCTCCATGCGAACACCTTGTCATGATCATATATCACAAGTTACCATCTGCAACATACTTGTCTCTAAGATAGGCATTGACTGACAAATGATCCATTCAGTAGAGTAGTTGTGAAGACTACATATTTTCTGAACTTTTTCTCAAAGGATGAGCTGATACACTAATGATACATCCATGCACTGGTGCTTGAGAATAAGTTCAAATCCATACCAGAATTTGATAAGCGTAAGTAATAAAAAAAAAAAAATGCTTGCAGTTTCTTGGGATGGCAAACTTTAATTTTCACAGAATACCAGCCGGGCATCCATTCCCTGCTTTATTGTCAGGGGATAAAGGTTCTTCTTCGCCTGTTTTATGCCAGCTGTACATATTGATAGCAGACAGTTAGACATTGCTCACAGTGCCACAGTTTGGACACTTATTCCAGCATCCCTTTGCTATATTGTATGTCAGAAGATAGGATGTGCAATATTCTCAGGCCAAGAAATGAATCCACAGAGATTTCTTTGTGGCTTGTTCAGATAATTCTTATGGTCAAAGAAAAGAGAACCCTCTACTTCTCGCTTGAGGAATCAGGGGATTCTCAGAGAAGGCAGTTTTCATTTCAGTTGCCGTCTCATACTTGTGGTGTCTGTTTACCATGCTGCGATCCAGTTTAGAGATATGGAGTGAATAAAAAAGTAATCGGCAGAAAAATATTCAAGGATAAACTTTCTTTTTTTGATTAATTGAATTGATACATTCAGCAATGTAAAGACAAAGGGAAGGACTTGATTTAGTAAGTAATCCCTCTGCAATTTACTGTCCAGGGAAGAGTAAACATCTCTTTTCCATTATACTGTAGTTCCCTCAGGCTGTCAGCGTCCAAACCACTAAGAACTTAAACTGAAAAGCTAACTTTTGATGTGGTATGAAAGTGAATAAAACTGAAATCATTTCCTTATCAGAGATGTTTTCATGTTGGGATTGTCTATGTGTGTGTGTTTATGCTTATGGGCATGCATACAGGCGTGTTTGTGTGTGACAAGGCACTGAGTTGCTCCCATTCCTCGAAGCCCCCCAGGCACTGGGGAGCATCTGCAGCCCTCTTTTCCATATGCCCTGTGCCTTTCAGTCTCACTCAATCATTAATTCAGGGTGATTATGAATTAACAAGCCACCATTGCTCTTTTCCCTGTCAGATCATCTTGATTTTTTTTAATCCATTTTTTTTAATGATTTTGTCATTCGAAGAAACCTTCTAATTATGAAGGCAAAGCTGTCTCAGGTGGACTGTTTGGCATGATCATGTGTCAGATACAGTTTCTCTAGCAATACAGTTTTCTCAATTAGAAAAATGTGTTATTTTGATTATCCACAGTCATGGAGGTGTAACTGTCTGTTTCATGTAACGATGACAAAAATGTCACCTCATGTTTGAGCTCCTTAAAAAGAAAATGTAGCCAGAAACAGGTTTTCCTGATGCAGAAATGCTGCAGAATATACATTTCAGAGAAAATGCTCATTTTCCCAAAGTTTGAGGCCTTGATGGAAATTCTCCCCAGGTGGCAAAGAGAACAGCTCCCCCTTCAGTGGGTGGTGGTTCACTGTGTTGCTCAGAGACAGACAGCAATGGGACAGATGCTTTCCAACACGGGGGCCTGAGCACAGCATCCTCCAGTTGAAGGGCGGTCTCCTTAATCAAAATGACACCCTGCTGCTCTGTTGTTTTGGCAGAACAATGTAGAAACAAACAGACAGAGCAAACTTGATTAGATATGTTCTCTTGGGAGGGAGATTTACAAGCTTCAAGCTGCTTTCTTGGGGTGTTTGACTCTAATACTAGATCACAGGAAAGTAGCATTACATGACAAAATAGTGCACTATAGCTACAGGGTTTTTAAGTTGTAACTTTTTGAATATTTCACAGAACACGATGAATCAACAGCCTCACACCATTATTAAAATCATACATTATTGAAAGTTTTTACTTAGTGAAAGATGAATGCTTTCAAACTTCCTAGGGAATCTGGGGCATCATCAAGCAGAAGAAGTAAAAATTAGCAGGATGGACACCAAAAAGGATTCAGACTCAGCTTGGTCAAGTTCACATCACAGAACACACCCAAGACCAAACCTAATCAATAAATGTAGGAGGAACAGACTTTGATATTTAAAATAGTCGAAGATAGCTTCAATGTCAAGATAAATTCTGAATGTCTTAATGTATGTGTGTCTTGGACTTTACAGTCTACACACAGGAGTATAGACATTTGACAGTATGACAGTGATTTAATAATATCATAAACTCACATTTGAGAGGGACTGAAAAGGGATAAATCTCAGAGGGTGGCTGCACATTAATTTGTTGTTTAACCCTTCATGTTCTAATATTAAGTGTAATTGAAAATTTTTTTTCATGAATATTAAGTATGTTTGCCCCTCTCTTTGCTTCTAGTACATTATAGTACAAGGATATTAATGATTAAATCAAGCCTTTACTTAAAATGTATCATCTGTATTTACTGGTTTGGACGTTTACTGGTTTGTTACTGTTTTGTCACAAGATCCAAATAGGACACATCGTCCTCACCTGGGTGTTGCCTTTCATGTGTAATTGACAGCAGATTATCAACCTGTGCGCGGCTACAGGCACTGAGGGATTCTGCTTTCCCAGACAATATGGTTGTCTAGGTTGGTGCACTAAGCTTTGACTCCAACAAGAGAGGACTGTTACACTTACTCAACAACTAAATCAGAAACACAAATGCACTCCATCCAACAGTTCAGCTTTGCTACTTCATCTGTCCATCTCTTCTCTCTCCCAGCAGAACAATCCTGTAGACCTTGGGACTTCATAAAAAAAAACTTTATTTCCATTTAAACATTTGGATTAAACATAAATGCTGAATGTACATCCATTCGTTTTTCATTAATGTAATGAAATATTGGAATTGGTTGCCATGTTCTGCTTTTCTGCTAAGGCCTACTGCTGCTTAATGGTTAATGGTTAATGAATCAGTCAGGAATCCCATTGTTGTTGTTTCTTGTTTTGTTTAGTGTAACACTCATCTAGGCTGCATGTGTTGGATGGAGGCAGGTTGTGGAGGAAGGTACAACTTAATGAGTGTATCGCATGGCTGTGATGGCCCCATTAGGAAAGAGAACTCGAATAGACTAATTTTTGCAGTGAATTTTATGCTGTATAAATTAATTTGCAATAATATTAAAATTATATTAAATGCTTACAAAGTAGAAACTAATTTATTTGTTGACTTAAAATATTTTTGACAGTGAAACATTAAGCTTGCTGACTGTGAATTAAGGTTTGTGGCTCGTGCGGCGCCTCACGTGCTCCCTCTATTAACCCGCAGCTGATGATTGACAACGCAAGAGGCCAATTAGTACTGACAGAGGAAGGCGGACTTCGATGGAGTTTTGAAATATTACAGAAGAAATATGATTTTTCATCGTAAAACTAACGAGAAGTGTATTCCAAGACACCGGGAAGACGGATATTTGTGTACCGCGCGGATTTCAGCATAAGTGTAAACAAAAACTGGAGTAGAGAAGAGAATGGCGGAGCAGCTATATGGTTTGAATTTCATGAAGCTCAGGTTCAGGCAAGTGTTTTCATAATACATGTTTAATTTTATCTGTTGAGTTGTCATTTGTGCTGGTACACCCGTCCATTTGTCCCTCGGTGCACACCAAGTTAATTACAGAGCAAACTTTACAGACAAACTTTCTGTAAGGGGTTCTTGTAAGGTTGAACTTGGTGAAGCTGCTTTGTCGTATTTACGGCTGTGGAATCCCTGTCAGCTTTACACAGTGTGGCATTGGCAATTAGCAACCCACTACATGGCTTGTTGTTCCCGCTGTGCTGCTCCTGGTTTTATTCACTACAGTCGCACTGACATTTGAACTTTAGTGATAAAAAGTCAGAAAAAACATAAACCAATAAACCAGATTTTAATTGTTATTGTTTCCTTTAATTCCAAATGCTTTGCACAGTATTCGACATCATGTTTTACCTACTTATTAATCTTATAGTAAGCAAAGTAGCAGGGTGAGTGGGACGGATTGACCCTGCACACCCACACAGGTGTGAGAAATTCTCGTTGATTAGCTCAGGTTTAAACTAGGTGTTGCCATGGTGCAAATTATTTGAGGCTACTAAAGTCCATTAATAGTGGTTAAGATAGTAAAGATTTGTGGGTTCTAATCAACGAATCAAGTGAAAACACCTGTTTAGGTTTATCACGGGTTTGTCCAGGTTTTAATAGGAGGATGAATATGTTGTGTGTTTATACGTTGAACATATGCCTCTGACTTGAATGTGTGAAAATACAGTACCACCTGTCCCACCTGTCCACTGTGTGCCCTCATTGAGCTTTTCTGCTTCTGCACATCACGTGACTGCTCTTCTTACCTGTCCCCTGCCTGTACAGCTGTTAGATAGAGGTTTCTGCATTTTCTGCTGAACCTCTGTCAGATTGTCTGACTTTCTGTAGCGGCTGAATCATCTTATTTACCTTGAAGGCCTGTTTATATACTTATTGCTGATGCAGTGCTTGCCTGCCAATTTCTCTGACAACTGTTTGCCTGATCCTGCCTTCATGTTGCCAAGTATAAGCTTGCCTAATGATCGGGTAAACTGTCTTTTAACTTTTTATACTCTGTCTCTCAAGCTGACTGATAGCTGCAATGTTTGTCCTTCATCATATTGAATATTGCTGTCTGTGGAACTTTCCTTATTCTTTCACAGTTTAAGCAAAAGACTGACACAGACAGGTGACTGGTGACAAGCAAGATAGCCGTGTATAAAAACACAGCCATTACTAGTCCGAAGATTTGTTGTTTTAGCATTGGAACATTAGATAGAGAAGAATAGAATAAATGTTTAATGTGTTGTTACCTTCCTTCAGTAGGAAACCTAACTCAACAGGATATTCTTGACTGTTTCAGTAGTATATGTCAGGTCTCAGGCTCCTAGTTGGTTTGTTACAAGATAAAAGTATCTTGGCTAGAGAGATAGAAGTTTGAAAAAGTAAGTTTTTTGGGGGGGATTTTGGAGTGTTTGCCGCTGTTCAAAATCAAAATAGGTCCCAAATATAGGCAGAGGTTTACAGTAGCTATTGTAGAACTTGGTAGTAAGATTTATTTTAACAGACTTGGTATGTTGGTATCTGTTGGAGCTGGGGCTTATGCGAGAAATAAATGTATTCTTCTTCACAAAGTTTGTAGAGATAAACCCATGCCTTGTTTTAAAGACCACACTGTCTGTTCCTGCTGCTTTCCGCACTGCAGCTGTTCACATCTGCAATTCACTGTACTGATCCTGCCCGCCATCTCACGTTTCACAAAATGTTTTCTGATTGAAAAACGCTAGATTGTCCTGTAGATTGTCCTGTACATGTCAAGTTGCACACATGCAGCCCTAGAGAAAGGACAAAAAAAAAAATCTGTGCCTCCAACATCTGCTGTCTGTATGGAGGGACAGAGCCAGCCCATCCTGTGCAGACCTTGTATTACTAGGTTTTTGCCAGTTGCCATATGGCTCTGTGAGATGAGTCATAAATGAGTACACGTGTATGTTGATGTTTACAGTTGGCTAGATTCAGTAGTGTTCCACAGAATTCACGGACACCTCAGCTGTCCACTGAAAACACATGAAACTTTCCTTATTTGACTCCAGTTGAGGGACTGGAGTTTTTGATTTTGCTGTTCAGATTAGAGAAGAAAATTTAAAATCATACTGTTTTTGTCTCTCACAGGAAGTGGAAAAGATGATGTCACAAGCAAGCGGAACGCCCTCGCTCTGGGGTTTCAGCACTTGACCGGAAGAAGCTACATGCACTTGGTGAGTCCCATACTTAATTGATGGACCCATGGGCCTATATGAGTTAGATTTGGTATGCCGAGAAAAACTAATGAAATAGATACAGTATGTGGGAGATGGAGTCCAAGTGATCCAGCTCCCAAAGTACTCAGAATGTGGACCCAGCAGAAAGACTCATTCAATTCTCTGGATCACTGTAGTGTGTTTTGAGGTGACCTTTTTTAAATAATTGGCCAACCTTAAAGGTTTATCTACAGGAGTCTCACTGGACAAACTACAAGTGTGCTGTAATGAGCCGCAGGGGTTTTACTTGCTGAAGTAGCAGTACTTGTCTGACTCGAGTGACAAACCACAGGGTTAGAGAGGCAGAGATGGCCTCTCAGGACAATGTCCACTTTCACCAACTCTTTCTTCTGTCCAGGTTAAAAATCTCCCTTTGCCTTGTCAGCCTCCAGCATCCCTTAGCCACACTCCTCCCCTTCTGTATAGCATATGCTTTTTTGAATAATCACACAGTGCTTTCCTCTAAGAAAATGCAAAATCCATTCAAAGTTGATGTTTGACAATAGAGTGCATCAGTGCTGTCCTACAGACACCCAAGACATGGTGCCCTAACTCTAATTCCTCATAGAGGAAGTGCTACCAGATTAAAAAAAGAAGCTATGAGATATATTGAAGTTAAACTTTAATAAGCTAGTGCCAATGAAGTGTGGGGCAAATATACAGTTTCCATCAGTGGAAAAATGCAAATGTAAAATATAAAGCACACAGTTATCACACAATAGAAAAGTACTGAGAAACATGAAAAAGGACAGCCAGAGGGAGAGACAGCAACACCAAGGCCACACAAGGTTATTTAAAATCTTCCACATCATCCAATTTAAAATGTGCTCATATATTTAAACTCTTCTTCACGGCTCAAGTTCTGCATAAAAATAAACTCAGAAAGTGTACGTCCAAGAAAATGTGTCACCTGGCATTAGGTCATTGTTTGAATAAGTAAACAGTTCTCGAGAATTGGACAGTTTTGAATCAGGCTGTAATGATAGCCCATACATGTTTGCTTTAAGTACTCATCATCTTACTTGATTGTTTAGCATGAAATGGTAAAAAGGCAGTCATCTGCAAAAAAGGTTGGGAAGCACTGGCATCAGGGCTGGCCTGAGTTTTCTGTAAGTTTTTCTGAAAGTCTGTATCAGGTATGGTTTTGATCTTGAAAAATAGAACTACTTTTTCAGATGCTACAGACCAATATTCATATTTGAGGAAACATTGCATTTGTCACATTTTGATGTGATATGTACATTCCTTCCGTTTCTGCCAAACTCGCTACCAAACATATTGTTCTCTTTCATTTGCTATAACCATGTCCAAGCGTCATGCTGGTACCTTAGCACGCTTTGAATACCACAGAGCTACACCATATGGTTGAAACAGCTGCAGGTTGATCTGTGTGGTGTTGGTGACACCTGTTTTGTGGTATGTTTATATGTCACGGTAACTTTAGTCTTTAAAATCACATTTTAACATTACACTTGACCAGATGTGCTTATTGTTTGTGTTCAGGGTTTGACTTTGTGACCTCAGCTGTCAAAACTCATATTTTCTATGCCCAGAAAACACACAGACATTTATAATCTTTGTCAGACTACTTTCCAAAGGACATTGAAAATGGCAGTTTTTGTTGCACTTTGACTGTTAATGTATTGAATGGATGTGTTTTAATCACTTTCGGCTTCAACCCTTCGCCCCGTCTGTGCGTGTTATTAGATAAGAAGGTTCCCTTCTAATTTTAGCAACATAAAGCTCCAAGTGATTACATTTTTTGTAATATCCATAGTGAAATTGTGAAAAGATAGGAGGATAAGTCCTAGGTCAGAAAATAACTATTTAACTTAAGCTTTTTGCAGTTGTCTTTTGTTAACATATTCATGTGGAAAACACATTGAAATGGTCTGCTCAGTTGGTGCACACTCATTTCATACGAGGAAAGAAAGTGGCCTTTACAATGTTCATGTGCACCACATGAAATCTGCTTGTTTTTAGGAAACGTGGCAAAACTGTGTTTCATCCTGGGTGATGCATGTGCATGCAAGTGGTGGTTATATATTTCTGTATCCATTTATCTATGTCGTTCATTTATGCAGTTTTCAATGGACACAAAGTTTCAGTGCCAGTGTTGGTAAAACTAGCTGTGCACAGTCATCTTTGTGCATTCTCCCACATGCTGTCCTTGAGATGAAAAAGCTCTGCTGACTGAGAACTGCTAACCTTGGATGTGATGGATTGCCGTTCATTTCAGAGAGCTTATGATAATGGTTGCACCTGCCCCTGGTTTGTGAATGGGGTCATGTATCTAGTGAGCCTTTTTTCCCCCACCCTTGGACTCTCCAGTTTCCTCCCACAATTCCTCTCTGGGGGTTTAATTTACTCTTGCTGGGAGCATGCCCACGGATAATTTTTTTTTTTCAGCCGAGGGAAACCATTAGGAGCACTGTAATGTGGTTTTTGGCAAGAAAGAGACCCAGGCATTCATTACACTGGTCCTTCTTTATTAAGGGGCAACTTCATCAGCAAGCCCTTGTCATTTAAGGACAAAAAAGCATTTTTTTACATTTTATTTGTTTTTTACAGACTAGTTGCCAACAGAAGAAAAATCAATCAACATCTCAATCTTCTTTGTCATTGCTTTGTCATGATAAATGAATGCAGGCCCCACTTTAGAGGATAATTGGTCAGATTTTAGGTCCTATTCGCCCTTCCCCGACAATTGCGTAGTTCCCAATTTAAGGCTGGTTTGAACCAATTGTCTGCCCAAATGATCCTGTAGTTTGAGTGGTTTACAGACTTAATCTTCATGTTACTGACTGGATCGGAGTCTCCCTGTAAATATCAAACATTTTTGATGCCACAGATATCTTTAAGTATAAACACCCTGTGATTGATCCTGCATCTTGACTGAATTACCTGGTTTGTGCGTTCTTTGAGCAAAAGTATAAAAAATTTGTTAAATCTCTTGTTATGTTTGCGTGGTCTACCACATTTTTAGGATTGGTTAAGATTTGAAAATCCTCTGGTTTGCACCAGGCCTAAGGAACAATCCACAGATCACCATTTTCTTTTTCTTTGGCTTGTGTCCCCTTTTGTAAAATGAATTGGGCAGCCTGTTCAACCCTGAATTATGCATTTAATTTTTCGCTCAATAGAATTACAGCCATAAAACACAGTGCTGAAGTGAAGATTTTTAACATGCCAAATGTTGCCTAGCTGCAAGGAAATTGATTGCTAAAACCAAGTAGGAGAAAGCAAAAATTAATCTGTGTTATCACCACTTATCTGTGAATATGTGAGTGGCTCTATAATTTAAAATTTAACACCATGACATCTATTTTTATTTATGAGAACAAAGAGTGTCTTTGAGCTTGGGGTCTAAAGTGTTTGACAGCACTAATACACAGTATTCTTCTGTTGACATGAAAATAAACTCTTCATACCCAATGAGTATCTATATTCCTCTCCCCACACACTCTACTCGCTCTGAGTGCCTCCTCCTGAAATTGGTGCTTGGTCATAGCAGCCTCTTTTCTCGTGACGTGATCTGGTAATCCATCTTCAAAGCGTCCCTCTTCCTCTCTCTCTCTCTCTCTCTCTCTCTCTCTCTCTCTCTCTCTCTCTTATGGGTTATCGTAGGCGGATGTGCTGCAGCCCGAATATCATATGCATGAAAAATTTGCCATCCCAGCACTTTTTTGCTTCGTATGTTGCGGTGCAGTTTTTGATGGATAGAATGTGTCACTTGGTGCAGTGCTCAGGGCAAGAGGCAAGCTTTTGGAGGTGGGGGTTTGTCCCTGAGAGTCAGGGGACTGGAGACTGGAAAGTAAAGGCCAAAGACCTGGCCACTTTATTCGTGTTAACTACCACGACCTGACAGGGGCACGCAATTCACAAAAGAAAAAATGTCTCTAGATTATCTCTGCTGAGGTCCCAGACAAAAATGTATAATATTTATTAACCTGAGCTGCTACAGTGAAGAAGCACAAACAACATCTTTTATTTAAGTTGTTGATCTTACGGAAAGAAACAAAATATGTTTTATGAGTTTTTGTAGTTTAGCCTCAACAATTTGATAATATCATCTAAAATCTTTGTTTTTGTTGTCAGAGAGATACATGATGGCCATTGTGCATTTTAAAATGCTAACAAACTTTTTGAATAACTGGCTTATTAGGTTTGTGAGTGTTTAAAATATACAGTCAACCATAATGACATTTCATTAGGTAGATGTGATAGAAACAAACTGTAAATGTCATTTTCTATCCGTTATAAGTTGTCTGTCACAGGTCATTTTTTAATTTTTTAAAGTGACAACTTGTCAGAACCCAAGGAAGCATATCAAAAACAGAAAATCTCTAAATCCCCATGTTTAGGAGTCTAGAACAGCATTTTTCTTGACAAATGAGAATCAGTTATCAAATTAAATAAACTTTATGTTAACTAATGTGTCCAGCACTACATGAATTTGTTCCTAATCTATATTGTATCACTGCATTGAACTTAAACCTGATTCAGCAGTTTGGAGTCCTCACATTTTTGCAAGATATTCCGTTCAGGAATGGACCTGGCCTCAGAGCTGACAGGTCAGATTCAGAGTGTTACTGTGACTCGCTATTCTGAGCAGGCAATGGGCAAGGCGGCCTTCAGCACTTACAGGTCCTGATGATATTATTTCAACAGGCTCTCAGTGGCGTGGAGAGTCATTGCAGTGGTTGAGAGCTAATGGGCCAGATGTAAGAGCCACCTGGCCAGCGCTAGGCCTCCGTATGCTGCCGTTGACAGAGCCAGTCATGCAGAGCCAAGGCTCGGCTGTCTGCTGCTCACTGTGCTCACTTGCGCACACTGCTTATTGTAGCTCATTTAGAAGAGCAACTGTGCTCATCACGGTGACATTTGTTAGCGACTTTTTTTGTGCACTCGAGTGTGGAGTTTGCACTGACATTTAAATGTAATGCATTTGGTAATATAACTGAAAGCTAGTATCAATATTTTTTGTTATTATCGTGACATTAACACTTGACCTTTTAAAAATAGAGGTCATGGTGCGGAGCTCTGAAACCAAAATCCATCACTTTGAATCAGCTGAAGGCTGAACATGTGAACGCACTCGAGATGCAGACACACTGCTATATCTGGTGTGTGGAATGAGCAGTGCTTTTGGCAGCCAGCCCATTTAATTCATTTAACACTGAAGAAAACAGAGCACCTCTGGCAAACAGGGCAGTGGAAAATAGAGCCGTGAATCTTGATTGTGGAGGTAAATGAACAGATAGGTCTGGAGGTGTGTCATCTGTCTGTGAGCAGAGATGCATTAGTGTGGATACACCCTGTCACTTCTCTGTGTCCCCAGTAACCTCATGGAGAAAACAACATCAAGTGTATGAAGCAGATATTCCTTCTACATATTTTCTCATCTAATATGTCATCGCAATGTGGATATACAGAAGATGTGAAAAACCAAAGTTACACTTCCTGAGACAAAGGCGTAATTCAAACATAACTTCAGGCAAGCAATAATATTCTAGACAATGTAAGGCAGTGTGGTATGTATGTATACTTGTTTAAATATTCATGGAAAGAGGGCAGGAGTGTTGTGTGGCTAGAGTGTGATTTACACCAGCAATAAGTTTGTGTCAGCGTAAAGGTCGACAATACCCCTGAGCAAACTTACAGAGCTGCGAATAGGAGATGATGGCCTCCCACCAGTGATGGCCTCTTAATCTGTTCAGCTATTCCTGTTAATCAAAGCTTTTACCCAAATCAAACATCACAAAAGTCAAAATTAATATTTATCTCACAGACAATGATTGTCAGGATCAAAATCAATAATTTTGAGTCTATGAGTGTTGTCCGTTGTTCTACTCGTGGGGCCTAAAGTATAAAATTCTGTAGACAAGACTTTTCAAGACAAAAACGCAAAATGAAAAGCACATAAACAGGGAAATTGTGAAATAACAACAAACAGTAGAACAAATAGAAATAAAAAAATTGAGCACCAAACGGCCATTAAGATAGTTTGCAGTGCTCCTTTCACTACCATAAATTGTGCTCCAGTGGAAAAACAGCAGATTTGGTCATATGTTAAAAGACTTAATACTACTAATTAGTTTTCCCTGACAAGTGACCTCTAGTGGAGCTGTAACTAATGACCGTTATCTCTTAGAGGTAAAGTCATACTGCAACCAAATCTCTAGGGCTTTGCTCAGTGTGGGTGCATAGAGTATGTAAAGGTTTTTGATTTTGATCTCGCAGCTGAAACCTGAGAGGAGGTGGAGTGTGTGTTCTGTTTATTTAACAGAGCAGGTGAAGATAGGTGCTCACATTTAGTAATGATGATGATATTATGATATTACTTAATAGTAATGACATAAATATTGAAAATGAATTGACTTTTCTGGAAAACTGAATGTATGCACCTTACCAATTCATCACCAGAAGAAGAAAGATTTAAAAAGAAAGTCGGAAACCACCACTGCCCTTCTCAGCCTGAGCGTTAAAAACACCTCAGTCAAGAGAACAAACTGCTCTTCAGAGACGTGCACGGCAAGACGTAAACACCAAGGTACATCGGCCCTGTGTGCGTCCCTGGCACTCTATCTCCTGTCACTGTCTGGGCCTTCCCCTCAGTCTTTAAATCTGGAGCGACAGGGTGTCACTGGGAAAACCCATTGAGCACACAGTGGGATGATGGCTTCATGCCCTTCTCCATCACACCTTTGTTCCATCCTCCTCTCTGAGCCATGACAAGGTAGGGGACGAGTTATCACACCCGTCAGCTTTATGAGTCCCTGTCTGCCTGTGACGCGGTAATAAAGTCAGTGTGCTGCTTCTTCAGAATGGGGTGAGTCAGAGCAAGTGATGGGAAATTGGTCAGCAGAGTGTCGTTGAGGAGCAAAGAAGCACAGTCTGCGCCAGTGGCTTCTTTGGATGCATTGTTGGTTTGATTAATAATATGAGGAGAAAACCCTCATTCCTCCAGAGTATTTTCCACCTGAGAACCTGGCCATAAAAGCCCAAAATCGCACTGAATCCCTCAAAGCTCAATGAGAGGAGAATTTATATCTTGTCATAGTGAATTCCTGTATTTAAATGAATCCATATTAAGACTGCTGCAGGAATCCAGAGTCTTATTTAGACCGTCTTCAATTCAAATGACCAAATTCCTTTTTTGTAGTAACTCTACATTATATTAGCCAAATACCCGAGCTACATATACACTGCTGTCACTCATATAGTAAAACCTCCTTCTCCTCTGGGTTCACAGTTCACATACATTATTTTCAAATATGACAGCTTGAAATGCCTGCAAAGAGGATTCCTTCATTTCTGCAGAACTGTGGAGTTTTTTTTCTTTTCTTGACAGAGAGAGAGAGAGAGAGAGACGTTAGAGAGAATCTGAACCCGACAGCCTGCTGTGCACTGTGAGGAGTAGTAATTGTGTGAGCAGTAATTGCACTCTCTGCATCTGCTAGGGAGAATAAGGGCCATCATTGGGTCAGATGCCTGCCGCCTCTGGGAACATTTAGTCAGTGGCAGCACATGTGAGCACAAAGTTCAATGGCTGTGTAACGTTATGTATACTAGTGACGAGAAAATGTCTTCCATCCAGTGAAGTGTAAAATTCTTACACTGAAAATATCAGTGTGCGTTTTGTGATCATATCCATTTTGCATAAACTGTTCTGCTTCTGTCAGTGCACTCTCAAAGTATTCAATGGCCTTTTTGTGCTAAGCCCACCTCTGCCAGAAATGAGCTCATTGAGGGGGTAGTTTATCAAAAGCATTGCATTAATTGTTAAACTTGCAGGGGGTGTTGTGCACCTGGAAATGAGGCCATTTGTATTAGCTGTCATGTTACTTTTGGAAAAAATAGAACATAAAACTGGCTGGAAATTACCGCACTGCTGGAAGTAATGGTACACGGCTAAGAGGTGTTCGCTCATGCTGATATGGAAGCGTAACAGTATTTACATGTTTTATTCCACTCTTAAAAGTTATGTGCTCATGAAAACGTTTTCAAAATATCTACACTGAAAAGATTAATTCAAACATTAAACACTAAATTCATATGTAGTCCTGAAACAATTAGACAGTTAATCAATTGACAGAACATTTTGTAGATTCAGAATCATTCAGGTCAGTTCAGTTGTTCTCTGTTTTATATTATTGTAAATTTGATATCTTCAGGTTTTGGACTGTTGATGGGACAAAACAAGCAATTAGAAGATGCCATCTTTGACTCTGCTTTCACTATTTTTACAATAATTGATTCTTTCAAACAAATGATCAAGAGAGTACTAAAACTGATAATGAAAGCAACCGTTTGTGGCTACCTTAAACCAGTGGATGAAAGCCATTTCCTTTGGTCTGTCAAACCCTCAAAGCTTAAATGAGAAAATGCCCTAAAACATAATCTTTCTCCTGATGCAAGACAGTTCAGTCAGTGTTTGTGACAGTTAAAGCTATCTCCCAAAAATAGAAGGCTCAAGTCTGTCATGCTGTCAAAATATCAATCCTGGAGGAGTGCTACTGACAGATTAGGACGCTGCATTTACATAACTGTCACCTTCTGGACTGGAAAAATGCAACTGCTTCTTTTCTCACTGTGTCTGCATTAGTGTAATTTATTGTCAATTGTGTTACATCATTGAAATTTCTGCATTGATCACAATGAGAAGCAACAGTAATAGAATATATTAATGTTTTTTGGCATTGTTACATTATGTTATTTCATTTATTCTGAATGGTGAATAGATTCCAAATGCCACGGGCAATACATGCTCTACAAAGAGAACTAGATTTGAGCCAATTGGAACAGCATCTATCACATTGGACCAGGCTGACTGGATCAGTTTGTTCATGTCACTCTTGATGAAGTGAGACTGAAAAGCCACCCAGGGTCATTTATGTTTGTCTGGTTTTATAATGGCCTTGATATTTGGAAGTTGTACTTTGAACCAGTGGTGGGTGCAGTTTCCCTGCAGAAGCATTAACTTGTAGTGTTTTCTGAAATGTAATGTGATTCTTCACGTGCTGAGTTAGGTTTATGAGCCCACAGCCAAAACAACTGCATAATTTCAATGGGATCTTCATTTCAACCTGATTTCTTTCATTAAGTGGTTAGAAGTGGAAAATTGTATTTGCATCACATTTTGTCACTCCTTTGACCTCCTTACTTCCTTACAATGTTGGCGTTTGACAAGAAACAAGGACTGTAGCATGCAGTGCTGGATTCCCTGCAGAGACAGAGACCTTGAAGATTGATGCCAGTTCACCTGTTCAATCTCTCTCCTCTGCTTTTTTCACTTCAGCCTAAGATATTGTACATAGGAGATAACGGCCAACCTGGGTGACTATCCCTTCAGTAGGAGCCCTCCGGGCTGGTACTGATGAGTTGGGGTGACTATCGGGGTCAGTAGAAATGGCACAAGTTGCTGGAAATAGTCCATAAAAGCTCTTTCTGACATGACATAGTAGCCCTGGAGTCTTGCCAATAGATACTTTTTCACAGTAGAACCCTGTGGTGCCTGTCAGGGCTGAGGTCAATCCAATGTGATTTACTGTAATACAAGATCAAAATTACTATTTGTTTATTAAGAACAATAACTCAGTTAGTGAACAATTTCCTCTGGCAATAAAACGATACATAGATTATTTCATTTGGATACAATACAAAATTACATGATCAATTTTCTGTTGAATTCCGGACAAAATCTGATCTGGAACCTACAACAGCCTACTATGGAAGAAACTGTGTTTAAAAAAAAAAACTGTAGGTTAATGTGACGAAGCCCATATTTGGCAATGTATTAGAAACAAGGCTACTGTGAGCTGGCATGTCTCCATGCCCCTTCCCTGCACTCCTTCAAGGAGGAGTACAGCACATATGGCCCCCTGGGCGGTATGGATGGGTCGCTGCAATCAGAGTGGGAGGACACGAGCACGAGAAGTATCCCATCTGTCATGATGTCCTCTCTCTCTCTCTCTAAAATGGATTAATAACGGTTGGGAAGAGAACAGTGAGCAGAATAAAAGGATCATAATTATCTGCTACAGAATGAGAGAATTCACAGGGTGCATGAGAGTTTGTTAGTGTTTTTTTTCCTTTAAAGTTACCACATCTCATTTCCGCCTTTGTGTGTATATCAGCTTGTAAGTGTACTAACATTTTTTAAATACAGAGGCATTAGTCAGCCTCCAATACATCTGCACTACAGCTGCTCACTGTGAATATTATGGAACAGCTAACAGTGGAAGACTGTTTTGAAATACTTTCACTTTCCCTCGAAACACTTCTTGCAACAGTTTTCTTTCTTTCTATTCATGTATCACACTTGGGGTTCCCAAGGGTTCTGTTAATGCATATATAATAGCAATACTGCCACTCAGGATGCTGATGTTCTTTGATGGCCTGATGATGTGTGAAGCGCACATCTGTGAGTCTGGTCAAGTGCTTGGATGTTTTAAGTGTGGTATTAAACCAGTCATTCTCTTTTTTTTCTCTTTTGGCACAGTATTCTGCAGTTTGTTCACTGTCATGTTGCAACAGCCAGTTCGATTGTAGATTTCATCTCTTGATGCCCAAATACCCACATTCATTAAGATCAATCATATCTCTTACTTAAACTTTATCTCTCTTTACTCTTTCTTACTAGTACAAGACTAGGTCATAACCTAGTAAATAGCTGGACCGTGTCGTAGGCTATTTGCATTCTGCCTCGTGTCAGCCGGTTTCAGCCCTTTATCTGTCTGCTTCTCTCCTACTCGCTGTGCTCACATATGCAGTATTTTAATACAGCTGAATCTCCAATAAAGCTGTTCTCATTTACATGTTTTTTTGGTTTCTGTTGTCGGACAACAGAACAAATATGAAATAGTGAATACATTAGCCATTTCCAAGCTGCTGCTCTGCACAAAATCACCAAACACATACTTTACAGACACATGCTGTGCTCTGATTCCAGCTATATTTACTTGTAAAATGATCACTCGGGAGAGAGTTTGTCAGCTGTTGTGTGGTCAGCGTTGAGAGGTTTGTCTGTGGGGGAAAGCTGGACCTCGCACAGCAATACTGGCAATACTCTTTTCAATGGAAAGTAGCTACAGTTTGTCAAATAAGTCTGGAAATCTAGCGATATATATATATATATATATATATATATATATATATATATGGTATGTGTATATATTTATATACATAGTACAAACATTTAGCTGACCACTGTGTTCAGTTTCTTTAAAACTAAACTCACAGCACTTTTATTCTTTTACTTATTTTAAATTTTAGAAGATGTCAAAGTCTAAATTCATTTTCAGCTAAAAGTCACGTTAATGTTCACAATTGCAGTTGCTATTATGGTGCACGAGACAGTGCCATACTGTAAATACATAGTCCTTGTGAAAGAACGATCATAGCACAGTACAAGGTAGTAAGCATGTTAAACATGTGCATATGATTTTTACTCAAGTTACTCTTATGCTGCATTCACTTTTTGTTTATGCAAAGTAATGAAAAGTGTCACAAGAGAATGGAAATATAGAAAAGTAATATAGAATCCAGCGATCTTGTAACCTGACATTACCTGCACTGGTGATTATTGCCTCAATCTGACTCTTTCTGTGAATAGAGGATTGTCCATACCCATCACCAAAATACAATTTGTGCAAACATGAATAGAATAAATGCTGTTGCTGATAAAAGGGAGCTTTTAGAGTACATAACAATCTGCCCTAGTGTATCTTGCATCTATGAGTACAATGGTGTTTCAGTAACTCTAGTGTTATCTCTTCCCCCATGGTTCTCTGCCCACTTGAGATGGCAGGGCCCTACCAGAAAACCATTTCAACCTCTAGCTCTGATCAAACCCCTATCACTAACATTTTATTGTGCGACTGTCCTTGCTGAGTCAAGAGAGTTTGTAGATGTTATTTATGAAGGACTCATAGCCCTTTTCCCTAGCACCAATCCATTCAGTAGTGCACCTGCCTGTTGAATCTGCCTGATCAGAGTCAGGAGATTTAATATGCTTCTTCCCCTGGTTGAATAGGTAAATAATCAAATAATAAATTTTACTCCACAGTCACTTTCATGAAATAGAGGATGTTTTTTTGAAGTGGTAATGAAAACCATACTTCCATGTCTCCACCTTAATCATAAGGTGAATATTTTTAGTAGCCAAGATGGAGTCACAATAAAAAAGGGTCACGGTAGAGGGGAAATTCATCTTCACTGAAGCCACTGTTATTGACTGTAAGCTACACTGAAGGGGGGTTTGGGTACAGCAACAGCACTTTGTGTGAACAATGAAATTAAAACAGAAAAAGATGAGGGGAATATTTCATTTTGGGAATGTTTTTTGATTACAGTTAATGATGAATAAAATTATTGTATTGCACCGCTGTGCTGTAATTATTGATTATTAACAGTAGAGTCCTGAAAAAGTGCAAAGAAAAATTTTCTGAATCTAATTAAAATGCTCATATAGAATCTAGGTCATTTTAAACAATTAGTTTAAGCACAACATGTTCCCTTTGTGACTTGAGATGAATATAATACATGGAAGCCATGTAAATGGTGTTTCCAAATTTTCATAAAAAAAAATATTGTAACAGTTAAGGAAAACATATGCTGCCCACACACCTTTCTGAGTGTTTCACATCAATTGTACAGAGTGCGCTAAAGGCAAAGGCAGACATATCAAATGTATTATAATTTTCAATTTTGACATAGCTGAATTTCATATGTTCTTGGCGTAGGAAGTCGCCCACGCAGAGCACACATTGAAATGTGAGGCCTGCACTGCAGTAATCCAGCTTCACATGGATAGCAGTGAGTATTGGTGACTGAGAGAAAAAATGATACCAGAATGGCCTTCTCCTATTCATCATTAATTACACTTGGTATTTCAACTTGCTGACATAGCATGAACATTAGGTTTTTTTTACATTTGATGTAAACCAGGTATGAAGCCCTGAGCATGTCACATTTAGAGGTTCAGTTTCTGAGCAGTCACACTGCCACTTGACACTTGATCAAGTGTCCTCACAACTTTAATGTTAGTGGATAGTTGCTGTAGCTCACTGGTTCCTTGTCTTCAGGGAATCAATTATCTCCATGGCTGACATAAAATGTAAGAAAATGATGAGCAGACTGAGACAAACATTAACAGGAGTCAATAGTAGAATGACACTCAGTAGAGCACATATCTCAACCAAGGCCAAACAATCCTATACCTGTCTGTCAGATCCAGATTATTATCTCTATCTGCACCAAACTGCATGAAGGCATAAATCTCAACAGCATTAATACGTTCGATTTTTTACCACAAGATCCATACATACATACATACAGAAATTGACGAAAAATTTTTCGCAGTATTAAGGAAAGAGATTAAAAGAATTCCTGGATCCATCCCTTTTTACTGGATAAGCAACTTTGGGCAAATTGGTTCAGTTCTTTTTGCTGTCAAACAAACAAATAAATCAACCAAGAAATAGACAGGGTGAAAACATACAGATGTAGTAGTATGTAGTATGTAGACTATGCACTCTACTGTTGAGCGCATATTGCAGAAAATCTCACGAAGGACATATATGTTGATTTACTTCTAGTTTTCCCCCACGTGACAATTTTGGCCCGGAGCATCACTTTATGTCAATATATAATGCAAAATATCTGCTTACTTTAGTTGTTCACAAATACAATCTTAAACTGAACTGCTAACAGACTCACTGGCACTTCCAAGTCATATAAACACTGTGTAATGTTTGTGAACTTGAATTTGGATGTTTATAACTGAGAATCTCCAAATTGAGAGGACTGCAGAATAGGTCCAGCAAGCTGGATATGGAAAACTTTCCCTGTTGGTCTGGCCAGGGTGTAGTCAGCCATGTCCTCTATCAGGCACTTCATTTTGCCAGCTGGGGCAGTGAAATCTAGTCTTAATGGACTCTTGTCATTTCATCCAAGAGTATCAGTCATAAGGCATCTTTTTGATATATTTACTCAGTCATTTATAGGACTTTTGTTTGTCCTACACATACCTAGACCCTTGGACTCTGAATCAGTGCTTGGACTTGACTTATTTCACTTATTTATCTCACTGATTGATGAACCTCAATGGACTGTTCATTTCATTTATTAATTTGTAGAGCTTCAGTAATTAGCTTTTTCCTGCCTGTGGCTTGCATTGCACCAGCAGCCACACGAGAAGGGGGAATCTTTACATAAACTATATAAAAAGCTTGACTTAGTTTTGACAGATTAGAAAAAAAAAAATGCTATGCTTGTCATTTTAGTCCACCTCATTTCACCTCTTTATCCAAGCTCTTCACACATGGCATATCAGTCCAACACCAGCTGGTAACACTGATTAGAAGGCCAGTATTTAACAAGCCTAGAATGTAAATTATTGGTAAGGGTTACAGTTTGATGACTACAGACTGGTGCTGATATACCACCAGGCATAATTCCAAAAGCTCAAAGCCAGAGGAAGAGATGGTAGAATGAGAATGCTGCATGCTGGATGTATTGACTGATCATAGCTAGACTGTGCAAATATCACAAAGATCTGTGATATTTTTTGAGCTGACCGCAGATTTAACTTGACATTAGTGTTGAATTCTTACACAAGGCAGCATGCATGCTGTTTATCTTTCCTGTTTGTTCAGTGTGAGTGCAACTTGTCATTGGCTGTAATGCAGGAAATAAATCTGAATCTGACACAAACACACATACACACACACTTTGAACATCTGCTGATCTCAGGACTCTCAAGGTTGCCATGTATGGTGCAGGAATAAAGACAGCTGTTGTAAAGTGTTTCTCAGCTAATCCAAGTGGTTGTACCGTGTTAGCATGCCCTTGATTATCACACTCCACAGTGATGCAAATATCTTGCAATTACCGCACACCCACAGATGGATAGTCTGAGTGATCAGACAGATCTTTGAGCTAAATTAGCAGCCCTCATTCTGTAGAAGATGACGGAAAGATTCTCCAGGTGATATGTCTTTAAAGCTAGCAAGTAGTTGCTAACGGTGATGAACAGAAACGCAGTTTTACTTTTGATCTTCTTTTCGTTCTGTTTGTTAATGGATTTTTTTCATTTTTCACCGAAAGAAAAGAACAGTGAATTTTCAGCCTCAATATATATGTGTGGAGCAAAAGTTTCTTTAACTTTTTTCTTTAAGGAGGTTTCATTAAAATACAATAATCAGTTGTCAGCAAGAGTGCACTGTTTTGTCCAGCATCCTCTTCTTGCTGTTGACAATACCTCATTACTAAATAATTTCACTGCCTCATTGACATGGCGAGTGGCAGCTTATAATTAATAACTGTCCAAAGGAAGTTTTTTGGATGCTGGGAATAGTCTGAGGAAGTTCTTACAGTGGTTGCAGGTTACTGCTTGTCTGAGAAAACTTTAAACAAGTGTTACCCCTGACCTTTAGCCCACTATTCTGAAGAAATAACCAATGTGCTGGCAAAGGCTGTAGGCCTTTGTGTAATTGTATAAAACCCATCGAAATAACATTTAAATTTTGTGCATTTTGCTGAGTGAGTTTACAATCCTCAAGAGCGGTTGGACCGGGAGGTATCCATGAAAATGGCAGGGGGCAAAAACAAGGTTTTTGAATTAGTAGCAGTGAAAAGAGAATGAGAAACAAACAAGACGAAAGGAGAGTGAGAATAAGGAGAAAGACAAAAGAGAAAGATAAGGGGAGAAAGATTAGAGGAGAGCAGCTGGTGACAGTGAGGGGTCTTGTCTCTGAACGCTGGTATAAAGTGATGACACCTGGCCGACACGCAGAGCTCAGCATGACCAGCCAGTTCTGAGACCTTTTCCTAAGTAAAGCATCTTATTATGAGGAACAGGGATAGTTAAGAGAGAGAACAATGGACTGAGTGCTGAAATATTTCCCCTCCAGCATAATTAGGTAGATTTAAAAAAAAAAAAATTACTTCTGTTACTCTGTTCTAATAAAGAATAATTTGTTTGCAGGTAGATTTATTGTCACACTAGCAATGTTAACAGTGCTTAGCCTCAGTGAAAATGTAGAGCTGGGCTTTCCAAATTAAAGTTCACTCATGTGCACCTCCATGTAATGACAGGAGGTACTTACAAGTACTAAATACTTACTAGAATACTATGACACACCACAGCTCTACCTACCAGCCTCTTGTTATCATCACCATCTTTTGAAATCCTAACTGAACTGACAGTATCTACCAGCTGATAGCAAGGATATGACCACTGCCTGACTCTGAGATCTCCGAGTTAGAAAGACAGCACTGCAAAGATACTACATTTTGGAGTGCAAATAAAGTTGAACAGCTAGTTCAACTTTTCTAAATTAGCCAAATTAGCCAACAGAAAGACAGATTGATCTGTTAATGCTGAATTCTTGTTTGAGTGTCAAGAAAGTTATGGGACTTTTGCAAAAGAAACAACAATACAAGCGTGTAAACAAATAACTTTCAAATGTAGTAGAAACCCGGTTACAATACAAAATAGCATATTTAAAATAATCAAACTCATCATTTTAATCACTCGTGCATTTTAGTGGCACAATAATGAGTTTAACTATTTTATGGCATTGCCTTTCAAATAATTTGACTTAATTATTTATTATTGTAATTCCCAAGATAACAATCAAAATCACAAATAAAAGTGAGTTTAAGACAATAGCATTTCCTTTCTTTAACTGAACAGAAAGTTTAAACTCTAAGGGGGAAATCCAGTTGTAATTTACATTCATTACTTTAATAAAATGTTGCTGCTGGTGCGGGTGGTTCTCTATCCAAATATTCTCATTTGAATTGCTGTAATTGTTTTGATTAAAGTCAAACATACTATGAGTTGAAAGTAAACATTACTCATTCAACTATAAGCACAAAGTTGACCTTTATGTGAACATGTGCAATGTTCCTCCTCTCTGCTTATTCCATCTTAAAGACTAAGACTGTAATCAGCCCAGAGCAGCCCATTGCTGACGCCTTGTCATCATGGCTGCTGCTTACATTTTCAGTGGATTCTCTACACGCGGTGAGGTACAAAATAATTACCAGTGCAAGTGGTTCACCACCTCTCTGTGTTGTGTGCTCCACATGGACTCACACCGGTAATTAAGTCTGCAAGTTGGAGATAAGAGAAAATAGACAAAAGACACTCAAACACATCTACACCACATTAATGCAAAACAAATTGCATTAAACAATATATGTTGTAGTTACAACTAATCTGTTTAATTTGTCACACCTTTCACTGCCCTACTGAATACTCAAAGCTGTGTGAGGCAAATTCATATGTTGGCAGGTCCAAGTTGCACAGGGTTGTAAAATTGAATAAATATTGTATTACTTATCACTTAATACCCAGATATGAAGTTACATATTGCACAGTAAACTATAGACTGGTAGGCGTATAATTCATAACACCACTACAAGGAAAAAAGGACTAAAAGATGTGGTGTAGCAGAACTCAGAGGCTTACTCTCACTTTAAGGAGTTTTAATTTGACAAAATTTCAATTCAGTACCTCCTGTGGGCAGAGATGTGATTATCCCAGTGACCAGAACTTCATTTAGGAAAAAAGAGAATCCACAGGCCTCAAGGAAGCCACTCTTTATGAAAGAGGATGTTGATCTTGTCAAGAACAGCTTTAAAGTTTTACCAAATGATCAAAAGCTGGTTTTAGTGTTTTTGTCTCTTAACTACATGGGATATCGGCCATAGAACAGGAAATAGAAATTGCACAGCTTGTCCAAAGCAAAAGAAGGAGTATTATTGAGATGATAAAAAAAAACAAAAATGTCTGAAGCAAAACAAACCTAAATTTGGGCGTTTGATAAAGGACTCGAGTACATTTAAGGGAAAATCAGAGGATTATTGAAGAGAACATTGTGAGGTCCCAACAGCCTCCACTTTCCTTTTCTATTGTGTCAACACATTATTATAAAGTGGTACAAAAACAATCAAATATAAGTGCGAGAACTCACCCCAAAAACATACAGTCATGCCCTCCTCCTCCCTGTTCTATTTATGGGCGTCTTTTAAACCCCAATTCCCCAAAGCTAAATGTGAGAAATATGTAGTCTCTAGAATAATGTTGTCAGACTTTAGAAAGTTCCTCTACAGTCACAGAAGTCCTCATACAACTGTTTTCTCTGATTAGTACAGTAAATTGGCTCTGACAAAACTGGTGAAGTTTCTGTCTAAATTTCAAAAGCTTCCAAATTCTATTAATCTTTGCCTTCCCAGATTTGTCTTTTAGGTTTTAAATTAAAATTTTCCTTGTAAATGTCCAATTTCAATCTCAAAGGAATTCTGAAAATGTTTTTCATTTTGCCTGCGCTCTGCATTACAGACGCACGCACGCACGCACGCACGCACACACACACACACACACACACACACACCACCAGTGTATTTTTTTTCTTGTTTGAAGGCTGTAATGTTTAGTAATGCAGATGTCATATTTCTCTGCGTAAGAGTTTCTGTACCTACTCGTCTCTTTTGAATGGGCCTGGGTTTAGTATCCTCTCATTATTCAAAATCTGCTTTCAAGGCTCCTCCACTACACACTCTCTCTCTCTCTCTCACACACACCCACACACACACCCATACACACACACACACACACACACACACACACACACACACTCACACTCACTTCACACTTGTGTGCACACAGGTCTCATGGCAGATAAATTATGGATCACAGCTCTGGTTAGCCATCGTTGCAAAGAGTTCAAAGAGGAAGCAATGCTGTTACCCCCACCACACACACACACACACACACACACACACACACACACACACACACACACACACACACACACACACACACACACATACATACATACACATGTATAGAGACACTATACATCCCCATAGCTACAGATCTATATGACAGTAAAAAAATCAAAGTGAGAGGAGGAGAAGTGAGAGGGTGATGTTTTCTGTACAGTGAGTGGACAGGGTGGAGAGTATGGGAGGACAAGATAAAGAGAGCTGAAGGAAGAAAGAAAACTACGTAAAGGAGATAATGTGCCGTCTCCTCTGGCACATTGTAGTCTAGTTGTGTCCTTCAACTCTTGTTCTAGAGAGTTGGTTTCTGACATCACACCTTTAGACAAGACCTGTTGATTTGTTTAACTGACAAGGTAATCTTTTGCTTTAATTACAAATCATTTCATCCTATACATTGCCATGAAACAGACATTCACAAGTCTTTGGTGATTGTTTGACTTTTCCTCCATACCATAAGGTCGACTCTTTCATGCACCATAACTATTACCAGACATACATAGGACATGTCAAGAAGAATTCCAGTATAGCCAGGTCACAACTGGAGATTTCGAGATAGGAGATGCACTCACCTGCATGAACTGCTCAGTCACAGAAACAGGAAACAAATTTAAATCTCTAACTTAGTCTGTGAAGAGACCGAGTCATGATTGAGTCATCAGTCTGTTTAGTGTGCTGTTGAGAGTGTAGCAGTGACAAAAGCATCATATTTAATGTCTGTGTTGCTCCAGAATGACCTATGGTTTGGTTTAGTGAGTTGAAGATTACAGCGTTATGAGTGACAATGGCTTTGTAAAGCTTGTACATCAGAATCAATAGAGAGCAGATCATTAACATGGTTCCTTCTAACCTTCAGGATGGGCTTAGTAGCTACAGTTTAATTGCTGATGTTTCAAAAGCAGATGGCCCAGGGCCAGAGGGAAGTTCCATTTTAGTTTCATTAAGTCCTCAAACTGGGAAAAGGGTCTTTGAATGCAGCCTGTGGAGCTTGAAGTCAACACTTTAAATTCAGTTAATAAGGAAAATAAGTCCTTTCTCCTTCCCTCCTACTACCAAGGGATGGGTACTGAAACCTGGTATTGAATGTGACCTGGGGCTAAATTTTGAAAGAGCGGGGTATCAATAAGCTCAGATGTTAATTGGTTCTGCTTTTGGTTCTTAAAAAATTGAGAAAATAGATTTCCTGTTTATTATTGCGCCATAAAACTTTCCCGCACATGTTATCTCAACACCTCTGTTTCAGATTAAGACATTAGTATTTGAATGATGTATTATCGCTGTTCCTAATCCAGAGGAGAGACCTCTCCCTCTCTCTTCCTCTCTCTCTCTCTCTCTCTCTCGGACCCTGTGTGTGTTAGAGGCAGAGGCAGCTCTGTGTGGAGCACCGTGCAGCACGCACAGACACAGACACAGACCCTGCTCTAAGTATCTATGGCGGAGAGAACTAAAGTGTGGTTCAGTCTTTTGCATGTAAGAGCGGGAATACGAGTGATCTCCAGTGAAAGTCCGTCATATACAGGCAGAGAAATGTACAGCTTTCGACTGACAAATAGTTTTTCAGTCGTTGCATCAGGTGTGTTTTGTTTGCTGCAGCCTTGAGCCCACACAGAGTTAACTAAATGATATGAACATGGGTTAATGATGAAAAGTAACCATTAGCTAGCAGATCGTTGTGGGGATGTTCATATATATTATAGACTATGCATAATCTGACAATCATAATCAGACACTCAGTGTCAAGGCACTGGGAGGTTGGTGGTGGTGGTGGGGGGTGTTAATGTTAATCGACTGCATATGAGAAAAAAAGCAATGTTGATTCTGTGCTTAATACTTCAGCCTTACATGCTGGGAAACGGAGCCTAGTTGAACACCATTCCCGCTGTAATTTTCTGCAGGTGTGTTTAAGTATCGGAAAACCATAGTTTTACTTTCTTCCATCTGCATTTATTTTAATTGTCTTGGCCATGACATAATATTTGAAGCAGTTCAGTGCCTAAATGATCAAATGTCTCTGTAACTGGTGTAGGTTATTGAAGGCTCAGCTCCCAGGTGTTTTGTGCAGATAAAGAATCTGCCATCTTGAGATTGGAAGAGACCATGAAACATGGCTAGAGGGTGTGTTCAGCTGGGTGGCTTATGTGTGACTGGATTGGTGTTGAGTTCTGTGACATCTAATGACTTTATTTGTTGTGCTGTAAATGTTAGTTTTAGCCATATGTTCCTTGTCTGAAAGCTTGCCAAATAAGGATAATTTAAAAAAAAAAAAAAAAAAAAATTAAAGTAAAATGAGGATTTCAGAAAGTAGCATTTACATTTTTTTTTACATTTTATGAAAGACATCATTCCTGTCTATATAATTTAACTAATCAAAACACAGTATTGTTATATGATTTTGAAAATTCTTCAATTAAACCCGTTAGAAGCTCATTAAAAAACACTGAACAAAAGACTAAAAGCCTTGCTGAGACAGAGTTCTTCTATGCAGTTAGTGCCCATCTGAAAGCTGCAGGCAGGAGCAGTTTTAAAATGCAGGCTCCAGGGTGGACAGTTGCCATCTTGCCCCTGGCTTTATCAATGCTGGCATCTGACACTGGCAGCAGTGCTGGAGCTCAGCCGTCCATTGAAGAGGAGGAGAGAGGGTCACATATTTCCACTTTGCCATTGGTCACTTTTAACAAAGACACTGTGTGAATGATATCTCGATGAAGGAATGAAAAAAATCCGTCCTTCACAGAGGTTGCTGGGATGGAGAAAAAAAATCAGTGAAAGTGATGTCCTCGTACGTATAGTTTTTTATACACATAGTGTCCACATTTGATAATTGTTTTGCAGCTCGTCACCCAAGACTGTGTCTGAAAAAGTAATCAGATCAGAAAATGAAAAGGTTAAGTTCCCCCATACATCATTCCAGAAGCAGATGAAATGTACTTGGGTATAATAGTGGCAATTGTGCTCCCCAAACCTCAAAGAATTCACAAATACTGTTTCTTTGTTTGTGTGCCTCCTCCATTTCTATTTCATAACAGCCTGCCATGTATGCATCATCACAATATATAGTAGTGAAGGAAATAGGGACTCATGTATGTGGCTAGCTCTTGTAAAACTGCGGACTTCAATATTTCACACATCAAATTTATCATGTTCTAAAATGACTACAAGGACCACAGTTAAAATTCCCTATCTGGAATCTATTTTAGAAAAAAACGTAACTAACCTTTCTTCTAGTATAGCGATGAGCAACAGGCTAGCTCTTGTGAGAGTAAAGGAGGTACATACAGTACCTGTAACTGTAACATAAAGGTTGTTTGTGCAAATTAGACTTCCTCTCTCTGCAGTAATGCACATGTCGGAAACAACCACCACTGCGTTTGGCATTTTAGTGTCAGCTACAGGGAAGTCTCAGGGGAATGTCACACTCAGTTTGAGCTCACCTGCAGTAAAGAGGGCGCTTCCAATCGTTCTGCTCCTTTTGTCTCGAGCAAATCATTCAGTGCATGAATTGTTTGGCTGGTCCAATTACCAAGACAAAAGGAAGTGAATGTGAAGGGTTTAATTCCTAAAGGCAGTATATATATTTCTGAAAATTTGATCCCTGAAAATAAAATTAAAAAGAAAAAAGTATTTGGAAGTTTTTTTAAACATATTATAAAGAAACTCCTTCATTTGTACCCTAGAAAATTTTTCTATAAAAGTTAATTGACATTGGTTGGATGGAGACATGCCACTGTGTCACTATTGCATCTGGTTCTTGGGAGGTTTGTTATGATATTTAAAGTGAGATTGTTCATGAAAGATTCAGCAGATTTTAGTGGGGCATTAGTGAGACCATCAGTACTTATCTGCACTATCCTCACCAGAAAAAAGACACCATGGGCATTAACATGGGCGTGCTTAAAAAGAGCTGTTTTTACGTGACCTCTTGTGGTCGTGTGAAGGCAGGGGAAGTCATGGTAGATGGTTTGGCGCTCAGAATGTCTGACTTTGATGCTGGTTTACCTCACTTCTCTTACCAACAGTCAATATTGTTTTTTTTAATCATGACGACAATCTTTTCTAACCTGAACCAAGACATTTTGGTTGCCTAGTTTAGTTTAGTTATTTTGGTAATAAAAAATATGTGTTTTAGAAGGCACTGACATTGGTCATTTTGATTGCGGACATCTTGTCAGTATTTGTATTTTTTTCGCCATTTTGGGCTTCCAGCTGTATCGACTTCATTCGGTTTTTTGTCTTCCAGCTGATAATGGGTTGTGGGGATTGCTATAACTCCAAAAACAGAGCCATCTATTTCATATAAGATGGATATTTTTTTGTAGTGCACGAATGGTCTGTCAGCAACAGCGTCAAGTAATATTTCCCAATAACAACCAAGATAGTGCCACCTGTCAGATACCTGGATGTGCTTTAGATAACGCATGTAGAAGACATATTTCATCCTTGTTGTTGTGCATCAGTTTTCTCCTTCATTGTTTCTTCACTTTCATCCACAGTGATCCATGTGATTTTCCACCCACTCTGTTTTTTCCCCTTTCAATTTAAGCTTGCCTGTAGAAATCATCAAATTTTCCACCTCCCTCAGTCGCCTATTGAGCTATCAGCAACAGTGCATTGCTTTAAAGTGAGTTATTGATCAAATACTTTCCTCAACCTTACATGTTTGGTTTGACTCACACACATGTTCTCTCTTATCTATTTTAAGAGGGAGTTGTTAGTATTGGGTCAAATTAAACTGCACTGAAAACTTTTATTTATTTATTTTTATTAAGCAGGAACATCCGCATAGACTTGTGATTATTCTGCTGATTACTATATAAGGGAGTGCAAATTTAATTGCATTTTAAGGAGGTCTGTAATAAAATCCATTAAGAGTATGGTCTTACACAGCTCACAAGGTTAATATTTGTTACTGAGGTCCCCATTAAAGTGATAATCTGCAAGATCACCGCAGTAATGTTTCCTCATTTTTCATAGCAGCAGCCAAGCCCCAGTCCTTTACTCAAAGAAATTATGTGGCTTGTTACTCTAAGTTCACAGCAGCTGCCCTACTGATATTATGATACACACTCCTGCTCTGTTTTATCTGACAAAGTTTTCCATGTAAGCTCTCATCTTGTATCACAGGGGACATCAGATGTTAATCATGGGTAAAAGTCTAAAGGCCGACTCTAAAGATGACATGCAGAGAGTATGTGAGCCAGAGGACATCCTCATGGTTCACACTTTGAAGTCAGTATCAAAGCTTTTTACCTGTTGCTGTATTTCTCCCACGCACGCTATCGAGGATTGTGAAATACTGTCAATAATTGGTTCTACACACCAGCAGTTTCTATGATTTAAACAACCATACAGACATTTTTTCCAATTAGCTTCTTCATTTTTTCTGCTCATTGTAAAAAAACTAAACAAAAAAAAACAAAAAAAAAAACACAGTTTAAATTTCTACACAGACAAATTTCTAAACAGACAGATCCTCAGATTTTAATTTTAGGGCTGGAAGGGTTTAAATGAGGCAATAATAAACAAGAACAAATACAACAGGGGAAAAAAATGACAGACTGCTAACATGAACAGCTGTGACAGATTGATCCACTGTTCAAGTTTATTTCACAATGACATGAGTGCTGTGAGGATGATGCTATTCAATATGTCATAAAGTATTGTTTCACTAAAAACACGAAACCTCCTTCTATGTCGATAGTCGTCTTTTTTTGACAGATGTGTCTGTGTAATTTCTGCTGCCACTCTTACTACAATGCACATGAATGGAGTTGTGTTTGCCATGTGCACAGCACTGAAAAATCACACTTACACACTTAAATTTTTACAGCAACGTATGTAGTAAGAAACAGTGACCTAGTTTTGACTGCTTTCATCTGAGCAAGTAGTCCCTGTGAAAACTGTTGACAGTTTGATATCATAGATTATGTCTTTACCTGATAAAAAAGACGGGAGTATATCCTCACTCAGCAGTTCTCCTTGCCTCACAAGCTTAATTATGTTGGTCAGATTAGATATTGGATCTCAGTGCGGCTTTGTAAGACAACTAATGACAAACATAGTGGTAGACCACTGCTCTCTTGGCTCTTTGCCATAATGAGCAGATTGCACATTACACTGTGTAGCTTTCCTATGGGGCTAATTTCTTATTGTAAAGTTACCTGTTATGTGCCTCAAGTATCACGCAAAAAGAAATAAACACACAGCAGTATCAGCTGTAGAAATAGTTATGTGTATTAAAAAATCAAAAGGCAAATATCACAGATTTGTAATATTGACAAAATATTATCAACTAATTACTATGGAGTATCTTTCCAAAAATCTTTCATCTGAGTCTGTCATGTTTTCAGATGAATTTTGCAAATGAACAAAAAAGAAACAGATAACACAGAAACAGATGGAGGGAAAACCATCTTCCAATTTGGTTTGTGAAAAACCCCACTAACTGTACTCTCACTCTTCATCGTGGTGCCCATAAAACTTTATTAAAAAAGACCCTGTTCAGTCTCCGACTCAGGCAAGACCTGTTGGAAGTGGAACCTCATCTTCAACTGTTGTCCAATATATCATCTGGCTCAAAGATGATACGACTCAGACCAGTGTCAATATCTCTCTTCATTCCTTTCTAGTCCTCCAAAAGCTAAATGTTATTGTTGGCTTCCATTCTTCATTTTCAGCAAATGAGCATTTAGAAAAATCCTCTACACACTGGGAATCATGCAGCATACGAGTTAATGAGAACTGGAAAATCTAAACTCAAAACCGTTATTTATGATGTTTCTTCAATCAACTGCTTCTGTAAAGTAAATACAGATCATTTGTTTCTGTCACAGGATCCCTGTGTGTTGTTAAAATGTTAGAATTTACATCATGTGGACTATATGGACTTGCGTCTGTATGGACATTGAAAGTATAATTTCAGCATTAGTTTGATTAGTCTGATATTTATTTGTAATATCTGTAACTACAGATGATGTATAAAAAGACAGTGTGTTTGCAAAATGTCATGGGAGTGGTAGTTATTGTACTGAAATATAGAAACTAATATTAACTAATGTTAAATAGCAAAACTAGTTTTTACTAACTGTCGTCATCATAGTCCACATAAGAGTCTGAGCTTTTTGTCCTCTAAATTTCTGCCCTTGAATGACGGTTTCAGCCTCACCTTAACCACTCTAGAGGTAAACAAATACAGTGTGTGTGGGTGTGTGTGAGAAGATGACAGACATGCACAAACTCTGCACTGAATTATGAAGATCCAATATATTGCTACTCCTTCGAATTTAAGTAATGCTCTCTATAAAATAATGTTACAGCTTGTGGTCCTGTGCGTTTATGTATTAGATTGTGTTATACAGTATGTTATGCCTGACATGAATATTGCACTGCAAGGATAAATTTGGTTTGTAGGTTTGAATTGAAAATTTAATTGAGTTCCCTCAAAATGTGTTTGAAAAAGTTTCCGATACTAAATCATTAGAGAGCCATCCCCCTGTGAACTCGTGTAGCTGGTATTGCTTTGTAAGGAATCTTTGCTCTCCGCAAATCCGGGGCCATATCTGTGTACCTGTGCTGAGTTGGGAATTGTGTCAGCAAAATGACAATAAAGATAACAAAAGCTTCAGAAAGCTCTATCCGAGATTCTGCTGAAAGTAGGATCCATGGGCTCAACTTGGCCTGGTACCAAAACTATGAATCTCTGAGGGTTCCAAAGAAAGTGGAATAATTTGTATTTGATCAATGTTCATTGAACCTAATAGCATTTAAGATGTTATTTTGAGAAAGATAGCTCATTACAAGCCGTATTAATAGCTTAAAAGTGTCTTGTTTGCAGAAATGGTATGAAGCTATTTTTTACTCATCATATTACTGAACTGTCAACACAAGAGACTTATTCATTTCTTTTTACTTTGTGGCCCTTTGCCACATTCACATTCAAGCTTGTGGCCTGTGCCAAAGTATCTGTTGTCTTTTGCACTTGCTTACACATATTATACATTATTTGTTTCACTTAACTGCACAGAGAAAGGACAGCTACATGTTACATAAGTAGCTGCAGCACAGTTGAATACATAAATTCACTTATCCAGGAGAGTAAAGGAGCAAAGATGTAAGTTGTAATGGAACAACAGACAGAATGAGTTCAGTCCTGAATGCTGCAAACATGTTGTGAGTATGCAGAAAACCAAGATGACAAGATATCAGTAACTGAAACATTTTTCTGCCGTGTCTGAGTTCATGTATGGTATGTTAAAGCAGACTCCAATTACTGTATGAAATGCACAGTTTCTGCTCATAGAGAACTGGTTTTGTCTGTCTCCCTGGAAGCAAAGTGCTTTCTATCATGTGATTTAAGTCTTTTTGACCACTGTTTATTTCATGTCATTCAACCGACGCACTCTCAGGATTCATTAAGATGTTATTTTGTCTCATTTAAAAAGCGTTGGACCTTTATGTGCATTTAATTTTAGAATAGAAAATCACTTTTGATGGAGAACAGTGGAGCCATCTAAAAGCTTTTTCAAAGTTAGAAAGACCTGCTGGAGGTACTGTCAACTTAAATACATTTGTCTGACTCAGATGACAGGTGTTATAAGAATCTGCAGTTCTACAGGGTTTTTCTCCAGCCATCTTTACAAAATTCAGTATGTTTCTCAGTTGAAAGGTGTGTTAAAGAAAATCATGATCTTGGAAATAACAAAAAATGTTATAAGACAGCTTGTTTTGTCGCTTTGTTTACTAACATCACCTGACCTTCTCCTTTGCTCATGTAATAATTACTATGACCCCTAGAGGTTGCCTAACAACAAAGTGTAACTATGGATGGTAATAAGCTGCTTACTTTTAATGGAAGGACAGTGCAGAGTTTGGCCAAATCCAGTTAGAGAAAACCTCTTAGTTAATTGTAGTGGGAAATAACAGTGAGGCTACAGTATGTAAAGGTAGTCAAAGTTTAACTTGAGAATGGTGCTGATGAAATGTCAATGCAAATGTAATGCCACTCTGCCCATTACGTTTTAACAAGTATGTTGTATGTATGTTATGAACAGGCAAAATGCAGGTGATCATAATCAATTATGTGCAGGTAACTGAATACACACATTTTCTGTGCACATGCACTAAATGCATTATTTTACAACACATGAATGCAACTTAAAATATAGTTTAACTCATGGTCACTTGTGTCTTAAAGAGTAACTTTCAGTAACCTGAAAATGTCGTTTTTGTTGACCAGTGTTTTAACTTGTCACCTTGCTGCAGTGATGTAACGGTGCAACAAAGTACACTTCTTACCTTCTGCAGTTTAAGTTCAATTTCTTATAAACTGTAACCACAATATTTATATTATATTATATTTATAATAATCCTAAGTAAGTGTTGTAGTTGCTAACTTTAACTATACTTTGACCATAGTTAATTTGCCATGTGCAGATAATGTATGAACTGAGAAGAAAAAAACAACAAGAAGTACTACTGTTGTGAAGTTTATAATTGAAATCTAATTTCTCAAGTTCTCATTGGCATTGTTGATTTATCCTGTCACTTCACGTGATATATACATTGACATACCGAAGATTGAAGGGACTGCAATGTTTACAGGAATCAAATTCATGTGTCCTTCACTGCAGTAAATAGCACTGAGCCACCAGTGCTTTCAAAGGATAGGTGATATCACAGGATCCACTAGAGGCCTCAGGGTTGAATCAGCTGCATTCGGTACACTGCTGATAGTTTCACCCCACAGCTGTCAAAATGTCAGTGGTTCCCAAAGAGAAATCATTCTCAAGAAAGGGAAATAATTCTGCTGCACACTTGCAAGCCAGAACGTTTTTCAAAGTCTTAAGTATTGTTGCTTTTGAACTGGTCAGTACAAATTGTGCAAGAGAAAAACTGCTGTGTGGTGATGTAGCTTGTTAAGTGAGGAAGGAAACTCTGTAGAGACATCCAGTTAAATATTTCATCTAAGTTTGTGCCTGAAATGCTAGAGTCAGATGTTGCTCATGCAGTACAGGCTGAATCTTTCAACAAAAAATGTGTCATGATCAAGACTAGATAAAACATGTCGTTCCTCTCCCTGATCTTCTCTAGGATAGCCCTAAAATCTGATACCCATTAAATCTGAAAGGCCTGACATGAGCCATAGACCCAGTTTGTGCCTCTCATGTAATCATCTTTTTTACATTGCAGGATTTTGTGTTCATAATTACAGTCAAGTGACAGAAACAAGCAGCGGTTTCCATCAATAATAAATACTGTAGGAGTATAATTTTGAAAAGCTCAGCAAGACTTTTAACAAACTTTCACATTTTTGAAGACACGGCAATAATCCTTAGATTCTTATCTTGCTGGTAGAACCGCAGTAAATGTGATTTTATGTACAGATGGATAAAATAATAAAACAATAAAATAGTATTCATTCTAAAAGAGACATTGCAAATAGCAGTTTTAGGTATATCAAGGCTATATATTTATCAGAGGCTGTCCACACAAATGCTGAAGTTCTAACTCACCAAACAGGCACAAGCAAAATAGTAAACACTTCAAAAATTCACAGTGTTTCATCTCTCCCTCAACGTGATACTCATCTTTGGAAGTAAAAGGTCAGGATAGTGCAGGCTTATATGATGATACCAACCAGAGCTTGTGAAAAGAAAGATTTCAATACTTGCTCTTGTTTACTGCACATTGCACACTCACATTCTCATGCATCAGCAGGCCAGAAATGTGAGGAGTGGTCTGTTTCAAGTTTTAAAAACATTAAACACACACAAATTTCCCTAATTTAAAAGGCATATAGCCTATTATTGCTTTTGGGAATTTTTTCTAGAATAGTGAATGTAGTTTGTTCAGTGGTGTTAACACTAAGGATCTGGCTGTTTTAATAAGATCACCTAAATGATGTTTTATTTTTGACCCTCTCTGCTGTTATGATCACCAGAGTGAGTCACAAACAGACGGAGGAAAGATTCCGACATATCTGGCTGGATTGCAATACTGGGGCCAACCCTATAAAGGGGAATGAGTGATGAAGTTACACAATTGGTCACACTTTCAAAGTAATTTTGATGTGAACAAACAGTGTTGCCAACTTGGCACCTTTGCCACTAGATTTCCCCTTACCCCTTACATGACTTTTTTAAGGAAAGCACCTACAGAGAAATCTGGTGGCTTTTTGTTCACGCAGACACACTTCTCTATGCTGACCGCACACAAACTGACGTGAATGAGCTTCCAACTTTCTATCTGAGCGATCATTTTACAAGTAGATATAACTGAAATCACAGCACAGACGTCTTTAACTTATGTGTTTGGTGATTTTGTCAGACGATACTGCCGTTATAAAGTCAGGATTTTAACAGGTTGGAAATGGCTTGGAGGTGACTGTTGATTAACATTTAGTGTAAATGGCCATGCTTCAGTCACTATTTTATTTAATGTTCTGTTGTCTGACAAAAAAAAAAACAAAAACATTTAACTGAGAACAGCTTTATTGGAGCTTTGGCTGTATTGAAATACTGCTTATGTGAGCACAGAGAGTAGGAAAGAAGCAAATAAATAAAGGGCTGAAACCGGCTGACACTAGGCAAAATGCAAATAGCCGACGATGCGTTCCAGCCATATACTAGCTTTTCACCTAGTCTTGTTAATGATAGAAAGAGAACATTATCATATCTGATCTGTTCCTCCAAAACAAATACTGTAATTCTGTGGTACTTGATCCTACATATCAGTGACAAGCTTCTGAAAAGATAAAAACTGTATTTTTTATTTAACATCCTAAAACAAATTCTCAAGCGTTCTGAAACATGCTGGCCCTTATTCTGAGGTAAATGCATCAGCTGAGGCATCGTCCCTGGTGCTGTTTGTTCTTGGAGGTTAAGAGGCTCATCTGCTCATGAGTCTAGCTTTCCCTCTTCCTCCTTCTTGAGCCATTTTTCACAGAGCAGGTTCCTCTCATTTTGCACCTCCTTCACTTTCCTCCTACAGCTTTCATCTCTCCGGGCCAGCTCCTGTTGCAGGCAGTCACACCTGTTCTTCCACTGCTCTTCATTCCTGTTGAGGAGGAGGTCTTTTTGAGAAAGTTGGGTGAAACTGTCTATGTTGGCTTTCATGCCAACCTGCCTTTTTCTGATTACCTTTTTGAGGAGCTAATTTTTTTGTCTGAGCTATTCTTGAAGCTGGCTGTTCATCTGACTGTCCATTTTCTATTAGTTCAACCTGCTCCTTTAGATCCTTGTTTTTGTATTAAAAGACTGTATCAGAGTAATTGCAGTGTAGAGGGCATCTCTGAACCCCTGTACAGCTGTGTTTTGATTGAGCTAGTCAGCTGGCTACAGCTGCTCTATATGTGTGTGTGTGTGTGCATATAATATGGTTTATATATATATATGTATAAAAGTAAGTGTGTGTAAGTACTTTTCTAGATGCTTTTTAAATGTGCTTTAGTCTTCTAAATCAGTGGTTCTCAAACTTTTTCACATCAAGGACCCCTAAACTGACACAAATTAGATCAGACATTGACTGCATGTAAAATGACTGATTAACTTTGTATCTTTTTTCAGTAATAATGATGATAATGATGATATGATGATATTCATTTGACTCCATTAATATCCACTTCCCCAACTTAAATTAGTCAAAAAAGCACCCACCAGAATTTGCACACCTGCTTTTGAAAGATTAATTTTACCGCAGGTTCATAATTTTACAAAATATTGTGACAAACAGCAAATTAAATTTTCAAAAATAAGTGACTAACAAAACCCTACACTAACAGCAACCTTCATTTAAATTACAACTCTTAAGCTACTTTCGTCATTGGTGCTGAATTTTCGACATGAATCGTGTATTGCAGAATTGTTTGATGCGTGTTAAACCCGCGGAGACTGAGTTGAAAAATGTGAAGATGAAACATCGATTGAAACACAATGTGCTACAGGCTCAGATTTTTAAAAAAATTCTTTACAGCACAAAACAGAAAAAGCAAACATAACCACTGAGTCATTGTTGACTTCTGAGTATTCATTGTCAGGAACCAGTACAGACTGTAAGATTTTATGGCTTTACAGAATTTTTTTTTATCAGTGCATCTTCATTTGTTGTTAGGAAGCTGAGCAATCCATCATGTTCCAGTGTTCTTTTACATTTGCACCTGCTATTGCACACAGAGGATATTAAGAAGCAGAGCAGAAAGAGCTAAATAGCCAGGACCCAAGCCAAGATTCAAACCCACTTACAAGGCTACAGTGTGCAGTTGATTTTCCATGAAAGAACATTAATTCGCTCCACTCCCGAGACACTGTTTCTCACAGGGATCCTGAGGTCTGACAGAGTTTTTAAAACTGGTTCTCTAATGAAAATTACTGCACAGTGAGAGGTAGTAGTGGCAGTTGGTGTGACAAGATTAGTCAGGAATAGGGTGGATATTTTGGAACAGGGCACCTGCAACTCTGACGAGCATACCCTACTTGTCTTATGATGTCAGATTACACCATCACCAAGGAAACCAACAAAAGGCTCCAGCAGAAATAGCGAAGAAGGCACTTTTTCCCTGACTGACAGGGCTATGTAATGCTGTGCAGCATGCATAATTAAAAACATGGCACACACTCTTTCTGGCTTGATGAGTCCGCTGTTGAGCTGAAGCCGTTTTTAATGTTGTTCCCGTGCCTTCACTCTAGTGTACTCTGCACTGACGACTGTCCCCTGTGGGTGTGTGGGAAGGAGAGAGAAGTCAGATGAAGGGATGTGAGGAAAGGAGGGAGAGATGGCTGGCTAATGCCTGCTTCGTTTTTAGTGGCTACTTTTAGATATGATCAAAATAAACATTGTACCTCAGAGGCACAAGGCCGGCTTCCATCTGTGTTTCTTTTTTGCAATTTGTTCATTTCTTTTCGTGTTTGTTGTCAGGCAGTGAGTCGGACACACCAAGAAAGCAGATGGATGGAAGAGTAGGAAGACGAATCGGAAGATATGCAGACAGTCAAGCAGACAAGCCATGTTTCTGAGCGCAGGGAGCACCTGGGGTTTAACCTGTGTTGTGTTTCATGGGTCAGAACTTGCATGGTCTATCCCTGCAGGAAGCTTAGCCAAGAAAAAAGAGATGATGTGTCCTCAAACTTGCAGTTTAATTTATGCATTTACTTTAGTGTTTGTTTTCTGTCGTTCTCTACACTGTATCTCAGTTCCATTTAGCTTTGGAAAAACTCAGCTGCTTGACCATCCACCTCCATTCTAGGGGACAAATGCGTGGGGAATCAAGAGTTGACAACAGGAAAACGGAGCCGTATGCAGGGAAATGGGGAGACGCAGTGATGTGACTATGCCAAATGTTTACAGGCAAGCTGACATAGTTAGAGGATGGAAAGGGCTGAAACGAGGCTGTCTCTCTCTGCACTCTTGGAGGAGCGAGAGATAGGAAATCTAGGTCATCGCCACTGATGCATCGCAAAGCGAACTTCAAACAAACCTGGCCTTTAGCGTGATGGCTCTCCAAAGCTGTGTTATATGCCATCAGAGACTGATCGCCATTTTCTGCCAAGAGCTGCCACAAAGTGATGAATAGAGTCGTTCTCGATATGGAGAATAGGCACATGCTCTGCAGACTCTATCTGTCAATCTTTCTATTTGTGTATGAATGTGGCTTACCATATGTATACAAAGAAATCATCCTTTTGAATCTGGCTTTGTAGCCAATTAGTTGGCCCATAGTTAGACCACATGCTAGGCTTCTGTTCCTCATCTGCCCTTCACTCAGAATTGCCTGAGGGAAGTCTTATCCGTAATCATAGCCCTGGGAATTGTGGTAAAAAGCTTTGTTCTCCCATTGAAGGCTCGATCCGTGTATTTCAAGGGCAGCTGGTTGAAACAATAGTGTTGTGTAGGAAAGTATTCCACTTCCTTTCAGAGGCGCTTACCTCAAATAGCTTGAGTTTTGACCAAATGTGACTTCAAATAATGGCACTCAAGATTTACAGTTTTCCCTCAAATCCAGTTGCAAAGACAACATTTGACTCTTGAGTGACTTCAGACTACACATCACTAGTTTGCAGAAGTTTTCTGAAGTAATTGGTAGCGTAGATGCATTCTGTTTTAGGCTGATGTTGCAAGCACCATAAAAAGCTCACATTAGAAATGTATGAGCTTGAAGTCCAAATGAACCGAGACCGCATTAAAGAAAGCACAAAAACATGGCCCTGTAGTTCAGAGAGGAGTGTTTTGTGCTCAACCTTGCAGAATAATTTTAGAATATGATGTGCTACATTGCATAAGCTATAATTAATGGAGACAAGGCACACGTTGTGGGTTTACTCATTGTTGGTTGAGTATAGGAAGGCTTTCTGACTAAGTGTTAAATAAATGGTGGTGCCTGCTCTTTGGTGACATGAAGGCTGAGTGCTAAAGTGACTGTGGAAGTGCCAAAGGATGCAGCTGCTTTAGTGGTTGTTACATAGTAGTTCAAAAACAACTGTACACAAGTCAATAGAAAATCCCCATTTTCCCTCTTCACATACAAAGGTAACGTGTCTTTTTTCACAAATTTGAATGTGGCTTTTTGTGGAATTAATTTACATTACTTTCTACTCTTGCTTCAAAAGAGGCATCAAAATATGATGTGACATCACTGATGCTATGTCCATGTTCTTCAAAGAACCACAAGTTACCCGCTGACAAAGAGGCAAGTGAGGAACTCTGACTAGTTTAAAGTGATTATCCTTTATAGGATCATTAGTAAATCAAAGATGATTAAAGCCAAACAATTCAGGGCTTTCCTCACAATCTCAGTA
Organism: Seriola lalandi dorsalis; assembly: GCF_002814215.2. Taxonomy (NCBI): domain Eukaryota; kingdom Metazoa; phylum Chordata; class Actinopteri; order Carangiformes; family Carangidae; genus Seriola; species Seriola lalandi. The sequence goes on from NW_019525517.1 coordinate 1,606,368, forward strand.
AGTCCATTATCAAACTCTGTCAGCTGGCTGGCTGCGCACTCTGTGTTAATCAAGTCCAGATAGGATAGTCCTTCAGTCAAATGTCTTTTGGAGAAATCAGCTTACCTTTCCTCCTTCCACTTGAAAAGAGTCACTAAGAATAGTCCAGCATCCACAGCTGGTTAACAGCATTTATTTACAGTGTTATGAGGTTTTTGGCTCTGAATAGTTACAGTAGGAAAAAAATCTCTAATGGAAAGGATACCATTTCACAGCAGAAGAATTTTACAGCAAGGTATTCCCAAAATAGATGGAGTAATGTACCAGCCTCCTTGCACTTATGCCAACACAAACCAGTGGCTCTTACTCATCTTTGACAGTCTCACCGGGGTGATATATGCCCTGCATAATATCTTAAATTGGATAATCCCGTACTTCACACACTCGGATGAGAGCATGGCACTCCTCCATATTGAGTCCCACTGAGCAGCAGCAAACGATGTGCTAAGATCAAGCTCTCCTGCCAGCTGTGTGGGATGCATGATGTGTTTTAGGAAACAGCAGTTGAATGGTCATTTATTAGTTACATGGGATGCCCACATTATTCTAATCCTGTACCAGGAGGGCTTTTGTTGTTTGTCACTGGGAACATTGCCCATCTATCGTGCCCCAAAATTGACTCAGTTCCACATTCAACACTCCTCTTGCAGCCCATTCCTTCCTCGTCAGTATTAATGAATATTTCTTGTTTCATCTTGAGGAGCACATTTCAAACATGATCTAAGGTTTGACATCAAGTACACGTGGACCACCTGGGTCTATTTCCATTAATTAAGCGAAGCGTGATGTCCATATAAAGGCAGGGGGCCTTTTTGTTTCAGCGTACTGAATATATTGATTGGACTTCTTGATGCATCATTCATAAATCAAAGTGCAAGGATGGAGCGCCTGGTTACCACTACAAAGCCAAACAGAGCTCACCGGGAATTACTTATTATTCACATCACTCAATTACCCTCTAAACAACATTTCAGGGGAACATGCAGGACATTGTGGCAGGATCAGACCTGGTGCATTCACATTCCACTGAACACACAAATGCCAGAAACAATTGGCTTTGAAGATTGTGACCCATATAACAGAAGCAATAATGTATGACGTGTCCTTCATCAAGTTCATTTAGCCTCATTCAGTCGTAATTGTTGATTTCTTGTTCTTGTTTCTGAAACGCTTTATCTTGTTTCTAGAAAATTCTCAAAATAAGTCACAGTGATGTTGATCAAAATAACATGACATGATTTAAAGCTCCAGTGCATCTTTGTTTTTGCTCAACTGTCCAGATTTCACATATCCTGCATTTCAATACAGACCATGTAGATTTGATTATAAGCCCCAATTTCAAATGCAGTCCACATGGTAGAAGTGGCACTGCACAACAAAAACTGAAAGGGGTGTAAAGAAAAAAGGAAAGAGAAAAAGATTATTCAATATTTTTTTGTTTGTTTGTTTAAAGAAAACATACACTGGATTAACTTTCTGCTTTATCTAGAGAGCTACAGTATATATTAATTTATGCTATTTAACAAACTATATAAAATACTAATTTTACATACTAAAATCCCATAAAAAACGTCTTTCTCTTACAATAAGCGTAATTAGCAGCACCAAATCATAGCAGGTCAGACTGTTCAGGCAAGGTAGCTAAGCCTCTAAATGAGAATTATATTATATTATGTATGTATTACATTGATTTTACAGAAGAATATTTTTCCAAAGTACAAGCTTTAAGCTTTGAAAATAAAACTGGTCAAACAATCTATTGTTAGCAGAGTGCTTGTGATCCAGTATGCACAATAGCATGGCCCTGCCACAACGGCACCTACATGAAATGGAGTACATTTAGTCATCTGTCTTCATTCATTAACCATAGAATAATACACAGTATAAACAACAGAATATGAAATAATGTTCTAATTTGTAAAATAATTTTTAACTTTTTAGATGCTTTTTCATTAGGGAGTGTGGTAAATGTGCTTCCTGTCTCATATACACTTAACATACTTTGATTTTAAAGAGATATGAAGTCCAAAGAGAATGCATTCACAGACGGCACAGAAATTTGGGCTTCAGTCTGAGCTATATCTGTGCTGGATTAAACATCACGTCAAGCTGCACATAGTCTCTGAATAAGGATGTTAAGCACATATCTCCACTTGCCTCAGATATGCTACTCATTTCTCCCTCCCTAGTGGATATATATGCAGGGCCTAATTTTCTTCTTGAGCTGCATCATCAAAATATGATTAGAGGGCTGGAAAATTCTGTGAATTTAATTTATATGCTGTTTTGGAGGGACTGTACAAAGCTTGGACTATTTTATTTAACATATCTGACACAAAATTAATTTTGAATGTATCTGTGAAATACAATTATTATTGTTGCTATTGTTATTGAATTATATCAAACATATCTGCAAAAAATTGACATCCAACACTTTAATTGGGTTTCACTTCATATGTGACTAAAAACCCATCGTTAAGGTATAGGTAGGTTATACAGCTGAGGACCGTCGTTTAACATGGCTAATGTGGCTGACACAACGGCGAGTCATTTAGTTTTTCCCTCAAAGTCTTTTCTTAGGTTAGCAAGGTCGCTCATCCTACTTGCACTCTTTACTCCATCCCTTTACTCTGAAGCTTGTACACTTCTGTAGAAAGTAAAAAGCTGTCGAGAGAGCTTCAAACACCCGCAGTCAGAGAAAATGTTTTCATCACTTCCCAGCTAAGCACAGCAGCTTTTTTTCAACAGCTCGTAGACCTTTCATGCCGCCACGCAGAGACTGGTTTTGAGGTGGGTGGGATACGGATAGTGTTTGGGGGCCAAGCGGGAGTCTGCCAATGCTACAGTTTGTTTTCTTTAGTGTGAACCGTGATGCAGATTACTTATTTAACTTATAAGTAGTATCATTATGTTAATGCAGCCCAATTGAAAAGTACCTCAGCTCGTAAACAAAAGTCACATTGGAATCTTGGGTACATCTTCAGTAATTTGGAGTACAACAAGATTGGATTCAAGTTTCTGTAAGTTTGGAAAAGTATAAAACTCCATACCCATGAAGAAAGTGTAAGAAAAGCAGAGTATGAGCACTAAATTTGTCATCGGTACATTTTGTTGTGCTAGACTTTGCATGCATGAGTAAGTGCTATCATCATTTCGTTGCTTTATACCCGTAAAATTGCTTTTCTGTTTTTGGCCTGGGTTATATTTTCCCTCCTTATGAACCTTGCTGCAGTTTACTCTACAGAGATTTGCATTTTCAGGTGTGGTTATTTGGTGCAGTTCGAGTCAAGGGCATTTCACCCCAAATTTCCTCGAAGCACAAAAGTAAAAACGCATTTAGAGTAAATAGTGGCTCCCTGACAAGAATTACCATTTGAGCTGTCAGATGTAGGCCAGGAGGGCTATAAAAATATCTGCCAGACTTACCTCTGCCAGAGCATGCAAGTATTTATTTTAGGAAAGCAGGTAGTCAGTTCAGTGACCTTTTCTTACTTACATAACGCTGGAAAGAACACTGTTAGAGAGGAAGAAAAAGGCCAGGTGGGATTTGGTTGTAGACCAATGAATGTGTGTCTTTATCACTATTTTTAAGGTGTTTGCTAACACAGCTCAGCATAACAGAGGCAAATCAAACCAACATAGTCAGCAAGCTCCCCAAAAGCCTGAACAAAACAAAAATGTTCATATAAATGCTTCACTCCCCAGTCAGATGTATCATGCTGTATAAAATAAATGGACTCCCACAGCTGACATGACACAGAGATTTCTATGTCGGACAAATCAACCTCCATCATGCACAAACTGTCTCATCCCCCTTTGTTCGGCGCAGCAGGGGTTCATTGTGACTTTGCAACACCCGATGTGTTGCTTTCCCACACATGCTGAAACAGACATAATATAGAGACAGAATATGCCGGCCACTTGGTGCCTCAACAATACTTCAAAGTGATCCGTGTGCAACAAGCTGGGAGTGAACTAGACTGCTGTCACATCCAAGAAGCCTCTGTAGACTGATAAAAATCACTTACTCATATTTGCTTACTGGTCTTGGACACCTCTGATATGGCATCGCTTTCAACATTTTAGAATGTGCTACGATTCACCATAAATGTCCAAAATATGTACCTCAGCGGGAGCACTGTGGATTCTGTGTTTATCACATTCAAACTTACATTAAGTTATATCCCATTAAATCTCCTCTGGGGAGCTGAACTGAATTGGAGATGAACGGTGAATTATGCATCAACTGCTTGATGACATCACCCCGAAAACACACACACACACACACACACACACACACACACACACACACACACACACACACACACACACACAGCTCTGCAAGAGACACTGTGTCCTCTTATTGTCAGAAATTATTCACTTAAAACGTTTTTGCTATGAATCATACAAGCTGTAATTAGAAGATCATGGCAATGCAATCTTTCAAGTTAAGCTCGTCCTCTGTAAAAGGTGTCATGAAAATGACCACCTTTTTTGTTCACACTGTATTCAGTATCATTATTCACGCACAGGAACAAATTAAAACATGTATTATTGGTTTAATGGGAAGGGTCACGCTTTGTTAATCTGTGTGGTACACTGTAATAACTTTGTCATGTTGAAATGTGTTTTGCTCTGTGCTGTTTGGTACTCTGTGTTTGGTAGGCAGTAATTGGAGAAGGGCTTCAAGGCTTCCTCCAGTGACCTCATTACCCCAATTAAATCTGTAGCCTTCTCTGAAAACAGTCCATCTCACAAAGTGATGTCTGATTATCACTCCCAGTGCAAATGAGGTTGAGATATTCAGCAGAGGAAGCAGGGCAGCGACATATGGCTCTGCCTTGTACAGTTTGCTGCACTGGCTTTTTCCTCATCATTTCGTTTAACCAAAAAGAAAATGATTACATTTGAAATAATCATAAAAAGTTAAATAGAAGAGAAATGTTTTAATTACACTAATAATTACACTAGAATTCTTCATCAATACCAATGACTCAAGGATTACTCACACAAAATATTTGCAAATATTGGTTCGTTTCCAACAACCAGGAAGACCTTGTCTCACTTTTTGCCACATCTTTGTCCTGTAAAAGCAGGAAAGGTGTTGGGTTTGTTTGTTTCTTAAAGAAGATCTGCCAAGCTGGGCCCAGATTATAAGTCTACCAGTGCTCTTTTGAAAGTTTAATTATAAGAAACTTTCTTTTAGACTACAAATTTTCTAAAGTCTGAAACAATCTGCAGGAAGAACCATTATTATGCATAATGTCTCTCATGCACTCTCTGTATGCAACCCAGTGCAGTGTATTTACTTTACCTCCTTTTATTTAAGTGTCCGGATTCTCACTTTAAAATAAATTCATAATATATTTCAAATTCAAATTTTCTATAGGTGCTGCAGTATCGTTACCATGAATTCTCTTGGCTATGATAATCATGTACAGTACTTTGTGCTAAAAATTATACAACACTGAGGTTATACTGATCCTGCAACATTGTACTGATGTGAAATAATGAATCATGAGTGACTGAAATTTACTGCTCACTTGAGAGTAAACTATGTGTTTATGTGTGTTATAAGAAATGAGGGAATGATTTTGGACATGTGATGTGTTAAGGTCATATTGTTCAGAATGTCATTGTGAGTAGCCAGGTCAGAAAATCCGCTCCTGTCAGTCAGTTGTAATTCTAACTCTGAGATATCAGGAATTTATGACAGCAACGACATCTGTCACTCGGTGACAAGAAATCCACAAGAATGAGGAAAGAATAGCAGAAGGAAGGGAAACAGTGGGAATGTAATCCCTGTGAGCCAGATGACCTTTTCACTTGATGTTTTGAAGCATCTCTAATGAGGTATCCGACTCCACTATGACAATGTGATGATAAGATGACTCACGTTTGTCAGTGACAAGCCACCTTAACTGTAGAGCATAGATGAGCTTTTAATCTTGGTCACAGGTATATATTAAATTGGTGTTTAAAAATAGCTTTGACTATGTTGCAGCCAATTGGAACTGAGGATTGTCATATTTATTTTATGAATGAATCATCTTATACAGGTGTGTTTTGGTCCTATAAACTGTTAATTATCAGTATTTTAGCACTGTTTATTCTCTGCTCCTCCTGTTAGCAAGTATAGAGCTTAGTCTGTGATTTCTTGAGCAGGGTTGCATCACTAATACCTTTTGTAAGGTATAGTCACATGTGATCAAACATTATTTCAGTCCTGCAGATGTTTTTAAAAGCCCATCGTTTGGTTTAGTATTCATTTGAGTCATTAAATAAGATGCTTTAAAAACATTTCTCCTCATCTCATCATCTTTCCACCACTTCAGGGAGAACAACTTCACACGCTACACATTTACATAAATACCAGCTTCACTTTGTCCTTTCAACTTATTCTACTTCAAGATCTAACTGAGATTCTCTACTTTTTTGTTGTTGCAGATACTGTTGTGCAGTTTTTTTTCCAAAGGTTTTACTTAATAAAAGTTAAGCAGATATTGTTTTTACCATAAATTCATGGAGATTCATTCCAAAAGAGCTACTTCTCCACACTAACAAGACAAACTTAATCTCAGATTAATGGTTCAAATGAAAATTTCAATGTTTCACAACAGTTTATGATCCTGTTTTTAATACAAGTTTCATAAACTGAGTTTCACTTTTATGTAGTTAATTGTTTTTTGTAAGCACTAATGACATGTTTTCAACCCAGTACATCAGAGGATGTGTCATTTTTAATTGGAACAGTAGAGAGCGTCATACTGTTGATGTCAAGTGGAAATGTATTCCTAAATTGTCAGGTTTGAGAACATTAGAAAACAGCCTTGTTTTGAGCTTGGTGATGATGTTTTTAAGTTTAAAGACTGGATTTGATTTACAAAAGCCTATATTGGAACATAACTAAATAATCCTACCTGAAACCTACCAGGAGTTTCTGAATTTTTACATGAGATCATGAGATGTCGATGAATTTTGAATGTTACATCACATGAATGGATTTATTCTAACACCACACCACTGCTCTTTTAGGCTTTCACCCAATCCCTCAAACCAGCAGAAAAATTGTAGCAAACAATCAGCCCTGCTTAGACAGTTGTCCTCAAAGTTGCACAGTAACTAGTTTGAGTTGAGGCCATTTGCAGACGACATCCTCAGATAGAGGGGGGGAATCAATGCCGTGTTTGTCCACTTCTTTGCTCATTAAGGAACCTCTATTCACATCAGGGTCAGTACATGACAAAGAAAGCTCACAAGTGCACATTTTCAGTCCAAGGAGGGTGGTTATTCTCCTCCTCAAAGCCCTCCCCTCATCGAAATTCGCCTCACAGAAACGCAGTGCCAGAGGCCAAAGTCTTGACAGGGGTAGCCCAGTGAGGGGGAAATCAAACGAGTCCCTTTTTGACGGCCTGACTGGCTGACATCAAGGCCCACTTACCTACAAGTCCGTAATCTGTATCACACCTTTGCAGTTCTGGAAGAAAGCAAACCAGCCTTACTGTCCATTCATCATCTTTAGTGATTCAGGGTTTGTCTCTAGCCTGTTGGATCTGAGTCCTCAGTTACTCATAAATACTGGTAACACCTGAACTGCACAGATTGAAATCCTTTCAGGCTTTTCAGTGGACTTGTCACATTCATCTTAGTGTGTAGTTAATATTGAACAGAAAAAAAGATTATGATTAATATTGATACAGTGGAATGAATATGGAGTCAGATGTGGATATACTTCATATAATGTAAACTCAGCCCATTGAAAGGCCTATTTTATACATTTCTCAAAAGAGACCTGTTTGTGAGTGCAGTTGAAGCATCTGTGCTTTTCTGTTTTATCAATGTAATGAAAACAAGGTTGTCTTCATAAACCTACCAGAAGTAGACAGGGAAAAAATATCTAATTTGGTGGTAATGGACCAGAGCATTTGGACCATTTTCTGTTACAGATGAAGGTCTGGTCCTGGGAATAAGGAAAAGGGGTTTTGTTGGCCTGCCCTCTTTTTCAGATTATTCCACACTGTGGAATTCTGTAACTACTGACTGTTTAAAATGATTTTTTTCTGCACAGTTACAACAATTAATCTTTTCTCATATTAGTCTTTACGTCCATCAGAATTTGCTAACTGGTTGAATTAATTTCTTGTCTTTCCACAAATATAAGTATGTTGATACAAGGAAGAATTAGCTCAACTGACAACTCTATAATGCCAAAGAGGCATACATGTAATTATTATGTTCTATGATTATTAATTATTAACTATTTAGTAGTCTGCTCATAACAAGCTTTGATTCCTCATGATCACACAATGACTTTGCAAGAAAGCCGCTGCACACTCTTTCACACACAATTATACTGTAGCCTAAATTGAAGGTTGTGGACTAATGACTTTTTATTGTCTCATTAAATTAAGAAATTTGTAATCTTCATATTTTTATGATCACAGTAAAGAAAAATCTACATACATTTCTGCATGTCCTATGTGGCCTATTGTAGCTTCTCTTTGAAATCTGAGTCGGTTGCTATATATTGACTTCTTTTATGCAATAATAACATGCTTAGACTCAAGTGACTTGTTAAGGAGAGAATTTTTTTACAGTGCATTTCAGACCTATTCTGCTATTTCCATTGGGCGGCAGTGCATCTATCCTCAAACTGAAGCTGCACTGCATTGCCTGTCGGCCCATGTGCTCCATTCAGGACTATATAAGCCACTAAAAATAATTCCCACATTGCGAATTTATCTCTGGAAACAGGTGCATAATGAGGATGAGTTTCCTCAAGGGCGCCTGTCGGGAAGGTTTCAGCCAGTGCGCCATGCAGAGGATGAAGACCCCAGAGGAACGCAGGTCTGATTGGGAGCGTTCATAGTGGTGGCACCGTCAGGTCTGATAGAATAAGGAAACAACGCCTCCGGTGTATTCTTCAAAATAAAAGCCGTACGGGAAAATGCATGTTTGTGTTGAGAACAGCCCCGAATACCAAAGAGTAACCAAGGAATGTGTTCAAATGGAACGTGCTGAGGAATGAACAGACTCGCCAAGAAAGATAGCCTTTTCAAATTAAGTCTTATGATGAACATCTAAACGGCTGATGTTGCGTACTCCCTACTCGTGTGTGCTTTTATTTTGATGGCAAATACCACCCTGTCGTGTGCTATCATGATAAACTTATGCTAACTTGACGCTTCTCGTTGACACAGCGGCACTCTGAGGGAGGGAGAGAGAGAGAGAGAGAGAGCATCCGATGTATCTTTTTCTGCACATCACTTTGGAAATTTGCGCTCGTGTAGTCCTGCTTAAAGCGGTGCTCACCTGCCGGGGCTGTGTGGTTGTGAGCGGCTGAGCAACTGATTTAATAGGATAATCAGACTAATTGCTTCCTCTGATATTGCCCTCCATTGATTGTGTCGACCGTTCCCCTAATCACTGACATGATTTTCTGCATTTTCGTCTCTCCTGCTGTTTGAAAGTGACCGGCGGCAGGTGTTTTTTTGTGATCTGATTTGTGCCAGTCAAGGCTGGCAATATGTAATTTTGGGATAGACGCTGCGTTTTTGGAGAAGTGGACTATCTCACAACTGGGATTCCTTGTTTTTAAAACGTTACTGCTTTACTCTGTAGACCAAAACAGATTCTGATACACCGTGATGGTGTGGGGCTATCAGAACTGACAGCAGAGTGTACGCTATCATTGGGAAACTGCTTGAGGGTAAGTTCAATTTATTTTTTCATCTTAAGGTTCCCAAAGTTGCTCAGATGCATATGCTGCCTTGTGTGGACATGTTTAAACCAGTTTGTCGATTAATTTGGATGACACGGACAATGCATATATTCACAGATTTGCATCGCCTGCTTATCAACCGGCTTTAACAAACGGATTCATGATCTCCTTATATGCGGCACTTAAATGCGCATTTGGAGCGAGCATGTTTTTCCCTCAGTTACGCATGAATCCCAGACGCTCTTTTTGCTTTAGTTGCGGACGGAGCCTCCTCAGTGGAGCAGTTCACGGCTGCAGTACGACGGTGGAAGTGGACTGCTGAAGTATTCTTCAGTAAAACCTAATTATCCACGCAGGGCAGTTAGAGTGTCAGTGGACACGAGCTGTTAATTTTACACCTTATTTTTTTTCTCGGCGTTAATTGTGTAACACTGTGCGCATTTGCATTTCGCCCTGGTGCGTCAGCAGTATGTGTGTTTGTGAAATGTGTATGTTTGTGTATGTGCCCCTGTAGGAGCGCGCGCTTGCGTGCGTGTGTCCGTGGGTGTTTTGCGAATTTGTGCACATGTGCGCATCGCTTTCTACGCGCACACCCAAAGTGCGAGCGTGTGTGTGTCAGAGCAGGGAGGCCAGAAGAACCCGGGCTTAGTTATTTCAAATTATTTCTGCTGAGTGATTGCTTGGCGAGTCAGCTCTCTCTGTGCCGCTCCTATTTGCTAGTATTTCCTCTCCTCTCTTTCCTCTCCCCTGTTTCTCTCCCCTGCTTGGATGGATGATGGCTTATGATTGTCCAGATGGATGCTGGAGCTCCACTCTGGCTCTGACCAGACTGGGCTTTGCCACTTAGACATATTTGGGAATCAGGAAGTGATACTGATGTAAAGTTGGAGCAGATGCTGGCTTATCAAAAATAAACCCTCTTCTCCTACTATAGATCAGAGTTACAGGAGGTACTGTAGCGTTGTAAGTTGCATCTCATCATCTTATCAAGCAACAACTGATGCAGAGATGTAAGATTGTTATGCAATTTTTTAAATCTGTTACAAACCCTCCTCTAAGCCAGAAGCTTACAGGCAGTGTATGCTTCACACTCAACCATCGCCTCATTAATCGCATATGATTTCATAATTTTGTTAACAGTAACATTTACTCACCATTTCAACTGCTCCAAAATCGACTTGCATCATGGTCTGCACTAAATCTTTCCACTCCAGCTTCTTCTTGACACATTGTGCTTTAGGTGTTTCTTCTCGGTTTATGATGTTACTATAATACTATCTTTATTCATCTCCAACATCTGGGGTTAAGCTTTGCCACAGGAGCAACACAGCACATGAATTAATAGGTAAGTGGCAGTGGCCACTTAACGGAAGCCCTGCAGCTACATATTGAGCTGAGTCGAGTGCTCTCACACAGAAATTGATTTAGACAGAGATTATGTCATCCAGCATTGGCACATTTTTTATGCTGGTCAAGTTTACCCAGCGGCATTGAATTCCTCCTCTGCTCTCTGATGAATTAAGTGTAGCTTTAAAGAGAGCATGTTAATGCACCAATGAAGTTGTTGTTTCACTGGCTGGTTTATTTCAAGTATCATTTTCAATACTTCATCAGGGTTAAAAAGCATTTTAACACTGACAGCACATTTGAATGCGTCAATTTATTAGAAAACTCAGTGCTTGAATTTCCACACAAGTTTCCAGTTTTACAACAGTGTCATGGAGTTGCTATTACGTATTCAGTACAATGAAATGCTTGTTAATTGTGGTGTTACAGTATCGTGATGTTTCATGAAATGTCATTGTCAGCCATACAAAATGATCAGCTTTCACTTTACCCTCTAATAACTGACATTTAATCTTATTTTCCTGTTTCATGAGGCAAACACCACCTGTCTCGCTAAAATAAACCATGACAAACATTTGACTCTGTTCAGCTTGCAATGCTTTTTCTGGTAGACAGAAGGATCTGAAGACATCGCAAGCTTTTCCCTTTCCTCTCTTGATTGATACTTTTAATTTTCAAGGAGCTGTCACCAAGGCCTATTGGCCTTGGCTTTGCAATCAAGGGGCGGACCGTCAAAGGCTTTCAAATGAAAGAGTTCATTAATGTGGTGGAAATAAGAGTTGTCTCGCTGTGGAGTATTGGCTCTCTGTGAGGAATGATTGGAGCAATTGATGAGGATTTGTGAGGAAGAATGTTGGAGAGGAAGTTGAGAGGGGGCCATCTCAATCATAGCTCTTAAATCACATTAGTAAGACTCAAGGGGAAATGGAAATAGTGAGAGGTGATCAAACTTGTGTGTTGACGTATGTGTGTGGCCATGTGTATGTGTGCAAATATCATAAATGTTGTGCTTCAGCTTGAGCACCTTCCTTTCATGGGTGGCACTGCTGCGCCGACTTATTGACTGTTGTGAAATCTGAGTATTAGAAGCTGTGGACTACATGCTTAACAGATGCGCTCTCAGTTAAGTCTTTTGAAAATCCAATTCCTGTGAAGATGAGATTGCTCTTTCCACATGCCTTGTTCTATTTTCCATCACAATCATTCGGCATTGATCTGATCTTATTTTTGTTGCAGCCATCATGTCTTGAATTGACAAGTAAGGTAGATCAAGTAGATTACAATATGTCTGGGCATGCCACCTTGCCTGTACAAAGCAGAATCAGGACTACAATGCAGGGTTGAATATCAAAATTTCAATCTCTCCATGCATTTTTAGACCTCACTCAAATAATATTTTCAGTTATTTTCCATTCATTGTTGTAGCTCAGTTTAGGTGCCACATTACAGTAGGAAACCTTCCTTTTTGTCTTGTGAACCCTTTAAAAAGTAGCAGTGTCTTATTGTGATTCCCATCACAGGTCGCAGGTTGCTGCAACCGAATAGCCGTTTCTTATCTTCTCAGTGTGTTACGTTTAAAGAATTTTTCAGAGGCCTGAAGTTGTAAAATTGTGTAGTATTTTACAAAAAGAAAAAAAATTGTAACAGGAATATATTACTTCTTTTTTCTCACCACGCTAATTATCTGGAGATCCTGCAGATTTATCTTGTGACCTCTTGGTGCTCCTTACCTCACTTGGAATCAATGTTTTAAATAATAAAGCTAGTGTGTGGACAAAGATGGAGACATAAATTATTAGAACGAGAATTGCAGTAGAGTGAATTTTTGGGGACTTTATAAATGAATCCAGCCAAAATATATCTGTTATATGCTTCGTTTTTATGATAGTAATTTGACAGAAATATAATCAACCATTTTGAGAATGTAGCATTAAGTGAAATCATCTTGGGTTTTCAGAACTTGCAATGAGCATGTGTTACATTTTTGGGCTTTTCTTACTCTAAAAAGTGATGAATTGATTAATTGCATTTTTTGTGATCATGTCCTCTGTCACCAGTGCCGTTGTAGGGTGGACGTTATGGCGATATATACAGTGAGACGATATAAATCTGTCAGCCGCAAGATATTTTGCCAGACTGTTTTGACCGTGGTAGCTCTCCCTACGGGCGTATGAGACCATTGTAGCTAATGTTGCAGGACTGTTTTATGGCATTGTTGGATTTTTGCATCAGTGTGTGGCAGCTTACTTTGATTTATGACATTTAACTTTCCCAATTTGCCAAAAAATAGGATCACCATCACCATCACCAGGATCTGATTCATTTTATCCATAAACTATTTTTTAAATCTTCCAGAAAATGTATTATGTCACATTTCTATATATTGCTATTGGATATAGCATGACATATAGTATGTCTTGAAAGTTTATCCATATTGCCTATACCTAAATTATAGAATCTATACGCTATATTTTCTGATCTAAAGCCAAACCTTTTTATATCCTACCTGGTGGATTCCAGCAAGGTTTCACCCATTCAAGTACAGAGCGGTCCATAACAGATGTCATTATACTCAACTCTATAACCATAATGTATGTTCTGTCAGGTCACATCAACAAAGACGCATGGGTTGTCCTCTATTCTCTTTGCTGCAGAGGTTGGAAACTCAACCCTCGTGGCCCTTTCAGAACACATTTGAACTGCAGTTGCTCATTGATGGGAAACCAGACTGTATGGAAAAATAAATTCACTGTGTGGCCCTTGATCTCTCAGTGCGTTTTCATGGTATTATTCAGCAGTGAGGTATCAGAAAGAATGCTCCTCCTTGCAAATTATTTTTATGGGCCACTTAGTTTTAGAACTTGATCTGAATGTCTTCATGTATGAATGTGAACTGATCTGAGTGTCTGCTGCTGCTATACTCTCTGCTTGTAATAGCATTTTAATCTCAACAGCGCTACACTTAATGCAACATAAAAAAGGATGGTGATGGCATAATTTCCAACTGTCTATTTACATTGCTCTTGAAAAACAGATGCAAGCCATTCTGTGATTGCTTGTGTCTCAAAGCATAAAGTTGACCATAATCAAATCCAATTTAAAAACATTTATTTTCACATTTGTTACAGCAGAAAATAAAAAGACTCAGGGTCAGCCACTGAGTAGCTTGCCCTGGAGCTTAAATGTTGTGCTGGTCAATTGTAACACAGCTAAAATGAAGAGAGAGGTGATGAAATACTCATGTTGCACTTCCTCTGATGAAACAGCCATCTGAGGAATGATCAATTACCTCAATATACAGTATTTTTCTTTGCTAGGGGCAAGTGACGTATAAAATGAATGTTTTTCCTCCTCGTTTTAATCAGCAGTAGAATGAGAAGCCCATTGCTATAAGCAAGGGACGGAATTATCATTTTCATCCTTTCTTTTCAGCCCACTGTCATCGTGCCATGTCTGGAGGTGATCCTCTGAGGCCCATCCAGCCTAGAAAGATGAAGTTGATGTGTTTTAGATAGCTTTTGGAGAGATGTGGATAGAGGATGGAAATTGCATGCCAGGGGAAGCAAAATGAGCAATTTTTCCTCCCATTTCCCCTCCTCTCTTCAACGGATCTGTGCTTACTCATTCATGAAGGCTTTGTTGTGACATTCCATACATTGGTGAGGAGATAAAAAATCACACAAAATGCCAGTTGGCAGGGGAAAAAGAGATGTAGACTACATTATTGTGCAAGCTAATGCATTTGCAGGATAACAGCATAGCAAAAGAGATGCAACTCAAACGTTATCAAAACACTACCACAACTACCCATCTTTATTCACACTATGACCTGTGTTTTAAGTGGCTGCTGTTGAGATATTAGGGGAATTCAATAGAGCCCTTTACAAGACCTATTTAGATAGTGTGTCTACAAAGGCTTTCAAGCATTCACTGAAATGCTCAAACTTTTTCATACAGCAGCAACATGAGTGGGAAACATGGACACAGCTTATTTGCATACAGTATATTATTTGCATACATAGATACGCTCAGCAGGATTCCTGACAGTGTTTGCACCAATTTCTCCTCTCTGTGCCAGAAAGAACCTTAAATACAGCAACCACATCAAGGGATTGATAGCGAGTCAAGCACTTGATTAGCAGTTCCTCATTTGTCATTTGCCACCAGACATGAGACCTGGGGCAACAAATTATTTACAGGTGATCTTATACATATATGTCACTCTGCCTCTAGTACAAGATATGCCTGCACAATATTTATGCACTGTGTAGCTCCCTAAAATGGCAAAAAATAGCATGTACATCACTTTTTACTAAAATCCCACAATGCAATTGTTAACCTTTGCTAAATGTGTAAATAAACATAATGCAATAAACCACCTCTCAGTAATAATAAGTGTCATAAATCGCATTTTACATCTTATTATAGAGTAAAATATTGAGTGTTTATTATGTAGGAGTTGTGCCTGGGTAGTTTCTGACTCACCTGGAGTAAATTAAGACTGAAAATAGCAGTACCTTAAAAAAAAATTAATATATTAATTAATTCTATTAATAAATTAATAGACGGATAAATTAAAACACAAACGGCTGTATAGGTGTGTTACTACATATACAGGTAAGGAGATAAAATTACATATTCTGGAAAGGTAAAGCCAGTAGTTATATATAATAATTAACAGAGATGAGATGATGATACAAAACAGAGATGTGCTAATAAGTTAATAAGTATATACAGTTTGACCTGGTTCACTTACATGCTTGGCTGAACACCCTGAGTTTTGCCATCATCTATTTTCAAACATAACGATTCCAGTAATAATCAAATCCCCAGTTTAGCTAATAAAGGTCTTAATTGTATGCTGCTAAAACATCCTATGCATCACAGCTGAGGGGGTTACCGATGTGCCTTCCTCCCAGCCAGAGCGTGGCTCTGTTTCCCCCCTGCTGGACCAGACCCACAGAGACCGGCTCTCAACAGGGTTCTTGATTTATGGGCCACTTTACAAGAAGGGCCTGGGGACGCAACACTCCTTGTCCTCCGATATTGAATCTCGGCTGCCTACCATGGAGATGTGGGTCGTCTGTTATTGTGTGAAAGCTTATTTGCATTGCGCCGTTAAGCTCTCAGTGGTAACTACAACATGTCTGCTCACCTTAGCAGTTAAGTTTATTTTTGCTTGCAGTGCTGTTTGGTTCAGACATACAAGGGACATTTTCAGAGAAAAGGTGCAGTGAAGACAAATAGCTTTCACATTGACAGGTTTGTGTGTGTGTGTGTGTGTGTGTGTGTATGTATACATATGCAATGTGGTTATAGACCCTTGAATATATATAACATATAAACAGTTTGTTTTCCAAGTGCTGTTTGCTCACCTGTCCCTATGGGAAGTATGCTTTGCTTTGCTTGGTTTAAATATCAACATAAAACATCTTGCCTGCAATGATACAGTATAACGTATATTTCAGTCAAAGAATTTAGAGGCAACTTGCTACACGTCCATCTTGATCCTTGAAAGCTGAAGTACAGTACTTTAAAGCAGTGTTCAACCTCAACATACAAAGGCAGATACATTTACTACAATTTCAAGTATGTTATCTTTTTAGAGGAAATACTTATTCATTCAAAGGCTTTGTTTGTTATTGTTGGCGTTGACTGGATTATACATTTGTTCTGCTTTTGGCTCAAGTTGATTCTTCCTTGTGGTCAATTTGATAAAAAAAAGAAAAATAAGCAAGATAAATAGCAGCCTTAATGATTATAGTTGCTCTAGGGTAGGCATTTATTAACTTGTGTTAATAATCTGACAATCCTCTTTCATTCCCCCTTAAATCAGCCCACAGTTCTGCTGCTTAGACAGACAGTATATTCAGCTGAAGTGATTTGGCAAACTACAGAATCTACCAGGGCATTATTACTCATTTTTGTAGGCTTTTACTTTCCACATTTTTATCGTTTGAGAACATTTATGTTAGACATTTTATTGATTGCTGCTCATGTTTCTCTTTAATCTGTAAAAAGCTGCTGTCCTACTTCCTTTAAAGAACAACTGAAAAAAAAGACATCCAATGAAATCTTTTCCTACTGGTGTGCTATAAAATATGCAGTGTTTTTTTACTTTCTTAAAGTCAGAGGTCCTTGAAGAGCTCCGACTTTGATGCTCTCCAATGAATAGCATTAGCATACTGTAGAGTTAGCTAGAGACTCGGCGGTTCAGCAGCAGATCAGTCTCAGTGTCACAGATTTAAATTTTAGGTGTTGAGTAAAAATGTGTGTTCCAGGTTGTGTTTGAGGGAGATAAAGAGAGAAATGCTTCAGCCCGTGAATATCTCATTGTTGCCACTGGAAGTCTCTACCTCGGCTTGATGAATTTTCATTTCAGTTAGCAGTGGGAATGTTTTTCTGAAGTGCACCTATTGCTGCTATAGATAGCTAATGTTAGACTTCAGATAACCCTGCAGCATGAAGTTTTACAAGTGCCATTCAGCAGCCACTGTAGCATGCTTCCTTTCGAGGTGAATCCTATTTCAGACCTTGAACTCTGACCGTGTTTGAGAGTTTGATTGACATCAGGGGGAGAAAAGACATGCGCTTCATTTTAACTGGCTTTCTGGATTCTGTTACTAAAGTAACTTTGAGAAGGAGCTAATCCAAGTCAATCGACACGGTTCTTCTCACATAGCTGCTGTGAGAACAAGTTGTTGGATGTGCCTGGTATTCGTGTTACCCTAACATAAGTGTGCAGTGGCTGTTCTAATAATATAAAGGGGTTTAGCTGCAAAAATTTGACTGTCAAAATGTCTCTACTGTCCACTATGTGCTACATGATCTGCAAAATTGATTGCCGATAAAAATGTTTACAAAAGAAGGCTATTTTTAAGCTAATGGTATCCTTTCAGCAATAGAGAAGGATCTTCAGTATTAATTTAGCAGTGTGTGAATCATCACTGTGCTATTTTGCTATAAACCCATATCCATAACAGTGAATTGAAACTTTCAGACAGTTTGAATTGCAGATTTACTGTCCATAGCAGCTGTGAGTGAACAAACAGCTCTTTGACACCCCTAATAATTATCTGTGTTTTGAAAAATCAACATCTATTAACACTGGGAAATTTGCTGTGCAGATGCTACAAATTGGTTTAATCTTCAAAATCACATCAACACATTTTTATAGATAGTTATGGAGACAGTCAACTTAGTAAAACTCAGATATTAATCACTTTCATGTCAAAATACTTTGCATAAGAATTTAGTTCCCAGAATACTGTATTCAGTGCTGCCTTAATGTCTCATGATACTGCCTCTCATGTCTTCTCCTCGTCCTCTCTTCTTCTCCCTGTTCTAGCGTTCATTCATCCTCTCTTCCCCTTTCACCTCTTCCCCTTAGTGATTCCAGCAGGCTCTCCCTCAGCCCTCTCACCACTGGCCTGGAATATCCAAAGAGAGAGCTCCGTTCATTTAATGTCATCCTTATTTCCCTGACAGCCAGGCAGGATAAAGAATCTAGTTAGCAGGCAGCTCAGGGAATGGGACTAAGAATTGGACGTGACTGCAAAGATAGTTTGTATGTGTGTGCACGTTCCTGTGTGTCCACAGACTTCACTGAAAGTGCTGTGGCTAACAGTTCCCAAGACCAAAAATAAAAAATATACATTATACATTATATGCTTTATCTGCCATAGTTCACCTACAGAAAGTGGTTTCTGTCACTTCCTCTGGCTTTGTAACTATGGAGGTCAAATATAAAGCTAAAAGCTCAGTTAAATTTTAAGGCCAGTTGTTTATTTGGCCATTTGTTGGGTTCAACAGTCCTCATTTCCATAGTAGAGATATTGTATGAAGATTTAATAAATGTTGGGGAATTCTTCACAGTAACAGCATCACAGCAACAAAAGATTTTTTAAACCCAAAGGCAGAGAGTTTGTTGTAAAACTCTGAAACCGTCATTTTTGAATAGAAGAAACACGTTAGATAAATTGTATGCCATAGTGACTGACAGTGAATGTGAATTCAAACTGGCAGCTGGTAATGATAATGTTGCTTTCATGTTTTCCTTGTTAGCTCATTTACATCTTTGGAAGTTATACTGATGACGGTGCAACTTGTGCTGAACTGCATAAGTTGTTCAGTGGGAAGTTGAAGAGGAGTACACTGCAGTGTATTATAATTACCATTTGACCTGAACAGGGACACAGCTACCACCGAGAACACTCAGGTTATGTGTCCTCAGTATTGTTTCTTGGAATTTGGGCATTTTGATTCTGATATCTTTTAGATTCATTGTCAGATTTGAGTTTTTTAGCCCCCAAAATAAGTTCAGTTAAAATGATTAGTATTTCTCCACATTAATAATATTTGTGCAGTTATGACTTTGGCTTTGAAACAGCATGTAGAGCATGGTATAGGGCATTATATTTGAACAGTTAAACAAATTTCGAAAATGTAAAGAAAACACTGTGGAGAAAATAAAATCCTGGTTTTTGCCTGATTAGTAATAATTTTGCATCACCATGAAAATTAACAGAGCTCAACATATTATAACTACTAGAAACTCACATTTAAAACCTACGTCACTGTGTGGCAACTTGGATATCTGCTATATTACAAACTGTTTCTGAAAAGTGTAAGAAATGACACAAACATGTCTTGTCCTCTATTTTATTCTCACCACACAAAGCAGCTAAATGTTGCTGCACACAGTTTGTGTCTTCAATTGTTTCTTATTCATCTCTGAATTATGCTTGTGATGATTTACATAGTCTTTTTTCTCACTGTTTCCGGGGAGGAAATGGACTGTGCATATTTTTACACTAACGCAGAATAAACATTTATTTTCAGACAATTACCGTGTTAAATGTTTAGAGATGTTGATTACATTCAAGAAGCGACCTCTTCTCTCCTCCTCTCTCACTTCCTCCATGCATGTCAAGAACATGGAGGCTTTTGGTTGCAGGGTTATTAGATAATCTGAAATGGAATAATTCAGTGAGGAGAGCACAGACTCGTGTGGGTGTATGTGTGCGTCAGCCAAGGGTGTAAGGGCTTGAAGAGTATTCCTCACAAATAGAAATGTTAATAACTCACCGAGCAGAGTAGCAATTTTCTGACTAGAGGTAGGAGGAAGGGGGCAGAGGGGTGACATGGGGGAGAGGTGGGGGAGTAATCGCAGAGACAGAGAGGATGTCTGTTCATACCGAAACTCCAAGTGTCGCAGTTCTAATGAATTTTTTCATTTTCAATCTGGATATGTGATTCGAGGCACTTACTTAAGAGCTTGAATCAGAATTTGTTGTCATCAAGGCTGCAGCTAGGTTCCCGGAGGCCTTTAAATAAAACTGCTCTTTTTTAAGTATGTATAAAATACATTCAGAAAAATAAAATGAATAGTCCTATCATGTTGAGATTGTTTCAGTTTTACACCTCAGTTCTATCAAAACTTCGAGCCACAGAACGGAAATTTTTTCCAAACGAGCAGGAGAGGTGTTGGTACAAAAAATGGATGCCTGATATTGCTTCTTGCTGTCAGTTCCCATTGGTATCTGATGTGGGTAACATCCTACAAAGATATGAACAGTCATCTAGAAACATCAGATATGAGCAGTTGTTCAGAATTGAGCACGAAGGCCTTCAGTATGAACAGCCTGAGAAAATGTGTGACAGAGAAAGAGAGACTTGAAAAGAGAGATCCGTATAAATCATCATCTTAATATCCATCTGGCGAGCTGCAGTAAAGCCGCACTCGTCGATTGCTGAAATTGTTTGTGTGTGAGTGTGAGAGGGAGATGCATTCCTCAGGGCTAATTCTGAGCCCCGAGAGTGTTGAGAGAGTGCCCCATTTCTCTGGCTGAACCCTCCTCGAAAGTAATTGAATTTTGGATGAATCCGCTGAGGAGGAAACACTGTCAGGGAGGGGAGAAAGTGGATGCTTGAGGAAAAAAAAAAACAATCAAAGAATGAGAGGCAGGTGACAGCACCTCTTGGATGAGCTTCTCTTTAAAGAATGGCACACTGAGATGCTTGACAGGATAAGCTTTCATTGTGGGGTTTCTAAGGGAGGACTATTTTTTTTTTATAAGATTTCATATTTTTGGACATCTAGTATCCATTCATTTGTTGAAGAGGGATAACTCTTGCTTTTCTGCTCTATTGTGTTCCTGATCATATCTCTTGACAGTTAGACAGCTGCACTGAATCTTTCACTTATCACTAGCTAATAACCATGTGCCAAAAAGTAAGATGATAGTGCCAATAATACATTGACACCCCTTTCATGATTACTGATAACAAATTGAGTGTTCGACCTCGATAAGCCCTTGAGTTGCTTGTTTCTTCAAACAGGTGGCCACCTTCTTAAATAGACATTAGCATCAGGAGCAGAAAATGGAAGATAAACCACTATCATTTAATGTGTTTGGGGAAACACTTCAGTAATCTGGTAGAAAAGGTAGAACAATGAAATCATCGCAATATTTATTCAACCATTGCTGGTGGCCACAAGCCCTCTCCTCCCCCTTGAGAGCACCTTTCCTTTCTTTTCTTGTCAGCTTAATCTCAGCTAATTAAAAGACCCAGGTTATCAGTAAAATCAGTTGTTAAATTACGGACCGATCGAACTGTAGCAGACCTACGGTTTTGAGTTCAGGGACTTGGATATGGCGCCCAAGAGAACCATAGCAACAATGTTCAATGTGCGTCAACATTTTTTTCATAAATAAGCTGATTATCCTGTAATGATACAGACAACTGTGGTAAGGGCCTCATCCAGAGCCTAAAATGTGGCTTTCAGTTGAGTTGGTGGAAGTGTATAACAGAACCAGAGCGAGATGGAAAGTGGTCATTGTGGACACAAAGTGAAAGCATTAGGTACAGTCTCGAATCTCACTGCAAATAAAAGCCACATAGACATGTGGCGGGCAATAATGGATTACAAAAGCAAGAATGCCTGCATCAATACATGCGAGACCTGGCTGCCGAATGAGCTCAACACCTTTATATGCTTCCTTTGATGTCCTCAACAGAGGACCTGGCCCTTGTGTATACAGACATGAGATAGACCCTGCTGAGAGTGAATGTGAAACTGGCTGTGCACTAAACACATGTGCCCAGTATTTAGTTGATGTCTTAACTGCAATATTCGACACATCACTCTCACAGGAAAACTCCTGATCTGCCACAGAACAGCGACCATTGTCCTTCTACTTAAGAAGTCTGCATCATCCTGCCTCAGAGATTACCAACCTGTGGCACCCAGCCACATCATTCTGAGGCGCTTTGAGAAGCTTGTGGGCCAGCATGTCAAAGATCCTCAACTATACTCCACTCAACCCTCACACCTTAAAAATAACAGCACCTATGTCTGAATGTTGCTTGACAAGCTCCGCAGTCCTGAGTACTACCTTATGTAACTGGATTCTGGACTTTCCCATGCAACAACAGACCACAGACAGTTTTGGATAGGCAGACACGCTCCCACTGTGAATACTGTTGATACATGTGCTGTACAGTGTGCTCCAGGTTCCCTCAAACTTCCAGAGAGAGGTAATCTAAAGTATCCCGACAGGCCACATGACAACCTGGCACCACTCACACGAGGCCCAGGACCTGGAGTTGATGTTGAAATCCACCCAGAATATCATCATTATTGTATCGCTGCCCAGCATTGGTGAGATGAGGTGCATGCACAGAGCCCACACAACAGTTACGGACAGCCTAGTCCAGCCTGAGTTTGCTCATCCTGCCATTCATCTGGCAGGAGATGCACAAGAATCTGCTGACTATGGGGCAGCTTCTTCCCTCAGGCAGTAAGACTCCTCAACACCACTTTAACTCCCCCACACCACCACCAGTGAATGCTCAAATACCGCTCACCTCAACTACCCCTGCTCTACTGACAGTTAGTTGATTAAGCATCTATTGTGTTAAGCCATGTTTTAAGAAAAAAATACCAAGATATCCCTTCTTGCAGCATATTAAGTCCCCTTTCCATTTAGAAAATTGTGATGGGAATTGTTTTCATTATTTTGTGACATTTTATCAACAAAATATATTTAGTATTTGATTACTAAACAAAATAATTGGCAGATTAATCAATGATTGAAATTATAATTAGTAGAGAGCCTTTAGTGAACTCTGAATATCTTTTTTAAATGATAAACACTGAGTCCAGTGTGATATTTTGTTCTGTTCGCTGTAGTATGTAGCTGATGTTGCCTAACCCTTTTTCTTCTGAGTAACCTCAGTCTTTTGTTGCTCTTTTTGCATTTTGCTACAAAATTGCCATTGCACAGGATCCATTTCTTTGCACTAGCTTTGTACATTGATTGACAGCTGCAGTGTGGCACATTATTTATATCGACACCCTCTTAAAATAATGGCCTAAGTCATTTTTTCAGGTTTTTCAGGAAACACAAAAAACTCA
>NW_019525517.1:1629915-1744589 GCF_002814215.2 Seriola lalandi dorsalis
GTCCCCTTTCCATTTAGAAAATTGTGATGGGAATTGTTTTCATTATTTTGTGACATTTTATCAACAAAATATATTTAGTATTTGATTACTAAACAAAATAATTGGCAGATTAATCAATGATTGAAATTATAATTAGTAGAGAGCCTTTAGTGAACTCTGAATATCTTTTTTAAATGATAAACACTGAGTCCAGTGTGATATTTTGTTCTGTTCGCTGTAGTATGTAGCTGATGTTGCCTAACCCTTTTTCTTCTGAGTAACCTCAGTGTTTTGTTGCTCTTTTTGCATTTTGCTACAAAATTGCTATTGCACAGGATCCATTTCTTTGCACTAGCTTTGTACATTGATTGACAGCTGCAGTGTGGCACATTATTTATATGTACAGTTTCCCTTTACCTGTATTTACCATGTATTACTTTGTTCTGTTTGTTTGGCTTTTTATGATTTTCTATTTTGGTTGGATTGTTAACATTCAATTCCGTACCCTTACCATAATCTATGCCTGTGAAAAACACACAAACAATATATTTATATTTAACCTTAGGAGGAGAAAAAACTGTGCGATCAGTGTCCTTGAAAACGGCTTTATGAAACCTCACTTATGGAGCCATTTTCCTTTCAACAAGCTTATTGCAAAACACGATGTCATGTTTTCATGGGTGTTTCTTTAATATATTTAATCCCATAATCCACAGTTTTTGTTCTGTGCACACATACAGGCACAACATATGAAGCAAGAGCACTTTTTTAACCTTTTCAGTGATAACTAGTGTTTGCTTTGATGTGTAGCAGTCCAAGATATCACCGTGAGCTGGAGGGATACCGCAGAACTGGTGATTCAGTCGTTTCCTCTGTGTTCAAACCAAAGGAGGAGACCACAGCTTTGTTGCAGAGTTTGCGCCCAACATGGAAAACTAATTAAAAAGATAAGATTTTTGTGTGGTGCCGTGTAGCTTTTCTGAGGTGGCATTGGTTGCAGGAAGCAACGGCTGACGACAATAGGCCTTTTGACAAGGAGAACACGGCAATGTCGCCATCTTTGGCTCCTGGCCAGTTTCGCATGCCTCTGTGAGTGTCTCAAGGGTTATTGTGGCTTTTCAGGGTTTCCCCTCAAAGCTTTTCTGATGCAGCTTTGTGGAATCTATGTGAAGCATCTTTGTCGTGACTGAAATGCCAGTGGAAGAATCCTTGTAGCCTACACTGGCATCTTGTCAAGCCATAGCAGAAATGGCACTTTTGCTTCTAGCAAGGGGAACAATTATTAGCCAAACAAAAACAGGAATTTTACAGTTTCATGGATGGCATCAACGAGCAAGTGCATCACTGAGGAATATTATTAGCTGCAGGCAAAACCTGAGTAATCACTGTTAACTTAAATGAACTTCAGACTAATTTTATATTAGATAAAGTTTGACTGCAGTGAGATTTTTTTCTGCGACAGTTTATTCTCATATCTGATTGGCTTGATGGTGTGCATTACTCAGATAAAGCACATGGTTGTTATACTGCAGCATTATTATTTTCCTTAATCACTACCAATAGGTAGAACTAATTTCACCGGTTACTAGGAAATGGCTTCATCTTGTTGGTGAAACGTTCAACTAATATTTATTCCAAGGCTGACAAAGATATTGTCCAGACAAAAGTATAATTTAAAGCTTGTATTGCCCCAAAATAGGAATAAACAATATGTACAGTCCAGAATGTAAGTATATTGGGCAGTTACACATTTTTCGTTCTTCAAGATCTCTGTTTCAGAGCACTGAATTTCAAATACGGCTTTAATTTACTTAGGGTTACATCATTATTTAAAGAATTGTGTTGGAGATACTGCTCTTTTAACACAAGGTGCCCAAACTACAAGGGTTCAAAAGACGTTGGACACGTGACTGCTAAATGTTGGTTGGGCAGTTATGTGTTGTTTCAATGTTATTTCATGCTAACATGTGGCTCAGAGTTGTTGTGACTTGTCATTTAGATTGAGGTGAAGTTTTCTGTCAATATGAGAAGTAAAGAAGTGAGCAAGTGAAAAGATGCAAACAGAAAGAACAGGCTGCTGTTCACTAAAACATACAAAAAGTAATCGGTAGAGTTCTGGAACAAAGTTCTCTGCACTGATGAGATCAAAATCAACCTCTTTGAAAATGATTTCCATGTCTAAAGCCTCCACCTTGTCTGTCTAACATGCTGGTGGTTCATTCCAAGTATTCTGTGTGCTCACTTTCAGCCAAATCCATCAAAAGTCATTGGGCAACATTTCATAATTCAGCAGGACATCGACCCTAAACATATGGCCAAATCATCCGGAGAGCTTTTCAGAGTAAAGAGGTAGAATATCCTCCACTAGTCAGTCACCTGATCTCAGTCCGAATGAGCTCTATTCTGCTTGCTAAAGGACAGACTAAAGGTAGAGAGACCCAATAATAAGCAAGAGCTGTAGATGGCTGCAATGAACCCTAACCCTTCTTTGACATATCTCTACTGAAGATTCGTGTTACTTATTGGCCAAGATATGAGCTGATATCAATGGATCCAATGTTTGACTGGGCTTGTGCTCAGAGTGTGTCACTAAAGAGTGAGCTCAAAACCTTACAATATTATAGAGAGAAGCCCAACAGTTCCCACTATGAGCAAGCATTTTGTGACAGTTGAGAGAAAAACCTCAGACAGAACCGGACTCAGAGTGGGTCTACACAGACCGACGGGGAGGTAGACCCACCCCGTCTGTCTCAATCTGGATGGGTTGAGGAGAGAGAAAGGAGGGAAAGGAAAAGAAAGAGAGAGGGGGAACAGCTGTGCATACTGTTGCATTCATGACAGACTGTTTGTTATAATGATAGTAATAATAGTGATGCATATGTGTGTAATAGTGTTATTAATAATCACAGCAGCTATGATAGCAGCATGTCATGTTGGTTTGTGAGAGAAGTTGGATTAGTGTTATCGCAGCAAAGTCAGGTTTGCCTTGATAGAAATGCGTCTTGACATTTGTATCATCAACAGCCTTGCCCTCATTATACAGTAAGTCCCTGAAGAGACATTGGTATAAATAAAGCAGGCAGACAAATGCTTTGGAGAGCAGAATTTGCACATTGAGGTGCAGGATTTTTTCCATCTGACCTTAGGGCTTGTAAAAGTTCTTATTATTGGCTCAGAACTCAAGTTTTTTTATATATACTGTATATTTTCAAGCTTTGATCAAGCATCTACTGCCAAAATCATTATCACTCTTTTTTGATGTTTTGGATGGTTTCAGTGTATTCACAGTTTGCCTCAGTACGGTGTAATAATGCAAGCTTTTGTTTCCTTGTAGGACTGGTAAAAAATGAAAGCTCCCATTCCTCTTCTGATCCTGCTTCATGCCGTTGTGGTCCATTGCCTGAAAGTGGTGTCAAAGAGAGGCTCAGGTAAGTCTTGTCTTTTTACTGCAACTACTGTAACTTCTGTTCTAATGAAAGACAATTCTGAAAACAGAGGAAAAAAGTAAGCAAGTTTCTATTGTACTCACAGTATCCAAAATATTTACAACAGCTATATTAATTGGTACAGACGTTTGATTCCCTGGAACCTGCCAAGATTTCAAGGCTCTTCTGTTTTTTTTGGCCTGAAAGCACAAATCATTTTAAGTTAACAGCAGAGGGATCACATGGCCTTGTGCTGCTGTACTTGGAGACTCCAACCAGTTACGATGAAAAACAGAGCTGTCCTATCTTTTAACAGCTTGATTTTTAAGTCCACAGACACTCAGAAATTCAATTTGAAGTGCAGTGAGTGATGATCGAATACGTCATTGTGGATCTTTGCTGATCAGTTGCATGGTATAATCTTGTTTAATTCATTGTAGATTATCATAGGAACGCTGAGTTGTTTATTCTTGAAGGGTTTGCAACATGCCGCTTAATCACATAACAAGAGACCTATAAACTAGAGGTGGTGGTCCCATTATTAATCTGTTTTATCTTCATTATTTGGCTTGAATCTCCTTTTTAATAGTGCAGACTTGAGTTACTTAGCTTGGTTTTTAATATTGGCAAACATAGCCATTAAATGCACTGACGACTACTGAGTTCCTTAGTACCGTAGCAGTGCAGAAAGAGGGGAGCCAATGATTGAGTGATTGATGATTCAGTGATGGGTATTAACACTCCCATGCTTAAATCGGCCTCCTATGTGCAAGGGCAAAATTTGGGTGAGTGAGTGAACAACTTAATGAGTATATGAGTGAGTTACTTTCTGGATCCATGTATCGCTAGTTGCACCAGTACCACATACTTCTGTGGACTGAAGAATAATTTCTACAGGAGGCTCAAGGAACAACTACATTGGCTAATATGGAACATACAGGAAGTCTTTTGCCAGTCTGTTTTTTCACTTCCCAGAGGCTGCTTGCGTCTGGGTTTTTACCCATGCATATTAGACACAGGTGCAGGAATGGCCCAAGGCTCATCAAAGGGCTTTCTGCTTTTCCAGCAGAAGTCCCTATGGGCTATCTCCTCGGATGCTTCACGAGCCATTGCCTGGAGCAAGGATTTGAAACGTGTCCACTGATAAATGAACACCCCATTCGAGCCAGACCCCTGTCCTTTGTTCTTTCTCTTTTAGATTGTACAGCTTTATTAGAAACCATGCTGGTTGCAAGTTAGAACACCACTGTAAAAAGGGATTCTAGGCAATGAAAGCCAGTTTGAAATGGCATTGCTTTGATTTTTATGGAATGGCAAAAAGCAGTGGGGGTTGGAAGGTGAGTATCCTGGTATCATAGCAGGTATATTTTCAAAGAAATGTTTTTCTGGGATTAGGGTTCCTAATTTCTGTTTCTGAGAAAAAACTGCAATTTGTTTGGTCATATATTTATTCGATTGGATAAAATCAGACTTATAGTCTCATATGTATAAAACCCTAAACTTCAATTGCAATATGGCTTTCTAAAATTAAACTTTGTCACTACCTGCAATATGTGACAATTGATGCTTCGGTCGGGTCTACCAGCTGCTAAAGTTTTACTTGTAATGTTTGTATTTTCTATATCAGAGCCAAATTATTCCATTCTAATGTTGTCTGGAAAAAATATGGGGCTCCAGTTGAAATTGTTGCTCAAAACTCTTTAAACATGTAGTGCTGTTTGTTTGTACCTTTGTTAAAAGAAATTGACTAAAGAATATCAAACCTATAAGTGTCAGCCCATTAACAGAAATGTAATGACTTGATTGACTCCCTCAGGGACAATGAATCCACTATCTCACTCTCTTTCCCTTTCACTGGGCTCACACTCACACACACAAATAAACACACACAAACTCTGGAAACCCCTGCACAGTGCTGCATGTGCCCTGCTATTATCTGTAGATGATTAAATTCAAACCCTCCTCTTTGAGTAATGCTTTGTCTGCATTTGTACTCGGGGTGGAACGGTGCAAATACATACAATGCATATCTGCCATACTAATCCTCAGCATGCATATGTAGGAGAACGTATCCATTTGTCCTCTGCTGTGGTTCCTCTTTGTCAGAATGCTGATATGGCCTGAATGGTTGGGCGAACAGAATAATTACATATATTTCTGCTTAATGCAGCACATCAAGTTAGATGTTAAAGTAAGACCCCATACTTGGATGCTCTTACACTGCTGGATATTATCAGTCGATGATGGTCAATCCGTGATGTACAATTCACTCCAGAAGTTATTTTCTGTCTGAACTCTATGCCATTTGTCCAATGTGAAGCGTCTTGTAGCTGCATTGCATTCTGGTTTAATGAGGCTATTGTCCATGTCAATTTCAGTGCAAAATGATGAGTGCTTTTTGATCATGACTGATATTATATAATATCTGATTTCATGTAGCTTGGAGGGATTCTTTTTCTCCAGTAGCATTGTATCTGTGCATAGTTTTAATCTTACTGGTTACAGCAGGAATTTCAAATCCCAGTTGCTTGTAAATCAGTGTTGTTTGATCAGCGAAATGGGCTTGTCTGCAAATCTGCATGTGGAAAGAGACACAACTACTGTCTAAACTGGCCTTCATCAAGGCACTTGACAATGGTGTGCTTCCTTCTATAGAGCACTGCTGGCATTAAATCGTAAAAATATGCTTGAAAAAATATGTTTGGAGTTTTGCATATCCTACCTTTTGGCAAAAATTGTATGTGCATTGCAAAATTATGAAAATTAAGAAATCTGTCTGGTCAATTCTCTCATGAAAAGTGAATTAGATCTTTTTCTGGATGTGAGTGATCCATGGACCAACTCTAGCTTTGTTGCTCTCTTTCTATCTCGCTTTTTTGTCCTTGGTCATTTAAAAAAAAAAAAAAAGGTCCTGCACTCTGAAAATGGGCTGTGGTGCTGTTATTGTCTTAAACACACAATAAGCTCCCTTGTTGGCCACTTGTAGCGTACTACACAATAGATGCTTGGAGGAGCCGTGTGAGAAATCCCTGCATGTGCCCGTTTGGTTACTTGGCAGTGAGCTGAATGGAGCAGAATCCTCTTTCTGTGCACCACAGAGCTGCATTTTATGTGATATGAAATAGAAACTTGAGTTCATGTAAGGTCTCACTTTAGACTCTCTAAAGTAATAACTATGCATTTATTCTTTTTTTACCTTTGAACATGGATTACAATCAGAGTTAGAAGGAGCTTTGGAGGGTACTGAGAACGACTTTTGGCAGACCTGAATACAGAGTAAAATAAAAAGGGCATGTGCACACATTGCAAAAATGACTAAACAGTCTGAACATTACCTAAATACTTTAGTAGTTTTTTTAAATATTTCAATGGCATCACCATTCATCTGCATTATGCCTGAACTCTGCTATGTCTAATTATTTTTGGTATTCAGATGTACCCAATGCAGCTACCACTACTTCCTAGGCATCAGGAGTTTCTGTTATCCGCAGTGATTTACTGTGATGCCTCTTGCCTAGGAGCAGTTTTACAGCAGGTCTATTGATGACGCACATGGTGTCTTGAGGATTGGACCTGCTGTCTGTTTGTTACGGTGACCACAAGGCCAGCATTTGAGCTCTTGGATGAACCAGCTTTCTTCTTTGAGAAAAGCTGAATAATATTCAGTGAATTTCCTCTCAGTGCCAGCTTGATTCATTTTAACACTCATTTGATACGTAAGAAATCAGAAAAGATCTTTTTGTGTCCCATATCAACACAGCAGTTAGGAAACTCTTCTTTAAAAAAAAAAAGGGGCTGTCAGGCGTTTTTATTGATCATGGTTGATTTCTAATGAGGCAAACCAGGGACAGCGTTGCTGTTAGTCACCGACCATTGGACACTGCAGGGACAATAGCTCAATCTTTTCACAACAGTCATGTCATTTTCAAAAACAAGCAGCTTTTCAGCTTTTCCATCCACCAACTGGTTGCCTCAGCATTTACAGTTAGGTACTGCATTGCATAAAAGATTTCTATTTTATATTCACTTAAAGTCGCCCCTTAACAAAACTGTTAACACATGTCCCCCCGGTGAACACTGATGACAGTTGTAGATTCATGATCATATTCTGTGACATTGATTGAGACAAATTTAGCCTCTCCCCTCCCCTCTGCTGCACAGTCATTAGTCCCTATTTCTTCACCAGACATTGATGAGTCCCCAGACAAATGATGCTTACCTTTCCACAGTCTCCCAGTAATTCCAGCAATACATTACCCATAATACTCACTCACTGTGAACGCATCATTCTGTTCTCTCATGCATATGTAAAAAGCAAGGTCTGCAACATGTGTTCCCATTTGGAAATGGAATACAGAATCCCCTCTCTGCTTCTAGTTTCTATTAAGGATGGTCCGAGGGCCCAGGTTGTCACTCTGATGAAGAGCAGCTGTAAATAAAACACGCCACCACAACAAGACCTTGGTTCCTATTATAGTGCAGCTGCTCATCATCCGTCTCTCCCTGTGTATTTATCTACTGCCACTACAGTAGGTCCACAGCTTCTATTTTTCTTTCTCTTCGCGGACTTCCCTCTGTTCTTACAGGAGGAAGAATCAAGGACATCCTGACAGTCAATTAAATTTACAGTCTTTGCACCCATCACAATGCACAACTCTGGGAGGATGTCAACATTGATACGTCAGTTACAGGATAGAATCTTCCCCCCACATTAATGGGGCTACTCGCAGTTTGGCCAATAATGAGGCCCCTCTTAATTGCACAAGACAGTGATTCCTAACAGGGGACATCAGCGCACAGCACAAATTCAATTATAGCAAGCTACTTGACTTTGTAATTGATATTAAAGGACGCTGAATATGGCAGGAAGCTGTCAGTAAGAACTTTGAGGGAGAGAGGGGGCACAGCAGTGGTGACCCTTTCTACTGTTTCAGTTTGTTACACATGAAAACTACTGAATGTCAGATAATTCTTGCGAAGGTAAAAATTGCATTAAATTAATATACACGTGCTGTCAACTTGAGGTTTTCAGTGATAACAGTTTGAGATGTAAAGGCTCAAAATGAAGTGTAAAAACCTTTCTAAGACAAATCCAGGAAACTTCAGCTGAGATTGAAAACTGAAAGATGAAATTCATGCGCTCTCTCTCTCCGTCACACACATACACACGCATCAGAGGCACACATCCGTGCATACCTGCGGTTCATCTTTCCTCGGTCAATACCACATACCTGCCACAAATGTTGAATGATTGCCTCCACTGCACCACAGGGGAGATTGATCACACACATGATATTAGAAATGTAATGGCTTGCCACATGGAGTTGTTTTCCCTCCCGCTGCTCAGACAGAGAGAGAGAGGCCACTCAACAAGTGTGCCAGATAGGCCTCTTGACAACTAGGGTTACTATGGATATGTGTTCTGGGTTGGAGACACATGGCACAGCCCTCCGTGAGAGATGGATGATGATCAATCACCTGATTTATGAGCGGAATGGTGTCTCTGTGGCCTGTTTCCTGACCTGTAATAATGTTACAACACCACTGCAATTTAGATAAAATGCCCAGAAAGGGTGTACAGGGCCTCAGCTCTGTGAAGATGCAGTGTATAGCTGCAGGTTGAGGTGTTGAGGTGTAAAGCTCAAGTGCACTGTCAGTGCTTCTGTCAGTGCATGTGGATCAAAGATGGATCTGCAGAAAAATGTCACCCATAGGCGTATGAAGCCCCTGGGATGATTGGATTTGGGTTTAGTGAAATCCAGATTTAGGAAATGGGGTGTAAGTGTGGGTGGAACTAATAGGGTGAGACACCTGTCAATCAAGCAGATATGCCTACAAACACACTTGCCATTTAGCCTTACTATGCTCATAATGAAATGTTAATCTTTAAAATCACAATACACAGGTGAAATAAATTGATACCTGCATCTAGAGGCCATTAGCGGAACTTCATCATAGGGCGACTAAAAGCAAGGGTCTGAAAAATGAAGGGAGTTCAACTTAGTCTGGCTCCCGTGGGGTTAACTGGCTTCACCGAGCTTATCATCAGCCGTCTTGGACAGCCGGTATCACAGAGCTGGTTATCAACTGGCTTTTGTCAACATTAGGTTTACCTATTTATCTGGCTACAAGCATGAAAGAGGCGGAGATGTTAATGAGAAGCTACATTGTCGGAGCTATGAATGAAGCACTGATAATATGATATAGGATGAAACAGTGTTACCTGCAGGTAAATTCTGTTATAGTGATGAGTAAAAAAAAATATGGTCAAATAACTGGAATATAATAAAAAGCTGTAGAAACACTAGACATAATTTCCAAATATTAAAGTAAGACTAAGGATATACTGAGGTACTGGAATTATGATAATATATTTTTTAATATATATATTTTTATGGGGTATTGCTTTTTTGTCTGATAAACCAATGATTATGAATAAGTGATGCACATAGAAATAATATAAGACTGTATCTGTTTTGAAAGCAGAGAGGACAGATGAGGAGAAAAGTAGTTAATGTCTATCTGATTGCCATGTTGCATTTCTAATTATGGGAAATATTAAACAGTTTAGATTATTTTTCTAAGAAAAGGGAGCAGAGTATTTATTTTTAATTTCCAATTATCATCACAAGGTCTTCTCGTGTTATTCTCCTGTTTGTTAGAAGCTCTGTTTCTGGCTTGAGACAGCAAAATGATTCTTCTGATCTATTAAAATATCTATTGCTCTGATTATTTTTCACTTAATGTAAACCCTTTTTGTCCCTGTCAGAATCCTGTAGGAATGATAACTCAGATTTTCCAGTCATCTGATTGGTCAGTAGTCAGGCAATTGATGGATTTTGATCTAATCCACTGAAGTAAACCAGCTCCGGAGCAGGTCAGTCTTACAGAAGGTTACCATGGTGATCTACCCCGGTAAAAAGAGAGCCGAGTGAGATTTTTTTGTTCATAAAATATGTAACAATAAGAGCTTGAGCTCAGCTGTCTTGTTTGTCATTCAAGTTCCTTTTGCGTGAATTATTTGAAATGTTTCTAAGGAAGTAATGATTAGCTTACTCCCTGTCATAATAATAGTTGTAGTAGTAGCAGTGGTAGTAGTGGTGGTAGTAGTAGTAGTAGTAAATACTACAACTAAACAAAATTAAGTTTTCTCATTTTTAGCTGTAAAAAACTACAGGTTAAAAACTTTTAAGTACATGCAAATTCTGTGATTGAAATACTTCTGGTTTCTTCTCACCTTTTATTTGTTGTGCTTTCCCCTATCTGTTCATTGTCTTGGAACCTCAACTGCCTGCAGGCATTCAACATTAAATACAATATATTGCATTATCTACATTTTAATATTTCTCTCTGAAAGATAATACATTCATTTCAGGCCCCCTTAGCAAATTATGCAGCCCACTTTAACAGCTGGGGCGTTTGGTACCAATTTGAGAGATTATATGTGTGGATGATAATGAGCTTTAGTCCAAAAGAGGATTTAAACATGGAGAAGGCTGGCCACTGCTTAATTTAAGAAAATCTGGCTCTCAGGTTTAAGGAAGAGGACTTTAGGGGAAATAAAACTCCCCGAAGAAAAAAAAAGAAAAACAGTGAAAATGAAGAAAATGAAAAGTAAATAAGTAACATTTGTAATAAGGTTAGGGCAGTTTGGACATAAACAGCAATGGTCCCGGAAATTATTTTAATTCCACTTGACTGCTCAGCTCTCACAAAGCTGAGCCACAGGGGGAAATGAAGCTGTAGTCTCTCAATACTATGCAAATTGCCTGGAGGCAGCAATGGGACTGTACCCAAAAATATCACACGTTTTAACCTGGGGCTGCACTGCATGATTAATCTATGTGGGTACACCCCCTCATTCTGCGTCGCTTTTGCCTGCATGTATCTGTCTATCTAGCAATGTTTGCACTACCTTTGTGTACTTATGTTTATGTATGTCAATTCCCGCTTCTGTCACAATTGAGATGCCAGTCTGCTCTTTTTAGTTCCTCTCAAAATAAAACATCTCTCTGCTGTTTTTCTCTGTCACCTTGCCTGTCTTTGTGTTTCACCTAACATCTCTCCTCAACCTCCTGCGCATAAGAAATGATGGTTATTGCTGCCATTGATTGGCAACTTTCTCCTGGAGGCCAGACAGGATCACTGGGGAGTTGGATAGATGTCTCAGAAAATTAAAGCAATACACTGAAGCCTAATCCTATAATCATCATTAGATTTTAACTGGCTTAACCCAAGAGGCCGTTTAACAAAAAAACTGACCTGTTCTTATTCTTTTAAACATCTGTGATTTCTGTTATTAGACTGGAGACCTAATTCTATGCTTCGCCTTAGATTACACAGCTGCAGTATCTGTTTGAGTGGAGTAATATTGGGCTAAATGACAGCTTACATTCCTCCTTGATAAAAGGCCTATCTTGAGAAGTGAGAGCAGACCCTCCTCTTGTTAAAAAAGCCAAGTATTGAGTTTTTTTCTGTCATTTGTGGAAATCAGACAAACTGGTAATTTGATTTCCACTTGTCTCAGCCTTTGCAATCTCAGAGACATTCAATTCTTTTTGTCCAGTGTTGCGACTCTTAGAGTACATTGGTTTTCTATTGATTGTAGCGCTAACTTTGTTTTGGGCTGCTGCAATTTAGTTAAGTTTGATTTCTGAGGGGAGGTTCATTGATTTGCATGACAACATTGTCTCTTGTCATTTTCCAACTTTATCAGCCTGTATAATTGGCATCATACTCCACCTGCTGGTATCCCAACTTACAGTACCAGAGATATTAACAGGAGAACATAGCAAAACAATATGTCTCTGAATATTTATATGCAGAATTACATGTCAAACAA
Organism: Seriola lalandi dorsalis; assembly: GCF_002814215.2. Taxonomy (NCBI): domain Eukaryota; kingdom Metazoa; phylum Chordata; class Actinopteri; order Carangiformes; family Carangidae; genus Seriola; species Seriola lalandi. The sequence continues at coordinate 1,642,162 of NW_019525517.1, forward strand.
ATAATTTTCAATAATTGCTGATATGATGCTGTTATGAAGATAATTACTTTTTTAGCCATCTGTGTACAACGGAATGCACTGTATATCCAAAGGCTTCCAGCTTTACTCAGGGATCATTTCTAATGATTGATGGCTTGTGACATAAAATGAGATTTTAAGCTTCTTTCCACATGACTGTCACTACATACACTATACTTAATCTGCAGTATTTTATTGCCATAACAATATATATATATATAGAGAGAGAGAGAGAGAGAGAGAGAGAGAGAGACACAGAGAGAGAGAGAGAGAGAGAGAGAGAGCGAGAGAGAGAGAATTCTCTCCATGTGCAAGAATGGTAGTGATGGTATCTCAAGCTGTCTGTCAAAAGCTACAACATGCAAGATGAGAGTCATGTGACCAATAGGGTTAGCCAAACTAGCACTTGTGCTAGCAAACTGCTTCACCTAAAAGTAGCCTAGAGATGACGGATACAGATGATACTCACATGTGTAAATAGAGTCTCTTTCCCATGTTAACATGTCAGTCAAAGTAAAGATAAGCAAGAAAACTGGGATGGGGATGACAAATTGTCTATTCCCTCATTTGACCTTGTAAACCAATTATTCGCTTGTAAGGACTGCACTTTAAAAAAGTGACTTGATGGGAAATTTGTGGCCTTTTCCTGCCTTCAGTGTCGCCGTTGTGAAAGAAACTGCATGAATTGCGATTTTTAATTAGCCTACCCTGCGCAATGAGGCTGTGGTCACTTGAGAGGTGAAGTTTTGTGAATGCAGGAAGTCTCCCAACAACGTAGCATTTGATGAGGCTGTCAAGCTCTCTCACGTCAGCCAGGCACTCAGCGTGTGGCCTTTTTCAATACTCCTTTATTGGAAAGTTTGAACACATCCTCTCTCACTGTGTTCATTCCCTGTTCACAGTCTCCCTGTCGCTCAATGACAGCTAAGAACAAAAAACACTACTCTCTTGTTCTCTTTGTACATTTTCTTTCCTTTAGTTTTTCCTTTTTCCACCATTCTTTTTTTAGCCAAACTGGGAATGGTCAAAGCACAATCAACCTATTTTTGCAACAAGCAGAGGCGCAGTGAATCCTTACAGGTCTCAAGGGAGTCCTGCCAAGTTTGGGGCTTTTCAGTTTTCCCTTTTTTTTTTGCAAGGGAGAAAGGATGTAAACTCGCTCGCCGAGGAGTACGCCTTTGTTGGTTGCAGGAGACTGACGCACTGCAGGAGTTTTGGAAACAAACCAAGTTGACTCTATTCTTCAGGCCTTGGCTGCTTTTCTTGCCACTGTTCTTTACTCTAAAGATACAAGCAGGTCCCATTCAAATTCTACTGCTTAGCATTTTTATTGTAATTAGCAGGGAATTACCTGGTATTCCCCCCCATAGGAAAGTATGTAATTTAATCCAAAACTAAAGCACCTATTGTTTGGAGAGAGAAATGCTACTTTAATTAAGATGCACCAAATTTGGTTTTTAAAAATCCACTCTGTTCAAATTCAGCTCAACTATTCCCTGTAAGCCTGCCTTGTAATTTCATTTGGCATGATTTACATTGAAGTTCTGTCACATATTTCCCTGTCATGTTTATTGCTTGTGTTTGATGTGGTGCATGGTTGAAATGTTTAAGACCGCTTATTTACAATCCTCCACGGCCCAAAAAATGGTAGAAGATGGCAGTTGATTTCCCTGCAGTGCAATGATCAATAAATTCTACATATTAATTAAGTTCCACTGTCATCTCCAAGGCCTCTCCCAGGGATAAGTCTCCTTCTGGTCTCTTATCAGCCAATCACATTGCAGCGTGGCACTGCACTGCCTCCCCCACACTTCCTCTGCATTCATGAAACAAACATGTACAGAGGGGCTGCACCAGGAGTGTGTTTCTCAGTGAGCCAAAACAGGGGACATCATCATCTGTAATTTACAAGAAGTATTTTTCTTTCTTTCCTTTTTATTTGGCATGTGGCAGCTCTGTAAATGTGAAAAGTTTTCAGCTGTGGATCAAACAGCCATGAAATGCTTTTATGGCCCTGGTGGCCTTCTAAAACGATTAGATTCTATTAACGTGTGAAACGTAAATAAAAGAGATGGAGAACGTGGCAGATTTCAGTCCCCGGGATACACACAATTTGCTTCTAATCTCTTTTTCTTGGAGCTGAAAAGAGGAGTTAAAAAGAGAAAAGAAATGTAGAGGGAGTCACTGTCATTACAGAAGGACCCTCGTAACAACACAAACTTTCTGGTTGGAGGCTGTAGATTTTGCTTGCATTGTGACAGCACACAGGCTGCAGCATCTAAAGTGCTTCCAATCTCTATTAGCATCCTCTGCTAACCGAGCTGAACTATAGATGTTAGTAGGCGTTTGCATCTCTGAATCCTGCCAGTAGCCAAGCAACATGGCATGCCACAACCTCTAAATCCCAAGAGTTTCTGCACTTTGAGCACATGCTCACATACACTCTCTCTCTCTGAAACTGAATTAAAAATTTAACCTGAGCCTGTGTTGTGCATGTGATCTTGCCAGAGCGTAATTAAGCTGTTTCTGCACAGTTCAGCCTTTCATGGAAGTTTCCCCCGTATATCATCTGACATCAAAAACACTTAAAATAAATTGCTGTATAAAAATGCAATGTTCAGGCAGCCAATTAAGTTTGATTCTTGAAGTGTTAGCCTCTGAGCGTGTGTAATGAGGCCCATAGCTTAACTGTGAAGTCTGCTAGCTTCTGTTTGACAAAAGATGTTTTCTTTCTGTCGTTCACATAGAGCTTAATGAATGGTGGAGATGATATAATTTCCCATCAACAAATCAGATGATGGAAAAGTCAGATCAAATAGCTTGATGAATGATTAACACTCGTTTCACAAGGGCACTGACCTTACAGTTTTCTCTGCACCTGCAAGGGCAATTAATTAAAAGGGAAGATGCTGATTATTTATAAGCAGTCTGCAACCTAAAGCTTATTTGATCAGGTTTAGTGAAAACACATCTGGGAAAACAGCTGGAAAAATGTATAACAAAGCAAAGCAGTTTATGGTGCTATTCTGTTTAGATTTTTGACAAGTCATCTGTCCTAGTTCCAGCCCTAATATATCCCAGTTCATTTCCAAAATAAAAGTATCCAAATCCCATTCCAACACCTTTCATTTCCTCAGCATTGAAATTCAAATATGGCCTGATTATAATGTTTAATGTGCATGCCACCCTCAGCGATTTTAAAAGCGTGTGATATAGGCATGAAAAGGGCCTCCTTTTACTGTTTGCAACGCTCTCTAAGGCTCTCTGTCGCTTTTTTGTGCACCAAGTGCCTGGTCTTGAAAAACACAAGGACAGCTAAGGATTATGGTTCTGTATGCGTCTTTCTTTGCCTTTAATATGCAAATAGAAGATTAGCCTTGGAAAGAAAATGTTTGGCATGGGAGTTATTTTACCAGGAGGTGATGCTAACCATTTCCACCTTTTTGTATTCTCCCCCCCCCCCCCCCCCCCCCCCCCCCCCCTTCTCAGGATCAGACTTAACCATTTCAGCAGAAAACAGCCACCAGAGCAAAGCTGGGCAATGAGGCCATACAGTGGGGTCCATAGTCTCAGACCACTGTACACTAGATATCAGGAAATGCTCACCTCTCATAAAAGCATAGTCATGTAACCTATAGTACATCCATAAATTACAACTGCTACATGAAAGAAAAATACAAGGTTTCAGGAACATGACTCAGTATTATTAATTTAAGTCAAAGGCAAAGTCAGTATTTCATTTGAACTACATGGCAATATTTAAATGATGACTCTCTCTGCATGGCCCAGGCACATCAAACAAAATAAGAAAACTACATCTCTGCAATTCATAGCAAAAGCCAAATGCAACCGAGTAAATGACTTTGGTATTACACTGTCAGAAAACCATTTCAAATGTGGCATAGAAAGCAATTCCAGCATTTCTTTTGATCTCCAGTGCGAAGGGGAGGAGGAAGGATTAGGAAACATTTCATATCATGGAATTGTGATCCCAGCATTAGAGCTATACAATGCGTATGCAATGTCAACATCTATAATTGAGTGATTTAAATGACCTAATTTCTGCGTGTGGGCTACCTCTGCAGTTGCAGCTGTAGCAGTACGTTTAACCCTTTCAGAACACGCTTAAGAGTAACTAATGATGGATCCAAGCACCCATGTAGAACGCCATCTAGATGTTGCTGCTTCTCACCCTCCTCTTGACGTGTTTGTGAAGTGACCCTAAACTCTGTTCATCCATGTGAACAGGAGATGAAGCGACCACCACACACAGATAGAAGCATGCTAATACACACTCAACGCTTTCCAAGACAAAGTCCGTCAACTATTCGTTTATTCTGAAACTAAGCAAATTGAATTTAGATCGAAAGTCCACCATGCTTATTAAATCAGCATTCAAGCTACATGCACCTCTGTTGTCTGGAATATTGATTCTGTGCACACACACACACAGACACACACACACACACACACACTCTCACATGTTGAGACAGTGAGGTGCAGATTATCCAATCAAAGTCCATGCTGACCATGTACAATTGATCAGAGTACATTTGCTTGGGGCTGACAACCCAGTGGGCATTCATGGATTCTCCGACTGGCTCAGAGGGGGGTTAAGGATTATTGACTCTGGGATAAAGGAAATAGAGAAATCTACATAGTAGAGTCACCAAACAATTGGATTAAACAAACAAAATAGCATGCAGTATGTGTCATCAGAACAATGAAGCACCCCAAACATCCTTATTGGACTGTTTATGCCGCTGAATTGGCTGTTTGACTCCCGAATTTTAAAGCTAATTTAGACAAGATGAGTGCTCCAGCAAGGACCTTGAGTGATTCTTGAAATTTTTGTCATTGTTAACATAAAGGAAGACATGACAGTTATGTCTTGCTGCCTTTCACGCATGTCTTTCCCTCTCCTAATTGGTCAGTGTGTGGACATTTTTCCCACAGAGATTTTGCCCCCCCCCAAACGACTTTAGCATAGAGGACATTCCGGCCTTTCAGTCTTTCTCCAAGTCTATCAATGAATCCAAACGTCGCCAGTCTGTGTGCTGGACGAGCCAGTGAAATGGCTCTGTTTTATGTTGTTTGACCTCTTTCAGGCCTGCAGAATGGAGTCAGTGTGTGCCCGAGCAGCCTAATTGGGTTGACAGCACAGTGTCTTGCCTCTTGCTCACATACATGACATCCAGCTCTTTGACAGAGCGGCCTGCCTCCACAGTCCTTTAGCTGTCAAAGGTAGTAGCACTTCAGCAAATGTTTGAATAAGCAACCAAAGATGCATCCACGTTGTTGACTTCACCAAATGCTTTTTGAGTGTTTGCATTTTTATTGTTGAGTTGTAAACACTTATAGACAAAACCAACAGCGGATGAAATGTGGCTCAGAGTTAATGAATAGATTTTAATGGACACTCCAGGAATGTGTTTGTTAATTTTCTGTCACCATGCGCGTGTGTGGTTTTAATGAAGCTGAATGAATTGTGCATCAGGTTGCTGGTGCGTGCAGTGTGATTATGTTGAATATGTTTTCTGTGTTGTGTAGTGCCAACAGTTTAAACAAGGCTGTGTAGGAGGAGGGATGGTGGGGATGGAGGAAGGGCAAAAGGAGGTGGAGGCAGAGTGGAAAGTACATGAGGCCGGGCTTCATGAATTCATTTCCCCTCTCTCCTGTGTCAGTGGGACCTCGTCTGAACCCATTACGGTGGTAACAAGGTGACAGCGAGCAGTCTTGCCACAGGTTCTGGCCTCCGGAGCTGTCTGGCTGCCCGTCTATGTTAATTAAGGGAAAGAATGAAAGTGTGAGGTATGGGGACACCGTTAGACAAAAACGTTTAACTAGATGCCCCGAATAACGGACAGAGTTTCCCTCTTTCTCTCAAACGAGTTTGCAGCTCCGAGGTGGAGCTAAATAGACAGTGATTCATGCTGAGACCCTGATTCGCATAGATAAGAGAGCAGACCGTTAATTATTGAGACCCTGTTATGTCTGTCATGTTGAATTTTTTAAAGTTAAAATGATTAACCATTCTCATTTCCTGAATCCATTTCCTTTAAACATTATGTAAAGATCCGGTCACCGTGGTCTTCTAAAATAATGTGCGTTGTCAACCTCTCTGGTGTTTACAGATTGAAAATGTTTGGCGTGTTTGTCAAAGGGAAAGAAACTCTCTCCTTTCATTCTCCCCGTCTTCTGTGGCGTCATCTTTCTGCGAGGGAAATGGCACTGGCAAAGTTCACGGGAAAAGCGTTTTTAGTGCAAAGTAAGTGGGCGATCAGGAGATGTCATCAATTCCAATGCATGCCAGTTGCCACGGAAACAGAAGTAGAGGCTTTTCTCAAGGATGCTGTTAAACATTTAGAGTGTGCAGAGAGGGAGAGAGAGAGAGAGAGATAAAAGATAGAGAGTAGAAGAAATGTGTTGTTGACAATTGTCCATCTTTTCATCTGTATTTTTTTATATGGGTAAATTTGCACGATATATTTTAACTTAAAGGTTACATTTCTATTAACCAAGCAGCACTTGGAAGTGATTCAATTATACAGCTCAAAAATCTCCAATTTACCTAAAGCATCATTTTTATGGTGCAGTTGAATTTGCTAACTCCTTAATCTCTAAAGTAGAAGTGAAGCTTTTCAATAGAATATTAATTGTAATGGTGGAACTTCTTAGTATTAACAACCGCCTGGTAAGACAAATTATTTTTAGATTAAGTAAAATATTGATCACACACATTCTTAATAGGGTTGCCTAACCAATTTTAACAAACAAAATAGCAGTCATTCTTACATTTGCATGCGACCACAAAGTGCAAGACAGCACTGGAATTCACCCCATCACCCAACTTGGACTTTATCCGTGCAAGTGACCAAAGCTGTGGCTGAGCTTGTCACAAAAGCACATAGTTGTGTAGCGCCTACTGATCGAGGAGCCCTTCTCCAGTGCTAATCTCCCACCAGACAGGCCCTAAATGGGAAAGGGCTCTTTGCGGTAACGACGTGGGCTCAGCAGATAGGAGCTCTGTGTAATTCCTGTTAATTACTGTCCAGAAGGTGATAAGACCTGGTTGGAGAGGCTAAGAGAAGAGATAAGGAGGATCAGGGATTCGCCTGGAGGATTTTCCACCCCCTGGGCAAAAACAGTCCAGTTGTCCGGAAATAGTCTAAAGTTTGAAGCTGCCTGAAGTAGTTATTGTTTTTTCTTCACTTTGACACCAATTTAAGAGGTAGTGGTAGTGGATGAACAGGAGGTTTCATCTATCAAGGCGTCTGAAAAGCTTGCTGGGTTTGGGACGCAGTGGTAGTGTTTTAATTCAGTGTTGGAATTTATGAATCAATGTGTGCTTTCGTCATGTGCATATTTTTAAGAAGGTCCAACAAGATTGCATCGTCACAAGGACATCTGTATCTCGTCTGTAGACCTGCTACAACTTGTCATTTCATTGTTGAATTCTACCATTTGTTTTTAAGGCTTCCAAACCATCAAGTTCAAAAAGAGAACAATTCTTGCAATATTGTGTAAATCACTTTACATCTAATTGCGTGTTTTAAATTTCTGGCATTCCTCTTTCCTTGCAAATGCAAAAAAGCACATCAAAACAAGCCTATGGAGATAGTGCACTTGAATAAGACCACTGATGCCACAGCAAATATTCACAGCATGACTTGAGGGATTTTCTTTTAAAGAATAGTTCAAAGTAATTCACCAAAAAACATGAGCCCTATGAGACCCAATTCATTTTGTTGCCACATCCCAAGCCTCCATTATCATGCGCCAGGGATGAATCTTACAAGTTGTCAGTCACCTCTGCTCTACCGTGAAATCAGACCAAATCCCAGTTGCTGTTTGTCTGGTTTTCACTGCAGAGACATTGCAGCGTCTCCACAGACCTCTGACCTGATAACATGCAGGGTAGTTCACTTGTGCAGAGAAAAGAACCAGTAATGGGTGTGATGCTATTGTATGAAAAATAGGAGGCTGATGAGAGAGGACACTGTGTGGTTCTTTGAAGGAATTGAACCCAACATGGTAAACTGCAATGGTTGCCTTCGGCTGAAAGTACAGGAATATATGAGCTCATATTGGAAAAACGAGGCTAGTTGTCTAAATGCATTACTGTAATAAAACTTGGGAGGTGGGGAGGTGGTACAGTGTATCTACGTACTGACCTTGTTAGTTTTAAGTTCTTGAATTACTCTCTGGTGTGTGTGCGTTGGCAAAGGCAACAGTGGTCTGACAGTAAACTCCTCATTTCTTACTTTTTGGTTTAATTCTCTTCTTTGTTCCTGCTCATTAACAGTTCAGCAAACGAATTGTGTCTTCTTCACTCAGCAGCTCATCATTAGCAGCTGAAGAATATTTTGCACTTGTAATACACAGAACACCAAGATACTAATTACCTTTCAGTCACCAATAAGGCTTGGTTTTACCCCCTACTTCTCACTGAACAGTCGCTGCTGTAAAGAATCCGCTTCAGTCTGGCATTTGTGGAGCGTCTATACAAATCACGCATAATATGACAACCATTCATCAGTTTGATAAATGATCATCAAAGAAAGCTTCTGAGAATATGCAAATTTCACTGCTTCGTGATCACAGTGTACCTCACTCTTACTCACTCACTCTTTGATTAGAGAACACACAAAGTTTCTCACAAGTAAGAATAAGTAGTTTTTGATTACACAGAGGGATTTAAATACACTGAAACTGCTCCAAAGGATTGGGTAGATTTGATTCTCCAGCTTGAAATAGATGTAAGTGCTCATCATTTTTGTCTCCTCTGTCTTAAATGGTTTCTCATTTCATCATATATTGCAATTAAATTAGTCAAATATGCCTAATGGACCTTTTATTGTTCCAGACATTAGACAACACAGAAAATTAGACATGATCCACTTGTCTTTTCTGGTAATAAATGAGTCATCTTGTGCTTTCAAGAGCATATTGATTGTCATTGTCCCTTTTTTTAACGTTCTACTACAACATTACAAAGCCAAAACATTACAAAGAAATGCTTTCCCTAGTTTGCTGTAGAAGAGCTTGACTGGCCTGCACAAAGCCCTGACCTCAACCTCATCCAATATCTTTGGAATAAACTTGAATGTGGACTGTGAGCTGAATGGATAAAAGGGAGCAAAATCCCTCAAGTCAGGTTCTAAAATCTCCTTGAACGTCTTCCAGAAGAGTGAGATGTTCAACATTAAAATATCACTCACAAACTTTTTGCCACACAGTGTATTTCATAATTTTTTTATCAAGGAGCAAGCATTTATTATTGTTACAATAATTTATATTGTCTTATAATCACAAATAAGGCCTTGAGCGGGTCAGCGGGTCACATTTGGCTGGAAGTGCCTATTTAGGACACTAAATACTTTACTGCACGTAACATTTATGGCGCATTCCTAATCAATTGTGACAAAGGCTGTGCCTCACTGGTTTTCATGAACAAGAAAAGACAAGGGGGCTGACAATCACAATGGGGTAGGATTCTCTTTTTACCCAGGATCATGTTAAGATTCATAAATTCAAGAAATTCATTGAACCTGTTTGATCTAATCAAGCCCGGACCAGTGTGAAGCAAGTTTTCAATCCTGAAGCTCTCTGTCATTTGAGAAATCATTCAGGAAAGACATACATACAACCAAATAAAACTCCATCATTGTCCACAGTTGCAGAAATAGTGACAGGGAAACAGATTTCTTCTTTTTTGTTTGTGTTCAACCCTGCAGCATAAAGGTGGTGGGCAAGGAAGTGGAGGAGAAGATAAGAAGGGAGAGGGATGGTTGTGGGTTGGTCAGTGAGGAAGAGAGATTTAGGGGCGTGTGAAGAGGCTGCTGTGATGTAAAAAAAAAAAAAAAAAAATAGAAGGGTGCATTCTGAGGGAAAAAGGACAGTGAAGAAGGACGGTTCAGTAACTTCCTCGTCTGATGAAGCCATTCTGGCTCCATGTGACCCAGTTTTCCACAGAGCAGATTGGTAAACAATAAAAGTAAAACTGACATGTACTCACTGTGCAGGTTGTAAAATCCTAAATGCTACAGTGGTGTAGTGCGTTTGTGTGCGCACCCAAACGTGCATGTGTGCGTGTGTGCATGCGTGCACGCATCATGCATATTTGTGAGCATTGGTGCAAGAAACAAAAGCAGGTCCGCAGTGAGGAATGACATTACAGATGCTGATACCTGGCAAGAAGATTCCATTTCACTCTCTTTATGCCTCCATGAATATTTCTGGTCGTACAGTGTAATGTAACAATAACAGTGTGTGTCAATCTCCACATGCTTTAAAGTTGTTTGGTGTGCTACATGAGGTGGAAGACTCAGTTATAGTTTATTATGTGTTCTGCTATTTGTTTTTTTTTTTTAAGAAAACCAGCTTTCAATATATAGGTACATCTATAATGTATATCATGTAGAAGTACACATTCAATGTTGAATGTATATTTATTGATTTCACTACCCTTTCAAGGCCCTCAAGGCTCTCTAAGTCATTAAAACCTGATTCTGATATGACATTTCAGAAATAAGAATATGCAGTATATATATGTACATGTACATGTCAGAGCAGCATCCAGTTTCACCACTTTCCACTGCATGAATTAATGCTCTTCAGTCTTTTTTCTTTGTTACACCCAGAATGTTCCAGAAACGACCATATTAATGCAGTACTGATGGTCAAGCACAAGCCTTAATACTACAACAACATGCACACAGCACTTACTCAAATACTAGCAAACACTTGTAGCTGTGATTATCAGTATTTTGAACCTAATACTGATAATCGCAGCAAGAGAAATGTCTTTGACTCTTATTTGCTTTTTAACAACCATAACATGACTGATTTCTGAAGTATGAAAAGCTTGACGGATTATAGAGGAAAACATGTTTCTGATTGCTTCAATGGTGAAGTTAGAAAAATCACTACTTTTGATACAGGCATAATGCCTGTAAATCTAGAGTTTCCTTTCCACTTCTGCACATCTACACTGAAGCAACACAGTTGCACAACAAATTATAAAAAGCACCATGATGTCTCTGTTGTTGTTTTGTCACAAGAAATACTGTCTAATGTGCCTAATTTGAAAAGTTCTCGAGATGCAGTGACAATAAATGCACAAAAGGAACTTTTTACTTCCTGAATGTCCTTTTTGTCACCTAACAATTTTAATCGATTTGTCAAAATGTCATAACAAGTCAAGGAAAGATAAAATGCATTTAATAGCAGACATCAAAATGTGTCAGTGTTAATGTCCACTACTGTTTCTCCTTCAAAGGGGGCCCTTTTTAACACTTGTGGAAGCAGGAGAGGTAGTCGTAACTGCTTCAGTGTCACTTTAACAAGTGTCTGGTGCCAGTGTTAAGGGCTGATTATGTAGATGAGGCAGCGAGCAGGGACCTCAGTGAAACCTGTGAGGAAGTGTGAGAGATAGAGGTAATCGCGGGAAGCACTCAAAGAAATTCCAAAAATACGTCCCTTTATTTTTTTTTGTCATTTTTTGTCTCTTTCTGCCTTTCTTATGTACAGTATGCTTTTCTGTTAAAAATATGAAGTGATTGGGATTTTGAACCTTAGCTGGATGCCTCAGTTTGCATTTGCATGACTATAATAAACACACCTGGAAACAAACTGCAGCATGGACCCCAAATCTACGATGTTTCAACACAACATTGCTTAAATTCCCTCTGAATGGACAGTTTTGATGACCTGCACCTCAAGGTATCCTCAGAATATGTAAATGAGGGCCTCTTGTTAGTGTAGTGCAAGTGTGGGGCAATAAAATAATACAGGGAAAACAGGGGAGAAGCACTGTACACTCTATGGCTCTCTTGCCCCAGAGTGCTCTGTGAATTATTTATGAAAGTGCTGACGGAAGAGGAGCAGGTTCAACAAGGCACGTTTCTCTGGGGGGCAACACCAGCCGACAGTCAGGTGGGGCTCAGTTTGTCTTTCGGCCTCTGGATTTTAATGATGGTCCAGTGGTCTCGTTATGCGAATCTACAGTGTAGCTTTTCTTCTGTGTCAGCTGAAAAGAGTGGTTGCGTGCGAATCTGTAATCTCTGCTGTGCCTCTGCTCCCCCCATTTTTTTCCTCATGCACTCTCGCCCCATCGCTTCCACTCTTACTTTTGTCTCTTAGAGTGTCCGTCTCTGTTTCTCTCCCGCTTACTTTCCACACTTTGTCATTTCTCATCTTGTTTTTATACGTCCCTTCTTCAGTATGCCTATTTCTGCTCTCTGTCCGCCTACTCCCCACTTCCATCTCATACATCTCTGTCGTCTCCCTCTGCACACTCCTAACACTATTACTGGTGATCGACAGTGCATTAAACATAATGTAAATCATTCTCCTTAACCCACATTAGCTAATTAGACATCTTTCTAATTCTGTTCTTGCAGTGAGGCAGAAAAAAACCCAAGTTTGCCATGAAATCCAGTCAGTTATCAAATGTATTTTTTATCAAAAACACTTTATTCTCAGCTTTAATCAGCCTGCATGTGTGAAAATGCAGATAAAGATTAGAATAATATACAATATCTAATATCAAAAACTTTGTCCCCTTTCCTCCTTTCGAGAACATATCCTTTTATCTGTCTTCTAATAAACACAAGTGAGGTGAGTGGTTCACCCTCCACATCCTTGCAGCAAAATCTATTGTGAATTGCAAATATGTTTACAACACTACTTAATAAATTTAAAAAAAAGTTTTGCAGTTATTCAGGTGCGTCCCCTATACGATTTGAGGGTCGTAGGAGTGCTCAGTGGCAGGCTTCTTGGTGCAGTGGCACTTTTGGGTAAAAGAGATTAGCCTGTGAACCTTAAGGAGCTGCCCACAGGATTCTACCAGCAGGCAATGGATATGGCTGCAGCCGATAAGACATAAAAACACTTCAATAAAACTTTCATCCCTTTAGAATAGGTTTTTTTTTACTGTTATAAACAGCAGCTGTCCAAAAAGTTGAATAAGGTTAGCAGCAGGATCCAGAAAGTTTGAGGCCTAGAAATGCGAATAAGTGGTGTATATACAGTATGACATTCAGTGAATTATTGATTGTTTGTCTTGGAATTTGTAGTTGTGAATATATTTTACATTAATCGTCTCTGTATCAGACTACCATGATTTGTTGTTTCACAGTCTTGGTTGTTTTATTGACAAATGAACAGTTTGGTTTATTGCCAAAGTTAGGAAGTTGACACAAGACTAACTTGAAGGTTTAAAAATTCACCAGAATCAGCAGAAAACATACTAATAATGATGAATATGATGGCTGATTTGATTTGATAACTACAACCTGAAAAATGGAAGAAAAACAGCATCATTCACAAAAGCTTTTCTTGAAGCTAATCTGGCATGTCCGAACTCCTTACAGCTCTGACATTGATTTGAATATTCATTCATTCATTCATTCATTCATTCATTCATTCATAGCTATAATCATTTTTCCTCTTGATTTTAACTGTGCTCTTTATAAAATAACGTATCATAATGTAGAGTCATGCACAGTAACTAAAAAGCTAATTTCTCAGTGGTTTCTCACTCACATCTTGAGATTAAGAAAATAACCTTGTCTGCCTCTTCTGCTGTCGCTGCCTGTCTTTGAGTATCATCTTAATGTAAATCATTGCTATCAAGAAAGATTACAATTCACATTTTTCAGCCCTCTGACACCAAACGGAGCAGTGTTCCTCATAACAGTGACGCTCTTCTTAATTAAATTTTGTATCGACCTCACTAAACTGATGCTGCCTCGCTGACAGCTCTGTTGAAATTATCACCTGATGTGCTTACCGGTACGTATTGAGGTACTGTAAAATTTTAGTGTTGTGATGATTCATTCTGTCGTTCTCTCTTGCTTCTGTCTCTCTGTGTTTTACATTCTCCAGGATGTTTCATTGTCCTTGCCTCTTGTTGGAAGCATATATACACAACATAAGTGCACACGTTTACTCAACAAGTGTCTTGATGTGACCTTTTAATATTTCCTAGAAAACTCAAAAAAGTTCAGATTTTGCTACCATGGAGACATTGGATATGCCACATGATCCCATATATCACCTTCTTTTTTTTGTTTTAAGGCAGCCCAGCATAAATGGCAGCCTTTTCAATCGTGATCATTTAACATTGAGCATGTACAACCACACTCTACCACCCTGCCCTCCAGTGCATTGCTCCTCAGGGCTGCTGCATAATCTGACAGCACCTCCGCTTATAGGTCTTCTCACTGTCAGACTCACCTCTCCGGAGGATGGACACATCACAGGTGTCAGCAACAAGAGTCTCCGCTACCACCATCTCCCCGAGGGCTCACTTGTCAACAGGAGCAGCACCTCCAATGCTTGACCTCAAGGGAGTTAAGAGAAGAGAGCGAGCAGGGATTGGACTGATAAGTGCAGATAGACGTGGGGTAGCAGGAAAAATGTGTTTCTCAAATAGGATTGTGGTTTTGGTATTTAGTTTGTCTGTCTTCACTCCATGCTTTATGTACATTATTTAGCTTAGACTGTGAAATGTTACAGAGAATCATGCAAGGAATAAAACATGGTTGGTCTGTGAATACCAGAGAATAGGTAGGGGGTGGGGTAATACACATTCCCTCTAACTGTCCCTATTTTCAGTGCGTTTTTAAGAACTACAGAAGTCCCTGATAAACATTTTCTCTGTAATCAACCTGATCCAATGGACACTGACATGGTTGGAATTAATTACACAGACTTTTGTCCATCTTTGCTTTATTTTTGGTCACATAAACACACACACACACACTCATATCGCAAAAGTTCTCCTCTGGCAGAATCATATTAGTTTATTTAAAGCACAGTCAGGAAATGTGAAGGGTTTTTGGCGAGAAAGTTAGCTGGGAGGTTGGCTTGAATGGCTGAAAAGGAAGTCTTCCCAGCAGTACGATGTGAAAACACATGGTAATAGCATTTTTTTCCCCCAGGCAGGTCAGGCATTTAATCTCATTTCAATTATAACCACAGCATTTGTTATTTTGGAAGGTCAGATGATATGCTAATTTCGCTTCACAGTTTAAATTTTAAAAGCTAAGGCACGCTAACTAACTAGCTGTTTTGAAGTGATTCTCAGCCTTTTTAGCTTGTGACCTTTTAAAGTGAACATTGTTTACTCGTAGCATCTTCTCAGCCTCTTGCACATCATTATAAGCTGTGTTCAGCCAAAGAGTTTGTTCTTTTTCTCACAGTGTCATATGTGAATATTTTTTACAGGGCTGAAAGTATATAATATTGCAAAAGAAAAAAAGAAAAAAATAGTGGAAAAGTTAGAAAAAACTAAAAATCTAAATTATGTGTAGCACAAATGGGTTTTCCTTTTTTTTTCTTTCCTTGTCTTATTCATCATCTCACAGCCCCTCCGTTTTATCTTGTGATGCCCTGCTGAGAGGTCCTGACCCCAGGCCTTATTGCCTTGCAGTAAGTCACCCACTGTAGAATGGCCTGTATTTTGTCAGCATAGTGAAATTGGGCAACATGTAGTAATAAGATCATAGTTGTGTCGTGGGTATCAGACTCGTGTGGATTTAGTGCAGAGTTTCTGAGCCTCTTTGGAGACTTAATGTGCCAGAATATTTTCCTTGGTTGGTGCTTAATTGGCTGTTGGCGTTTTCTGCACAGAAACCACACGTTTGAATCCAGGCTGAGTTCTGCTTGCTGTGCTTTCTTATCTCCTGTGTTAGATACAAGCTCTCATACAATCCTGTTTACATCCAAGCAAAGTCCTGCTCCTCATATCCCCACTATATTCCACTATACAACCCTCCTCAAATTAAAGTCACGACTTGGGGATGAACCGCTTCATTCAGCATTACAGCCCACATTCCCGTCTGATAACAAAGAATTGTTCATCTGTATCACATTTCCACAATTGTGGCCAAATCTCGCTCCCTGCAGTGCCTTTCCACACACACATCTATTATTTCTGCACTATTCCACTGCGATCAGATATGGCACATCCCTCCCGAAAATCCCCAACTTTAACCTTGTGAAAAAGCCGGCAGATTGAACTATCTCAGCAGTTCCCAGCATCTCTAAGCTGACAGAATGTCTTCATAGCAGTTCAGGGCTCCTCGGTGCCCATGAATCTGTGCGTCATCCAAGACTTTGACAGGCGAGCGTACGGGCGCCCACACATATGCGCACCAACACACATACATACCAACACACATACATGGACACACTCTCTGGTGAGAAGCAGGGGGCCAATTATGGGCTACTGTGACAGGGAACAGCTGTAGGTAAGCCAGTGTCCCCCCAGGCAGGCCACAGAGCACCTGACGTATTGCCAGCATGTCCACTGACAGTGATAGGAAGCCTATGATACCTCAGTATAGGAAACAAAGGCACAATGGAAACCTTATAGCTGTTGTGAAGGATATGTTGGCGGTGTCTTCTCAGCAGACACTATAATCAGATCATATTGAACTGTGCTGCACTGTGCTCACTCGCCCACTCACTGTCTTTATTGAAATAAAAATTAGCCCATGTTTCTCATGAGAATGAGTCAAAAAATTCCCAGCAACAGCTCAGACTTATATCGGCACCGTGTATGAGAAAGCTAAAAGAAAGTTTTGGCAAAGTCTAAGCATGATTCTCAAGTAATAATGTGAAATAAAAACTATAGTGACATCTACCATCAGCCGATAGCATCAGCCTATGGACTGTCACTATTCTGTAAGAGGGACTACGGAGCTTGAATGAAATTTGAAGGTTAATTGAAGTGGCACAAGTGGAATTAAAATGAAAGCTTAATATGGACCCACAGACAGACTCATATACAGGACACACACAGAGAGGCAACATTTGAAACTATGAGTGCTTCTACTTAAAACATGCATTGCATTTGGTTTTATAAATTTTTGTCAAATGCACACAAATGTCCATACCTCGCTCACTGAAATGCATCTTAACCATGATATTGCAAAATGCAGATTAGAGCTTCCCACAAGCAGAAGGTGGTTTATAGAGTGAGTAATTGTATTTTGACATAAACTCAAAGTGTTGGGAATGATGCCAAGACATGTGAGGCGGCAACAAGTGAGCACGCTCAAAATCCCGTCCGCCCCCGTGCTTAATTATCTTTACATGCCAGAGAAAATAAATTACCCTCCTCCTCAAGATTAATAATATTGCTTTGTGGGGTTTTTGGCCATAAGTTGTGGAATAATGAATAGTAAAAAGACTCATGTTGCCTCTGGATTGACTGCTAAAAAGTTGCTGAGCTATTTTGGGATCAAAGAAGTTTTTCAAAGTTTTGATGAAGTAGATTTAATTCAGTGACAACTCAGTGGAGTTGTAGCTCATATTCTACTTCAAGAAAAACATCCACCTTGTAGTGGTACAAAATAGCTGTTGGTGATTTGCATGGCGCTTCTATTCCATTTTAGCAGCTGTGTATTTTTCCTCTTCTTCTCTTTGGATAAGTGGCCAAACAGACGACATGACATTATGTACGGATACGTCCAGTGGTGCTACAATAACTGACAGCACAAACATCTTGAGCCGGGAAGTTTAGAGGCCTTTCTCCACTCACCATTTCCACCAGCATACAGTTATCATACAGGGGGAAAGTAGAGGGGGCAAAGATTACCAACAGGAGACTCAAAAGCCCAGAATGCAATTTAGCCACCTCTGACCTTTTCTTGATCAGAGAAAAACTCTCCTCCTCCACTTTTGCTGTCACTGCTGCACTGTCCACCCACACGTTAAGTATAACCCACAGCTGAACTCAAGAAATTCAAGCTAAATCTTTAAGTGTTGTCAAAATGGAGGGAATCATTATAAGCAAAAGAAAGCAGAAGATGTAGGTGAAGTCGAAAAATGTGAGTTACAGTACCATAGTAGAACCTAACCTAATGAAACTAAGCTCTTAAAACTATACCTGGATAAAAACAATATCTGAAATATAAGAAAGCAGACTTGCTTAGGCTGCAGGAAACAGTGTAAGAAAGTGATGACATGCCTCAATATTTTTGCTTAAATCAGCATATCACAGCTCATCATATTCTTTCATAATTTGGATATAACTTCATAAGGATTGTTGTAAATGCAAACCAAGCCAACAAACAGAATACTTGAGTACCCTAAATTATGTAAGCATATCATTATGCATGGAGGTGACTCATTGCATGCACAACTCAAATAATCCCCACAGTGTGAAAGATAATATTTGACATTTTCCCATGAAGGAAAGCCAGTGACTGTGGAAACAAAGAGGGCAATATCTCCTGGCACAATCGACAGTTGCCAGTAAAATAAAAATAGTTTTTCTATGGCAATTTTCAAAGCTCTAACATAGTGTGCTCTGTGTACATTTTGTAAAGTTGTGCATTTAAAACTCAAACTTTGTGCACACCCTTGTTTCTCAGGGGAAAATAGGCCTGTCCCAGTGGCACAAAGACCTGTATGTGTGGGCGCAGGGTGCCTGACAGCTCCAATGCCCCCTGCTCCCTCATCTGCTACCGCTTGCATGGAGTCTCTTGTCACCAAAGCCGCCCAGATCTCAGGGACAGGGCACATGGTTGTTCACCTTCCACAATCACAGCCAGCCTTCCCCCTCAGCCTCCCCTGTAAGTCCTTGTCCCTGTGTGTTCCCTTTACCACACCTATGCATCTCGTGTAGTTTGTGCCATCTGGCCTCCTTGGTGACCCCTTCCTCTACACACATGCTCCTTTCATCTGACTCCCCCCCCCCCCCCCCCCCCCCCCCCCGTTCCTGCAGCTCAAACAACAGAGGCCACAGTGCTGCCTGTCGGAGACCCTGCAGAGCTCTGCTCTACAGTATGTTTGTCCTTGCTGGACTGTGCAGACCTCTATTGATTCAATATACATTCCTGCTTCAGCGGTCTCCTCCAAGTGTGCCCTACTGCTCTCTTCAGTAATGGAAATGTTTCTTGAGTGGTTTTCCAAGGCCAGTGTGGATGGTGGCTTAAACTGACTGTGATGTGTACACAATGCATCGGCAAATGTTGGAGTGTTGACAAGCTGACACTTGCATTGTTCATTTCATACCCTCACAAACAAGTGGCAATGATGAACATGTTAATGCTGTGAGAAAGATTTTTTATTTCTTAAACCTGGCATGTGATTTTTTTTTGGAATTTGGGGGACAGTGGAAACAACTTGTGAACTCAACCCTAACATATTATCAGCGTTTAAATTGATATGGCTGACATTCGGGGTCAAATTTCTGGCCATCTTCCAACCAGTGGGTAACAAATGACTTATCCATCCTGGTAACATTATTTTCAGTCATGGTAGCTGTGGTTTTGGTTGCTAAAAGGGTTTATTTGATGTTCCTCAAATTAATCAAACAAATATGCCGATTTAAATTTAGACCTGTTATTTTATTTTGCAACACTGTGCAGTTGTATCGATCTCATCCACACAATTTTCTGTTGCTCTTTTTCCTTGATGTAGCTTTTTCATTTATGTATGCAGGAAGATGACAGAAAAATTCTTTATCTATTCGACAAAACTCTTCAAATGAAATAGCCATCAATGTGCACAACACATTATGGTTGAACAATTCACTGATGTGGGCAGCTGTTACCAGGCTAAGAGGTTTATCCCACAGATTGAAATACAGATGTCGATACTGCTTCTGTTTCCTTTCGCCGTCTTTGTGACTAAAGCTCCTGCTGTCCAAGCCCTTAATGAGTCACTTAGATCCTTTTCTCTTGCCATTTTGATCATGATGTTTCTGCACTCATTGAATAAGTTAATTTCTATGTCACTTTTCTCCAAGTCATTCATAGTGCATATAGTGCTGTACAATATTAAAGGAGACATGTTACTGATTTGAAAAGTTTTATGGTAGAATTTTATAATGGTAGCAACTCTCTGTTCAAAATTTGAATAAATAAGTCCTTTTGACATAGCAGTCAGTTGAGCTGTCTTGTATTGTGTGTGAGTACATGTGTGAGGTTGAAGCCAAAAAGTTTCTGGTGAAATGTTATTGTGGCAACAACGTTTTACTCAAAATTTAGATAGCTAAGTCTTGAGGTGTTGAGGATAGTGTACTCATTCAAAGTAAAAGTAAATCTTCAATAGAATGTCCTTATATTTTAGTGCTTGGAAGTATTCCATCTTTAATGCATTAACCTCTCTGGATTAAGCTAAAGGGGTCAGTGTTCCATTTATGCTGGCTGTGATTGCCTGTTAAATGGCCCCAAGTCAGAAATGTTCATTTTCTTGAACAGCTCGCTTTCTTTAAAGGAGCGTGCAGCTGCAGGTGTCAGATAATAAAGTATATAGATGTCAGATAAT
Source organism: Seriola lalandi dorsalis (assembly GCF_002814215.2). Classification (NCBI taxonomy): domain Eukaryota; kingdom Metazoa; phylum Chordata; class Actinopteri; order Carangiformes; family Carangidae; genus Seriola; species Seriola lalandi. Next base: position 1,662,469 of record NW_019525517.1, read on the forward strand.
AGAAGAGTCAAAACACAGGAAATTTAGCTTGAAGCATACTGGAGGAAAATGATAACCTTTCTTAAACTGGCCGCAAATGGTTCAAAATCATATTTTAGGTAAGGAACGACTCAATTGTTCTCAATTGTTGTTTTTGTGTGCTTATATCTATTTGTGTTTCCTTATGTGGCTGCCTGTATTTGTAGATATATATGATTATGTCTTTCTGAACTTCTGATTAGGGATCATTGCCCGTGGGAAACATTCTCCTTGAGTATTTTTCTCTTAGCTTGGAGCAGCTTTCACATGGCTCTCCAGACATATTGGAGTGGGCGGCTGTGCAAACATCGGGTCTCAGCTGTCCAAATGACAGTCACACATTTACTTTGCTGTGACAGTCACACACTTAACGCAATCTGAATTACACTGATGCATCCATGCACACAGATGGAACATGCGCAGTCACTCAGATGATAGTCTCAGTTACCCGTCTCTCTTGATGTGGTTGCACTAAGCTCTTCCTTCAGCAGTTAGGTCTCCATAGACCACTTTACAGAGATACACTATCTTACACCACAGTGAACCCATAGCCCTGAGTCAGGTTAACCCCTTTTACATATACATTATGTACCCATATCTTGTTTTAATCCAAGATTCTTGCCGTGCTTTTGCAAACAGAAGGTTAAATATCTGTTAAATTAATGTTACAGTGTGGAGTGATGGAAACTTGTCAGAAAATATTCGTTTATCCACAGATAGCACCCACAGGTGCCCTCAGAGTCACCTTAAACTCAAAACAAGCTTTTAAATGCACAGTGGAAACAGTGGAGAATAAATTCAGCCATATTACTGTTTGTTTTTCCTCCTGTTTTCTTGGCTTTGGAAAGTTGTTCTTGTTCTCTGCAGGCTTTTGACAGGAATACTTGGAGAGTTTATACATTTAATGGTATAACGCAATGTTGCTGTGGTGCTGTGGTTGCGCTGCAACTAACAGTAGCCTATACCAGAGTTCATATTTGAAGTGACTGCAGCTTGACTTTATTTGTACCGAAGCAGCATGAGCAGCAGCTGACTCGCAGTCTACAATGAAACAGCTACATTATGCCCATGAATCCTTGCATTTTGGGCTTGTTCCCTGTTGCTTTGGATTTTACATTTTCACTTCAAAAGGAACCCTGCTGTTTTCATAGCAGATGAGTCGCCATGGATACATGTCTCAAAAATACATGTGCAGTTGTTCAGACCACACCACAGGGCTTTTTCAGATATTATACAACATTTGCTGGTGGGGCTTTTACTTTTGTTTCCTTTTGTTCTATTTGCATAGATACACTACAACTGGTTCCATAAAATCAAATGTGTGATCGTTATACTTTAATGTGACCCTGGTGCACATGTGAAGGTTGTCAACTGCCTAAATTATTAAAATGAAGGGAATTACTCCTTGATACACACAACTGAATGCTTTGCAGCTGCAGCCTAAGCATTTAGACTGTGGGGGGAAAAGCAGTGTCTCTCGATAGCCGATCTCTTTCTTTCGTTTTATTGACTGAGTAACTATTCAGTGGTTTTAGTGGCAAACCACTATTGATCTGCAGCTTCTTTTCTCACCTTTGTCAGCCGTACTGAAAATTTGAGCTGGAAAAGGCAAAATTACCTTGTTTGCAAAACTGCAACAAAGCCTTTAAATACTGTTTTGATTTTGTCATAGATACCCCATTTTTCCTATCCTTTCATGGTCATTCACATATGCCAGTGAGCTGGCTTTGTGCTTCTTTGGCTCTGCAAGGTTTTACTAAAGCAGTCAGATCATTTCATTTTTCAGAGCAGCTCTGTCCTTGAGAAATGTTTAAGTAACTCCCATCTGTCAAAATTTTATTTTGAAATACATTTATCAGCCTCAGTTCTTTCCTCCATGCTTCATTTTCCTTCCCTTCACAGGTTCATCCTTGCAGCACCAGACACACTGACAATCTGCACTATTGAACAACTTAATCTTACTTCTCTACAAGAGATATGTGTAGTGTATCTCAGCTGGGGAATAGTTGCATCAACACAGCTAATACATAAAGCTACCTCAGCAACTTCAGCATTAACCTACAAACACATGCGAAAAAGCTCCTCTCCACTTCAATCTTTAGACTTTGTTGATTTGATCACACCTCATACCCCCACACTCCTTTGTGTGTTTTTTGAAAATCAATTTTTCTGTTATTTGGTTTGATGGTGTTTGGCATGTTATCTTAAATGTCGGGGTTGATTCTTATGTTTGTTTTGACATGAGATACGTCTGTAAGATCTGTTCTGTCATCTTTGGAGGAAAGGGGATGACAAGTGGACAGGAAGGCTTAAAGTAGCCGTTGCTACAGTGTCTTGATGCAAGGCCTTTCTGTTGGCCAATGCAACAAAAACACACAAGCAAATTGATAAAAGATTTGGTTAACACGTTTAACTGAATAATACAAATGTGATTCTGTTCATTTTGAAGTCTAACCCCTGGTGCACACCATCAGTAATTAACCCCAGGTTTACTCCATTTTCAGAAGGTAACCCTGTAAAAATTGGGGCCAGCCCTCCTCTGGAACAAAGCCATCTAGGTTAGAATCGGGTTTAACCTGCCTCGACTTTGTGATACAGTTTTTAACCCAGGGATAAGAGCGACTCTGTGGGCCAACAGGAATCCCGGCTAAACACAGTGTGCTGTGTAAGAGCTGATGTTCATGATGCTTTCATGCAATTCTAAGGCATTTCCTCCCTACTCATGGTATGTTTTTGTTTCATAAATGTGTCACATGATTTGGCATATCATCTCTACAAAAGACTATCATGAGTAGATTTCCCATATGTGGATACATCATGCATTACCTGCTCACAGGAACATTTGCTGCAGCAGTATAGAAATAGATGCACAAATAGAGGCTTGTTGAGCTGTTTGTGAGACAGAGATAGTCTGGCACTAGCTTCAGGGAAGGCTTCCTGCCATGCAGATTGGTTCCAGTCTGCTAGAAAACCAATATGAAGTTTTGGGGCAGTGATAGCCTAATAGAGAGGGAAGTGTATTTGTGGTTAAAAGAGTAGCTTTTTCAAATCCCCAAAGCAGGAGACAAATTCTGCATGTGAGAACTGAAAGAAACTCGTACTGCACATTCCCTCCATACCTCAGACCATTATACCTCCGAACTGCTCTTGAGCAAGGCTTTTGACCCCAGTGGCACCATTGGCCAATACTGAAAGACGGTAGCAGTACTACAAACCTTCATCGCTCTGCAGAAACTCTGCCAGGCTGTCACTGTGAATGAAAATGTGTTGTTAGTCAACCTGCCTGCTTAAATAAAGTTTAGACAATGGCAGTGCAGTGTCACTGCAAGTTTCTTACAGCCGAGCAGTTTATTAGCTCTGCTAATGCATTGCTTGCCGGTAAGCTATTCTGTCCATGAGGGAAAAGGGCAACTCTCAAACAACAGTGATAATATGCTCTGTATTTACTGAGAGGTTCTGGTAAAGTGGGTTTAAGAAGCTCTAATGAGGATAATGTGCTGCTTATGAGTATGGTTCTTTTGCTCTTGTGTAGTCCTCATAATCTTTTCGTGTGTACATACTTTTTGAGAGAGGGGAAAGATTTAACCGTAAACACAAACAAAACCAGACGGAGAAATACAAAGACTATCCTCCACAGAAAAACAATAGCTTTGACCATTTAATCAAATACTTAAAATAACCTCTGTTTGCCTTTTCTGGACAAGCAACCTCTTGCTAATGTACAAACAGTGACTGTGCTATGTAAGTAACAAAGGCTGAAGTAGAGAAGAGTAGCAGAGTAGTAGATGGACAAAAAGTGGGAGGGTTGGAGTGAAAGACGTGTGACTTCAGCACTGGGGATTGTGGTTTACGTCCTGTCTCCTGCTGTACCAACAGTCAACTTTGACCTTGTCTAACCATGACCACAGCCTTTCCCCAACTTCAGTCCAGCAGGTTTAATTGCTTAAAGTTAACTAGATCTTAACCGTACAGGTAACAGATAAATAAACGAGTGAGAAATGGTGGGTGTTTACCTAGATACAGTATATTGACAACACAGAGAGATTTTGGTCCTTGGACTGTGAAGCATCTTCATTACACTTGGGCCCGTGGAGATAGGAGAGAAGACAGGATCCCCCAGCAGTCTAGACACGGGGGTGATGAAGTAGAGAAGGTGAAAGATGGCCCCCCTGTGTTGAAGTTTTCCAAACATCCTGGAGATCACGGTGGGGATGGGGAAAATTTTTTTTTTCTTTCTTGTAAGAAGTAGCATTTGTCGCTCCTGGACTGAATTGTTTGCTCCCTTGCATACAGAGAACTGTAACTGAGTTTGAGAATAGTCATTGTGTTGTTTGAGGCATTATGAGTCACAATAATATGACATACGACATATTTGTGTTTGTGTGTGTCATGTTAGTATAAACATTGAAACTGTGACATCATCGGAGGATTTCTGATACCAGCTCATTTACAGGCTCTCAGAGCAAACCCAGGCAAAACTCACAAAGGAAGTCCAACTCTACCTATCCATCACTGTGATCAGGGAACTCAGACAAATTGAGATTGTCAGCCAGCTCCATATGCTCCACACAGCTGTTCCTTCAAGTATCAACAACCTAGTGACCCCATCAGTATCTCAGCCTCTACTGCCATCCATGTGGCCTGTTGGCTGTCCGTCAGTCCAGAGAACAGAGTGAGACAAGCTGTGACTGCAGCATACGCCCTGTGTCCATGCATCTTTAGATAGCCCCTGTAGGGACTGTAAGACTCTGTAGGCTAACGCGCATTAGGCATGTTTATACCACAGAAAGGGCACAAGTTGCAGAAGGTCAAGACAGTAAGTGGCCTGATGAAAGTGTCACTCTGGGGAAATTTCATCCTTGCGTTGGTGGAGGGTCAAAAAAGTCAGCTGGCAAATTCATTCTGATAGCCCTAACTCGGAGAGATAATGTGTGAGGAGGCAGGGAGATAGGGAAAGGAGGATGGACTGCAAATGTGGAGAATCATAAATCTTTCCTTTGATCACAGATAAAGATGTGGGTGGATTTGTTGTCTTTGCCAGCATGCCTTTGGAAGTGTGTCATGTCATTTGCCGCATGCATCCCTCCTCCTGACAATCACTTCTCGGGCGGTCTCGTCTCCCTCCGTTGTTATCTTTTCCTCCATGAATGAAATGAATGAGACTGACTTTAAAAAGAGTGATGTCAAAACAACACTCTTTTCATGTTCGTCCTGTAGTGTTGACCTTATGGATGAGTTCGGGATCCTTTTGTTGAGATCCCGACCAGGCCTTCAGGATGCTGGATGTGCTTGCCCTTTTATTCTTTTATCCAAACTCTTTCCACACTAACAAAGGGTGAAGTCAAAGGCTTCTTCTGTGATGAATTCTTCACAGCTGCAGTTGGAAGCGAAGCAAGTGGACACCAGCCCCATGACAAATCCTGCTGTGAGTGAAACTTGAGGGCTTCGCAGTCGGACATACTATAATGAGCAAAGAAGTCATATAGTTTTTACTGGTGCTGGAACAATTTTGGCCATTTATTTGTAGCATAGACTTCACCAAAGGTTCACGGCTCCATTCGTCAGACAATCTTAGCAATTATCAAGGGCCATAAATGCAGGTACAAATGCTCAAATAGTACCTGATTGCATTTTGGAAATAAAATGGTAAGAGTTTTCAATCTAGCATGTTTTTTTTTCCACATTGACTTCAATTTCCACTATTAACTCCACTTATTCACTTGGTAAGATGACTCATTTGAATTACAAGATAAAACATGTTGTACAATTTGTAAACAACAATTAATAGAAATGTCTCTATTATTCTCTAAACAATGAAACATGGCCCTTTACTCATCAGTAGAATAGCATGACGTATAGGATTTTTATTTGCATTCCAAATAATATTTTTTCACTTTTACGACATTCTTCTGTTGGTATGATACTTGGACCCATTATAGTACACTTCTAGCACTAGAGAATAAAGAACTGGAGCTCTCTGTTGCATAAACTGGTATTTTACTTTATGCTGTTTTGGGTAAAAGCCTGAGAAAATCTAACAGACTTAACAACGCGTCTGTCTTGTTAAGGTTGCACTCACTGCCGTGCCATCCGTCATGTTTTTTGTAAGAGAAAAGGACAAATGCTTGCAGTGCCATATGCTCCAGGATCACGCAGAGAAGCCGAATGAAGACAGTAACCATTACGATCATAGATTCCATTATAGTTTGTCTGATGGGGCACTCAGGGCCACGAGCTGCAATTAAACTCTAAATAAAATATTATTTTCCACCCTCTCTGTGTGCAGTGGGAGGAATCCAAATTCTTTTAGTAATGGCTCATTTAGGATCCTCAGTTTTCCCATTTGGGCACTTGGACTCATTTAGGACTGCGACACCCATCCTGTAGCTGCAGTCCTCAGCAGTAAAACCCAGTGTGTTGGATTGCAGGCCTCATTTAAGGTTGGACAATGGCCGGTGTGTGTGTGTGTGTGTGTGTGTGTGTGTGTGAGAGAGAGAGAGAGAGAGAGAGAGTGTGTTTGTGTGCTTACAGCATTACAGAACAGCTTATTACTTGGTGAGCCTGCGTCTCCGCCTCTTTATAGACATCAGCAATGTTGTGTAGACAAACAGGTGCATTAAGCAAAGACACCAGCTTGATTACACGGATCTATACAGGAAAGTGATCAATGCTCAGTTTGATGCCACCCGACCTGAAGAGTTCATCACTCTGGCTGACCTTTCCTTTGCTCAACAAGTCACAGTCCTCGCTTGTTCGTTCTCATCAGGCCTTCATTTTGTTACATCTGTCCACAGCAAATACCTGAATACATTAGTGAGAACAGTGCAAGAGATCATCACTCAAATGAAGAACTACATAACACCATCACTCCTCATCCCGCTCATAACAGAGGAATTAATTTAATCAAATGTCTTTTATGATTAATGGCTTTGATTGTCTTGACTGTTAATAACTTCATAATCAAATGAATCATTACAAGTATCATTTTTGTGAAAGTATGTTCATTTGAATATTTTTCATTATCTCTTTGACTTTTTGTCCAACATTAATCAACCACCCTCTTTTCTTCTCTGACAACTCCAACATTTCAACATACTCTATCCCACACTGCTATCATTAACTTTGTCCATCTCACATCTACATGTGCCTCTAATGCCATTACGTGCAATCAGTGCTTCAGCTAAATATAAATGTCAAGAGCACCCTTTAAAGCCCAGCACAGTGGGTGCTAGAACAAAGCAACCCTGTTGCACCAATCTGGAGTTTTCTTAGCCATTTTTCTGTTAATGACCACAATCACAGTCGGAGGACGATATGTAAATGTGTGTTTTGTATTGAAGCACGAGTTCACTCAGATGTGTTCTAGTGCTGATTAGATTAGAGGCCTGTTGACACCTGTGAGTGGGCAGCTGGATCTTACATCAGGAAAAACTCCTTGTTTACGCATAAATTCATCTCAGTAATGACGTGTCAATTAAAATCGGGAATGATGAAATCTGATTGATTAATCATATGATCTCATAGAATTAAAGCTGGACTTTAGGTGTAATATAGTGTTCAAGTAGGTCTATATTAAACAGAGTAAAGCAGGTTTTCAAAGCTGATATATTAAGACAGAGTCACAACAAAAATGAGAAATGTAAGTTGTAATTGTGGAGGATTTCCCTTTGAGGTAAGGGTTTTAAGATTTTTCTGCTGGCCCATGTCTGACTTGTGCTTGGTTTTATGTCACAGTGACCTCAATTCCCAGCGGTGACTTCACAGTACAGTACAAATCACAGTGCATACCCTCTCAACACACATGCACAGCCATCCACACAACCTCAACAAGCACTCATTTCCTTTCCTGGGACATACACAAATCCGACAGCCTGCTCTCCCATTTGGATCTGTGTGTGGCCCAGCCTCATGCTTTTTCATCGCCTCCTCTGTTCTCTGTGCAGCAGCATCACAGAGGTGAATCCTGTGCTGCCAGGAAACAGAATAAAACAATGGAGTCAGTGAGACATAGCAAGGCTAATGGATTCACTGCCGCCTCTTCCCCACCTTCGCTTTTCATGTGCAAAAGTATTCATCGAGTCTTGATGGTGCCGGCGATGCATGACACTGATTCATTTAAATGGCCCAGAAAAAAAATGAGAATCTTTTGCACACCTGCAGAGTTGGCAGAAACAATTCAGGAAGTGTATTGAATCAGCATTTTTATCTTAAGATGGTGCAAATGTTTGTTTACCATTTTAATGTGTCCCGTTATGGCTCTGGTACGGTTCTGGGGCGTTCTTGCCGGTGATGAGTAAATTCAGCACTATATCCTTTACTGCCACACAGAGTCCCTTTTTACCCAACAACATGGCAGCAACACTGGCTGGCAAGTAAATAAGAACTGTTTTAAAGTCAAGCCATTTTGTTGACTCCACAAAACAGAATTTTAATGAGCAAGTGAAAATTTATTCAGCATTTTTAAAATAAGGGAGAAAACATTCTCTTATGCTGTGCACCAATAATAAAAGTTTATACAGAGTTCTTAAGTTGTGCTCTGAATCAGCTCTTAGTTAAATTATGGATCAGGGCCAACACAGAGTGGTGAAATCCTACTGTGTATTCTGTAACTGTATCTAGTTAGAGTACCAGGCTGAAAGGATTTAAGAAGAGAAGATGGCGGACTCGACAAGCTTCACTCTGTTGCTGTTTTTAATTTCTTTTTAAGTTTAATTGGGGTGTGTAAGGACAAGAGTCTTATTTTTAACCCTTTTTACCAATCATAGAGGCGCCATCTGTTTGACAATAAATGTAATTTAATATATTTGAAGGGGAAATGGCTCTATTTTATATGGTTTTCCACCCTGTTCAAGCCCCAGTGCCTGGAGTGCCTGTTTTTTTTTATATGCATTAAGTTTTTATAGACTTTTAAAATGCCTAAGCTAGTACACAGTATTGTAATGGAGAAGTCTGGGATGGTTCTTACAGCTTTCAGAAAATATCCAAAGCATCCTTGTCCATATGAAAACACCCACTGTATTCAAAGAGAGTTTGGGTTGCTTTTATGCTGTCTGAATAAATTGCTTTTGCTTCCCTTGAGTTGAATATAAATGGACACATTATTCAATTTGCCTTGCTGTATAATTTTAAGCGACTTAAAATACAGTGAAGCTGCTGAGGTAATTTGATAACTTGCCACCTATATCAAAAACTGATACATTGAATATTGTATTTTGTGTAGTTAAGCAGCAAAATGTGCTTCACTGGGCTATTTTCAGCTCAGGTAGCATTGTGGGTAAATTGGTTGGATACAGACGCTGTGTGGCCTCTCCGGTTCCTTGCTTTGCTTTGATGACACCTAAGATTAAATGGTTGCTGTTGGCTGAAATTCAAAGCTCTGCAGTTTGGGACTACATAGTGTGCATACCTGCTGTATGTGACACTTTGCTGCTTTTGGCTTAAGTTCTTCTGTTTGTGTTTCTGTGCTTCTGCCATCAGACACACATTCTGTACAGTCTAAGCAGAAACTATTAACACAGTGATATCACTGCTTTGGCTCCACGCTCTTACATTTGATTTGAAATGAAACAAGGTATTGTTTGTTTAAATTCAGTTTTCATTTGTGGGTGTTACTATGGATATTGGCTGACCAGTTTAGGACAGTTTTTAAGACAGCGGAATAATGAGCTTAAACATACAGACAAGGAAACCAATACGTTTTTATGGTCAAAGTGCAATGAACTTAACTGGCCAAGTCAAGCTCAGATATTTTCCATGCCTACATAGCCCCAGTGGTCTGCATGGCATGGTCTCCACAGGTCCCCTCCCTAAGAAAGAAGAGGTTGCTATTATATTAAATTTGAAGCTATGAACAAAATGTTTTAGCCCGTTTAGTCAAATAAAGTTCAGTGCACTCCAAGAGTGAGGTACGTTGTATAGAATTTCTTTCTACTGACTCAACCAGCAGCATGTTCTGCAAATAAAGTATATGTCATTACAACTCCAATCAAATGTTAGTCATCATTAGGACTAGTTGATTAGGCTTCATTTGACCAATTTTTCTTCCTTTTATAATATCAGTGCCTTGAAATTGGAATTGGTACATACAAAGTTAACGTATAAAATATGTCCATAATTCATCAAACCAAATGCCAGAACGGGAACTACAAAAAACAAACCATTAAATGAGATGAATAATTAATAAATGGGCAGTTGGCTTTGTAATTGTATTAATGATCAGTTATACATATCATACCCACGTTCACGTCTGCCTGTGTGAAACAACTTGAATTTGTTGTTAGAAGCAGAGAATTACAGTGTGGTTTCTGATTATCATTCCCCGGTGCAACAGCCCTGTTTCTCTAGTGCATTAAAAGTCACAAGAGTGGAACAAATGGCACAGTTTCCACAATTATTCCGAATTAATGAGTCTCTCCTGCAAAGAAATGCAAATTTCCAAACGCTAGATTGCTTCCTAAAACAGAAATGAGGGAGAAAAAAAAAACATTTCTTTCAGCCATTTTAGAAACAGGCTTAACATGCCTTGCTCTGGTATTCCCCAGTCTCACAGAATGCAACCACCCCCCCCCCCTTCATAATGAAAGCCTTATTGGCTTTGGGGTGTCAGAGCAGCTGATTAGTATGCCGAAAATCTGCACAGTTCGGCAGTCGTGCCATGCCGCAGTGCAATGGAGTTACGCAACTTCCTGTTTGTTGCACTTTGATATCATTGCAGAGTTATGTGGGACATCCAGTCTCACAAAAAGAGCATCAAGAAGGTCAAATGATAATTAAAACCCTAAAAAGGGTTATTGTGATTTTTGTGTTGTAACTTTCAGAATGATAATGGGATGTTTACATTCAGTGCAGATGCGCTGCCTCTGAGTGTATCAGGTTCTCTGTTAAAATGACAACAATTTATGAAATGGGATGGTTTTGGGACAGTATCGGAAAATTTGTCACTTGTTTTCATATCCTACACATTTGAGCACTTCACAGGTGCACATCACTAGACAGATTTTAGATATTAAACGTCCTTCATCTACCTGCTGGGACGCTCCTCCTACGCCGCAGCATGTTGTCAGCATCAATAAAATATCTTTCTCTCAAAAAACGAAACTAAAAAAACAAGAAGCAAGAAAGTAAAAAGACACAAGAGGATGATTTTGATGCTAAACTTTTCGAGGCTGGCCAGCCAGTGCTTCATGCTTTTATTTCTTATTTATTACGGAGAATACTGCTGTGTCAGTGTGTGCACGCGTCTGTGAGAGATGACCCGGTTGTGTGATCGGAGCCCGAGCTGCTGCGGACTCCATGTCAGGCATCCAGATCTCAGCGGGACTTGGCCCGTACCCCAGAGATGCATGATGGGTGAGACAGAGATGTTTGATGTAAACTGTCACATCACTCCGCTGGCGTCTACCACATAATGCGCCACCAGTCGCGAAGAAACAAGCGTAGCTGTTATTACATGGGAGGGCCACTTTTTCTTATGCACAGATTAACCTTGAACGTCCATTGTGGCAACACAGCGGGTTTCTGCACCTTTAAATAACGATGAACCCACCTTGGAAGGAAAGCCCCTGACATGAAGCCCAGCATGCAGATGTGTAGTTAAAAAGCACTGCACAAGGAGGTCGTCTGTCTAACTGTATTGCTGTGACCTTTTTGGCATGTCGGAAACCAGCAACGCCAGAAGCAGCAACTGATACACGCAGCAAGGCAACTGGAAAATGTGTCATTGGCATTTTTCCATGAGTCAACAAATCAGCACACAGCACAGGATGGATCACTAATGCGGGATTTGTGGCACTGCGTGACACAGTGTAATCCGGCACCGGCACTGTTTTCCTCACCTGTTCATTAGCTGAAGTCAGGGGCTCGTTCCATCGTCCTATAGCCACCTCTCCTTTTTCTCTGCTACACAGCTCATTGTTGTGAGCTCGTACAGTGAGTATAGGAAACAACAGCGAGCCCAGCTACTTATACAGTATGTGTGTATATGCTATTGTGTGCAGGAATGTACAGGCTGAATAGGTTTGCATGTGCAAGTCCAAGAGTGTATGGGAGTGAATAGTGCAGACGTGCGGGGCATTTCACAGTTTTCACAGTGTTTTGCTGGCTCTTGTGCTAGCGGATTATAGAAGATTTACATGGCACTGTAATAAGCAAGTCCTTCACCTTGGGACCTTTTTTAATCTTAATTAATTTCTGATAATTCCTCATTAACATTGCAGACATAAGGGCTCCATTGCTGAGAAACAACCATGCTAGGCCACATATAGAGCAACGGCAAGCTTCAGCTCTACCCAAGAGACAGAAAAACAGGGATTGACGAAATCTGAGAAACATATGAGAACGAGAGAGGGAGATAATGTGATTTTGTGTGTGTGTGTGAGTGTGTGTGTGTGTATTTGTGTACACCGAGCCACATAGAAAGATCAAGACAGTGAACAGCAGTCAAAGAAAAAATCATTCACCATTTTGTCAGCGTGTCTTGTTTTCTCTCTGTCCATTTTATTTGACTTGACCTTGCAGATGTTCATTAGAATCAAATAATTTGGCAACATCTGTTCATGTTGTACATTCCTACCAGAGTCATGCACTCTCTAGCAGGTAGTTGAGTAATGACTAATGCCTCTGCATGACATCATGGAACGGCAAGAAAGGAAGAGGGAGAAGGGAGAAAGAGACACTCGTCGATTAATAATTCATGCTCTGCAGATGTGTGAATAGCAGTGGTAAACAGGCTTTTATGGCTTTCAAATCGGCTATATTACATGCCTGCATGAAAGAGAAAATGACCGATGACTCCATTGTTGGTGCAATTTCAATCCAACTTGTTGTGGTTAGCAGAAAAATGCGTAGCCTCGTGAATGAGAAGCTCGATTTTGTTATGATATTTGTTTTGAATGCCTTTCATATCTGTTGACGAAGGGAATATTGTAAGTGGTGCACCATTAGGCTCCAGAATCCTTCACTGCTTCCACAATAACTCCCCTTTGATGATTGATAATGTGGAAATAGGGCCGTGGCGTGACAGGCATCAATTTAATGTAATTGTATTGTATTTTTTTTCATGAGGAAACCTCCATTGGAGAAGTAATTTTGGGAAGAAATGGGTTTGCGCTGTGCCACACAGTATGCATCATGTAGATGTGGTAATGGATATTAAAAGGAATTGTGCAGCATTTCCTCTCTCATGTACTGTTTCAGAGGCGGGTTATAATCTGGCTAGCTTGGTTTCGATCATGCGCAGTAGCAGGATTCATCATCCCGGCTGCCAAAATGGCACTGAAGACTGTTTTGTACTTGTACTTTTTTGCCCCCCCACCAACCCCCTTCTCCACACTCCTAAGTTATTTTTAATTTGTGGTTGCAGCCCCCACCAACCACATTTCTCCTCCCCCTTTCTTCTTCTTCTCCTCTCTGTAATAAGAACATGCAATGTGTGAATTTTTTATAATGTTATATAAGAAGCCCCAGCACCCCTAGAGACCCATGTCCTGGTTCTGGTGTGTTCAAAACAAGCACACGAGAGGAAGAGAGCAGAAAAGGGAAAGAAGGGGGAATAAAAGTTAAGAGAGGATTCAGAGAGATTGAGAGGACTGGAGAAGAGGAGGAGGAGGAAAGACAGAGAGAGGATTGCAGAAGGGTATAGCAGAAGGAAAAGGAAAAGGCGGGTTGGAGGAGAGAGGATTAAATGATAGCAGGAGAGAATGCATGCGGTAGAGGAGCCTGTGGGGGGAGATCTTCCCATTAAGAGGCACAGTGCTCGGCTCTCTGATCTCTGAGTTGTGTTGTGATGCCAGACAAGAATACTCTAGGGCGACAACCACTGCCACCAGAGAAACAGCTCCTCAGCGACTGATATGCAAATACTGTGTACAGCTAGAGCAACGAGAGGAGGGAGAAACACAAGGAGAGTCAAAAGAGGGGAGAGAGATTGAAGGAAAATGAGAGAGGAATAGAGAGAGGAAGGGGGATGAGACAGGAGGTGATAAGCCAGTATCCCAAAGTGCCATTGTATGAAAATCTATCTCAAAGTGCGACAGTGAAACCTACCAAGCCGTACGCAACTTTTGCATTTTCACTAAGATCTTCTGCAGGTTGAACAAGGTAATATGCAAATATAGTGTTTAATGTAAGACTGATTGTACACACAGCAAGAATAGAGTGTGATGCATGATGTATTGCCTGAGAGTACCTGCTGCGTATGTATGAAGTAACACCTAAATATTTTTCATTAATTTACAGTGGCTCACAAAATAAATTTAAACCCCTTCAATTTTTGTACACTTAATTGTGTTGGAGATTTAATTTTTTGAAAATTTATTAAAAATTAAAAACCATAAAATCTTATTTATAAAAGTATTCAGACTCTTAATTAAGTACTCTGTGGAAGCCCCTCTGGCAGCTTTGAGTTTTCTTGGTAAGTCTCTAAAAGCTTTGCACACCTGGATTTGGGCAGTTTATCCCATTCTTCCTGGCAGATCCTGTCAAGCTCTGTCAGACTGGATGGGAAGTGTCTGTGAGCTGCCATCTTCAGGTCTCTCCACTGATGTTCTGTGCGGGCTGAGTCTGGGCTTTGGCTGGACCACTCGAGGACAGTCTGACACTTGTCCTGAAGCCACTCCAGCGTTGTGTTTCAGGTCATTGTCGTGCTGAAAGGTGAACAGTTATCCTAGCTTCAGGTCGTGTGCACTCTAGAGCAGGTTTTCTTAAAGGACCTTTTCTGATATTTGCTTCATTCATTCTTCTTCATTTCTTACCAGTCCTACTGTCCCTGTCACTGAGAGGCCTACCCATAGCATGATTCTGCCACTATGCTTCGCTATAGGGACGGTTATTAGCCAGGTGATGAGCAGTGCCTGGTGTTAGCCATACATAGTGCTTGGAGTTCTGCGTAAAGGGTTCAGTTTTGTCTCATCAAACCAGAGAAACGTTTTCCTTATTGTCTGTTTAGTCCCAAAGTTTTCTATTATGACGGCCTGAGTGTTGTCATTCTCTGCAGAGGACTTCTGAGGCTCTTGTTAGAGTGACCCTTGGGTTGTTCATCACCTCCCTGACGGAGGGCTCCTGTTACTCTGCTTTGCCAAACAGCCAACTCTAGGAAGAGTCCTGGTGGTTCCAGACTTCTTCCATTTCACAATTATTGAGGCCACTGTGCTCCTGGGAACACACAGATCTTTAGGAATCTTTGTCCTCAGCTATGCCTCGCCACAGTTTATCTACAGAGAGCTGCTAGGATTTCATGGCTTTTGTTTTTATCCTTACATGCAGTGTGAATTGATGAACCTCATGAGTGCCTTTCTAAACTATGTCAAATCAATTCAGTTTGCTACAAGTGGGCTCCAGTCAAGTTCTAGACACATCTCAAGGAAACTTAAAACAAATATACATAAAACATATAGATATAAAATAAATAAATTGCCAAACGCCTAAAAGTACATTTGATTGGCAGAAAAGGCAATTTTATCCATTTTAAATGAAATCAACTGCAGAGTGAGTGCAAAAAGTAAAGCTGTCGGAATATTTTCTGAAGCCACTGTATTTATCATTTAGGATTAAGATTCTGCATATGAAGAGGCAGAAGTCTGTGTGTCTTATTTTCTCATTCATATATAAATAAAAAGCTCATTTTGGTTAGCTTTGTTTTTCTAGGTGCATTAGTTTGGTCCAGTTTGGAATTCAAACTCCCTTTCATGAATAAATATTAATGGCTGTGTTGTTGCGTGTGCAGCCAAAGCCTGATATAGCTTATTCCTCTGTGCCATAGAGCTCCATTGTTGTCCAGAACCCATCAAAAACACATCAATGAGCCACACTGTTCCATTGGGTGACATGTTCCTTCATTACAGTGTACACAGCCACTGCAGTTTATTTTGAGTCAATCCCACAAACACCATCCTGCTGCTGTCAATACTCACTAGAGCACCAAATGGGCATTAATCAACAGCTGAAAATAGTCCCCAGCAAATGTGCTGTTGATTCCTATTTCAGTAATGTTTGGTAAAGACGTGTTCATAATAAGAAACTATAGAATCACACCAGACCTGTAGTTGTTAAAAATTTAAAAATGAAGAAAAACACTGTTTATTTTACAGAGTTTAAAGATTATTTTGCACATTTAGATTTTAATAATAAAATCACTAGATGTTTGCCATTAAAGATACTTTAAATGAACAGCATAGTAGTTCATCTTTAAGGCATTTTATTGTTATTGATTTTTCCCTAAAATAAAAAAATATGTAATACAAGCAAAAATGTAATCAGATCCATTTTAAATATTATTTCCGTCTGCAAACAAATCTGCAGATTCTGTAGTTTGAGGTTTTTTTGGCTTGTAGAAATCTTATATAAAATCTTCAAGGGACTCTTAACAGTGTCTTCTTGCAGCAGGAAAAATAAACTAAAGTTAAACATCTGCGAACATAAAATCCAAAACAAAAACCTGTATAAACACACATACTTTTTTTTTTTTTAATGAAACGGAGTTTTAGTGAAATGACCCCATCATTTGACACCCATCCTGTGTCCTGTGTCTGTTGGGTTTTAAGATGCTGCCCTGCTATCTCTCTAGCCATCTAACCATCCTTATTATTTTAATATGATATTTCAGATACCATTCTGATGGTCTGAACAGAGATATAGAAGCTACTCAGGCAATAGATGGGGAAAATATGTTCTCCCTTCTTAGAATCCACCTTCTTGGCAGAAAGATTAAGCATCTTTGACAGCTGGGCTCCATTACCCAGTATTGGGTTTTGGGTAAGCACCAAGGGTAGATAAGTCATTTGACAAGGCATGATACACAGGCAGTTTGACTTTTTTGCAGGTGTATTTCAGTGCCCCAGAGTCATGTCTTTTCCTCTTGAGTTGTAAATCTTCTCTCAGGAATATTTAATGTGAAAATGCAGTTTTTGTTTTCCTGAAATGCTGAGGTATTTTTGCTTTCTAAGACACACTGAACTGCACAGCATCAGTTCAGTAGCCACTGAAAATAATGCACTGAAAAGTAATAATATTATGATTATCACTCTGATATGTATAGGAAATAACGAAGAGAAGATTTGTGATACGGCACTGACAGCCTAGCCTTAGGGACCTGTTTATTTTATTATTTGCCAGCTGACATTATCATGATCATTACTTTTGTGCCGCCCGCATGATCCTTACATGATTGCCCTATTCCAGCTAATGAAGCTGGCTCTGCGCGCCTTGATACCTGTCACCCTGCCAAAACCTTGCCTCGACTTGATTGCCTCTGGTCCAACTAATTTATTTGTTTATTTTCATTAACAGAAACATTAGGTCTCTTTTCTTACCGGATACGGCAAATCCGTTAATGAACATGCCAGTTAAAATGAAGATGAAAGCACCAGTTAATTATCTCCTCGAACATTCTGCGAGACAGATTAATTCCAATAAAAAAGAGAAGTCATTACAGCCGGCTCGACTTGTCAATGTGTTGATCTGAGAAGCTGTTTACAGGGTTCAATGGATAAGAAATGAAATTGAAATGTACTGCAGGACCTCACTATAGTTATCATACTCTTGTGGTAAACTTATTTGAGAAAAAATATGTTGCATTGCTAAATTCAAATTCAATAAAACTGTCACCTAACTCACAAAAAATCCCCCTGAACAGAAGCTGGCATTTTGACCTGAAAATGTGACACATGGCCACTAGGTTACACAGAGCATGATAGTGGTAATGGTTTCAGCTTAAACACCTACTGTCCCTGCAGGCTGGATGTAGCCACACAAAGGTCAATGCTGAACAGGCACCTGGGCTTAAAATTAGACAAACTGCCATTAAATACATCCCCTGTCGCAGGGGACCTTTCCTTACAGCCAGTGATGTATTACTTCTACTGGAACACAAGAATGTCGAGGAAAGGGTGATCCCTCAATGTATGTCATGTAAAAATGAGTGGGGTTGTAAGATGAGTAAGTTGTGCCAAATAAATCTATTTCTATGTTCAATGTTAATTTACAAGCCAAAAATGTTGGGAACCACTGGTTTAATCTTTAGCAATACATTGTGATTCTAGCTCTTCTAGCTCTGGCACAGGAAAATGTTCATAATCCCAAATACAGAGTTCTGAATCACCCATGAATGGGTGATTCCTAGTGTTTCAGAGGTCTGGAACAAGATTATTACTCGCTGAGGTAATGGGAGCATTGGTTAAAGGGCATACCTGTATCAAGAGTTTTCTGTAGAGGAATATTAACAGGCCAAAAATGACAAATGGTGTCATTTATCTTGGGATCTATTATTCGTGATGGTTTCCTAAATAGTGGATAGTAGATAAAGTGGGAGGAGGAAAGTCATTAAGAAAGGCCACTGACAGTCTCTAATCTGCATGTTTACTACCTTCATTAGAAGATCATCAAAGTGTAGAATCGATTGTGTAGTAGTCACTCAGTGAGGAGCCATATATTCAGACTCTGCAGGAAACTTTGGTTGTTAATCGGAAGGGAGTCGTGTGCTGAGGATGTCTAAAAAAAAAAAGTACTGCAGCGTCAGTGTGTATGGTCTTGTTTTACTATATTAGGTTGATCAGAAAATTGGGAGCCCTGTACTTATGGGGTCCGACAGCTTTGTGGGGACCAAAATTTTGGTGACCCAACAAGTTCAGATGTCCATTTAAGACTTGGTTTCAGAATTAGGTTTAGGCATTCAGTTGTGATAGTTAAGGGGCATGGGAATGCATTATGTCAATGATGGTTCTCCACTAATATAGTAAGACAAGGATGTGTGTGTGTGCCAGAGTCACTATGTATGTGTGTGATGGTGCAATTTAGCTTTTTTATAGCACCACTCCAATCAGGGTCTGTGTGTGAGTAGATCAGATTTGTGAGGAAGTGAAGGTGCTTCCAAGTACGTCTGTAACTGTGTATGTGTCTTAAACGCAAACATGTTGTGTGACCACTTTGTGTTGCCAGCAGTTCTTCCCCACAATGCTTTACTGTATATGTGTATATTATTCTAACCTGCTTGCTCAGATGAGTGGGCACAGGGAGCACTAATGGTACACGTTGGCCTAAAATAGCCCATTAATGACACAGCTTGTTGAACAGTTGAGATGGAGGAGGGGGGTTTGGGAGTGGCCAGAGGCTCATCTGCAATTGGTGGCTGAAGTAATCAATCGACAATGACACCAACCCGAAACCACAGCCTTCATCAACTCCTTCGTTTCTGTCATCCCCACTGTCATCCCACACTGTTGGGAAGAGAGATACAAGGAGGGAGGGAAAGGAAGGAGAAGGTGGCAGTGGCAGAGACAGCGAAAAACAGGCAAGAAACTCTGTCTTGTTACATCATCACAACCCCTGGTATTATGTGCACCCTGATCAAAATTCATGTATTCAGCCCGCCTCCCACAGCGGATCACTGAGAAACAGGCATCTTGTTGGTTTATTAGCAATCACCCGTTGGATTGAAACAAGACTCGGACAGACACAGGGTGAGAGGTGGCAAGGGTGAAGGGCTGATAGCACGGATGGATAGGCCGATGGGAAGAGGAGAGAAGCGTGCCCTCGGTAATCGTTGGCCAGCCTGTTTAGTCATGGTCCTGGTAATCTCTGGTGACCTTGGCTGCTGCCTGGCTGGCTGGATTTCCACAGTGCCACATTAATATGCACGCAGTTAGGAGATGGGCTCTCAGCCTGTCTTTGAGTCTGTTTTTGTCTTCCTACCGTCCACCCCCCACCCCCCTCCAGTTGTGTCCCCCTCCCCTTTTTTCTCCCCTCTTTCATACATTACTGGCAACTATCTCTCTCATCCATTTAGCTCACCTCTTCCCATACTGTCTATAAAAGAATCACAGACTTCAGAATTTATGATGGCATCTCAATTGGGCCCGTGTCAGAATTTGGCAGGCTGAAGGGTTTTTAAGGTTATTTTTATGGCATTTCTGCTTTATTAGATAATGTGAAGCTGAGCAAGATGGCAGAGACAGAGAGAGATAGAATGAGCAGAGGAATGACAAATGACAAAGGTCTTATGTCAAATAACAAACTTTGCTATGTATTTTTCTTTATGCCTCGCTGTGTCATATGACATTTCATTGAGATCCTTCCTTTGTTTTCTTTCCTTCAAATGGGGTTCAGAGGTCAGGGTTAGCTACTTAACATCAGCCCTGTGTTTTGCTCAGGGACACTGAAGGGGGAGCTAAAACTGGAGCTAAGAATCACTTCGTTGAAATTCTAGTCTTTTTGTTCATTATTCCACAATACTGATCCACATACCCAGTGGAAAAAAAGAGGCAGTTTTCAGATGAATGTGACAGTGGTTTGCAAACTGCAACTTTCTGGCACAGTGGGAAAAAAAAGACAGTGTCCCTTAAAACACTGACGCTGCATTTCATATTATAATTTCCTCTGCAGAGGGAAAAGGGAGATGACAACTTGGCAACCGCGTCTCATTTGCACGGACCTTAAACTCAAATAGATTGACAGAAGAAATGGTGGTGTGACTGACATCTGAACCAGTCTTTTGTATAAAACCTTAGTAAGTTTTAACCCTTTAATGTTCAAAAGTCCCTGATAAAATGAATCGGTAAAACTTTGTCAGTTTGTGAAAGAGTCTTTGTCTTGACAAACTCTTAGTGTTTGTAGATGCAGCTCAGATCCATTTCTTTACTAAAGACAACACTAGTAGAATTGCAAAAATAATTAGTTTCTTTGTCGAACCTTTGAGCAGGAACTAGCCTGATGCTTTGTCAAAGTCTAACAATGACTACCCTTTTTCATCACATCAGGCCCCTTTAGCCTTTTAACAGCAAGAACATTTTTAATTCAATTTCTTTATGACATCCTCTTAATCTCAGCAGGGGAATTATGGTTTTTTCATAGCTCTCTTACAGCCTAAAGCCTTTATCATGTTTTTTTGTCTAAAGTCCAACCAAGGGCACTGCCTCCTTGATTTTCCTTGATTACTGGCAGAGGGAAGGCAAGGGACAATGAATGAGCCAGAAGCAGATTAAAAAAGAAAAAAAAAACACTTTTCATATTGCCAGTGATATGAAAAAAGACTCAAATGTGTTATAGTTGCAATCCAGGTAGGCATACTTTACTATTGATGGCTTAATAGCAGAGCTGGTTTGCTTTGATTGATATACTGGAGCACTGGTCTTAGTGTTTGATCAATATCAGAGCCACAGCTTTTTATCTAGTATATCTACTGCACAGATATACTGTAGTTGGAGTTGTTTTACTCTGACCTCCAGCCCTTTCCAGCGTTCTCTGTTGAAGTAGCCTTGGGGAGGGAAGCAGAAGTTCTGTCGATCCAAGTAGCTAAACTTTGAATGTTCTGTCTTTACAAAGTTGACTTTATTAACTGCAGAAGAAAAAGTGCAGTTTTTCCCTCCTGTGTTTCTCTGAAAGATGTACAAGCTTAATTCTACAGCAAGGTCAAAGGATGTAGATGCAACCATCTGGTATCCAGTGTTCAATGCCAAGACAGCAGCCTTGTCATTATCAGTCGCCCTTTCTGTTTAAGCCCATAGTTTCTTAAGAAATGGGAATGGCTGCCGTGAGTGCAGCTCTTCTTTTAATAATATACAACAAAACAAAAAAGGGTGAAGAGCCTATTGCAAAGAAATACATTTTTCCTTGATAAACAGCTGTGTAACAAGCAAAAACCATCCGTCAAATCATTGTAACACTTCAGTATTCTTTGTTATCACAGCCAGCTAACTATGGGCATCCAGAGTATTCAGTATTAAACGGATAAACAAGGCAGTGAAATAAATTAAAACAAATAAATGAAATAATCATATTAATTAATACAGACAAAATAAATCAGTTGTGATTTGTTGTCTGCTCATTCAGGCCAAAACAGCAGCCAGTCACATTTCTGGCTCTGCCTCATTTGTCGTCATTGAAAGATAAAAACTTTGTGGTGTTGATGAAATGAGATGCTCATTGGAAAAATGGCCTTGTGAAATAAAACAGACATTGGCAAAAAAAAAAAAATACATTTTTGAAATGGAAAAATGAAATAGAAATGACTTGCAATGACTGTTTGAAAAGAGGAAGGATTAAAAAAAACATTTCATAATAATTGACTGAGTTTTAGAATTTCGCATTTGTATTTATTTGTATTGACATCACATTCAGATCAATTACTGTTTACTTCTAAATTAAACTACATTAATGAATTTTCAGTGTAGCTTGGTGGGAGGAGTTAGTGTCACAGCTATCACCAACTCCCAAACCTGATAACCTCTTCCTGCAACTATAAACAAATTGTAAACTTGTACATTTGGAAGAAAATATGAAATAAAATGCTCTTCCTTTTTGCTTCTCGTTTGTTCTGTTTTTGGAAGCTGGTGACATCTTCAAAGGCCTCACTTCTGCAGAGCCACATTCAGAGGCTGCAGTGGGAGCACTTACCAAATGAGAGAGCCAGTCTGAACAGCCGAGGAACAATTGCATTAATTTGGTGTAGTCAACCACCTCTGCGGATAGTTTCTTTATATTGGATTACACTATTGTTACTTTGCCCGAACCTGCGATTCTCACTAACAAGCCCACCAAGTCATTGACTGGAGGGCTGTAGGTTATTTTTGAGTTTTGTTTTGCTGTTGTCACCCTAACTGAGTGAATGGCTCTAATTGGCATTTTTATTTGTATCAGTATGTATGTATGTAGAAACATGAGCAATGATGAGTCAGTGAGTCGATATTCCCTTCCCTGAAATAAGAATCACCTCTTCTACAACCTTTTTATTACTGTTCTACTTTCAGTAGCTCCCCAATTTCCCCTCAGACGGTCATCCATCTAAAGCAGTGAACCCCGGTTTAATTAATTATGTATATGCAAATGTAAGCTTATAGTGCCAGAATCTCCATTTTCATTTTCTTGGCTTTTTTCCTCCCTCTGCCTCTTCTTTCCTCTTCTTCCTTTTTTCCTCCTCTATGGCAGCTCCAGGTGGATTTATTGTAAATTCAATTTGCATTAAGGATCTAATTTGCTGACACTGTGCATGAATACATTTTTTAAACTGTTATGCTCCTCAGCACCCACAACTGCCCCCCCCCCCCCCCCCCCCCCCTGTGCCTGAACTATAGGTGCATTTGGAGGGAGAGGACGGGTGCAGCACATGGTAATGGAATTCTTACTAAGCTTCTAATTGGAGCAGAATAGGATGGCTTATTTCGAATCAGGAAAATGAACTGCTTGTTATCAGCCGGTTGGCTGAGGGATAAGGGCATTGCAGTTTGTGTGTTTAGGGAGTTGTTTTTTCTGTGTGTATTGAGTGGAACATATAGCTGTGTTTGTGTGTATATGTGTGTGTGCAGCTTAAAGTATGCCTGCATGGTTATATAACTAAAGAGTGGCTCAAAATGACCAGATTGGGCTCATGTTCATCTCTTATTTAATTAGTTTCATAGTTGAAAGTGTTTCTGACCTAAATAGAAGTATTCCCTATTTGCAGTGTTTTAATATTATTCATTTGAATTTGCATTATTTTTATTTATTTATTTACAAAGGAAACTGCAGTCAAATTCAAATGATTTGCTATTTCATTCTATTTTATAGTATTGCTTTAGGTTGCAGTCACTCTCAGCCTGTTTGGGAGAGATTTTGGAGCAGTTTACTTGCAGACCAGCTTTTAATAATTCAATATCTGAAGGCTCGCAGCTTGACTGGTACAATAAATGACTCACTTGCCTTTCTAGATTTAAAGTATGAATAAGTTAATATGTGATTTGCAGACCTGCTTTCTTCCACGGCCTGCACTATAATTGGACTTGTAATGTCGGGAGAATCTCCTCCCAAAGGTAAAATTGTTTTAAAAAGGCTCGTTTGAGACTATTAGTCATCTTGAGTCTGGAGAGAAAATTGGAAATGATTGACTTGGTGGCAGAGTCTGAGCACATCTGCTGATGGCCTGCATTCTCTATAAATTACCATTCTGCATTTTTCTCTGACCACTTACTTTTGTCACTAATAACTCCTAGTTTTGGCCTGTGGAAAGCAAAGTTCTTCTTCTTCACAGGACACTGCACCAACAGCTTCTTTTTTTCTGGGCATAAAATGTCTTCCCCAGATTTTTCCCACCTCCATTCAGGCACCCCTGAACAGCCGATGCTGCTGTGACAAAGACATGATCCCTCACCATGGAGTGCTTTTACAGTATCCCGCATCACAAGGGTACCCAATAAGAGTTAATATGAACAACACTGCTAACTGTGTCCACCTTAACTAATCAATTAAGGTTATATATTTGTTAAAATTGCCATTTGGGGGAGAGAGCTTGATTTGCTTTTAGTGCAGCTGCACTAAATAAAGTCAGTCAAAACTAAAAAGTTAGTAGAATATGAAAGCATTCATTAAAACTTTCAACAGTTGAAATTATTTATCAATGGTTGACATTTTGTATTTTTCTTTTCTCTTTATCCTTTTTTCACAGAAAACTAATATTTTGTCATTCAAATGCCCTCGTACTTAATCTGTGTTGGATTTATTGGGCAATATCAGAAGCTTTGTAGTTGAAATGCTGCGATGTGATGATGAATGAAGTCAACCCTGGCTATTTAGTTTTTAAATGCGGCTTCAATCCATTTTATGATGCTCTCATCTGATGAATAATGTAAGACTTGACCCTATTTCAACTATTCAAGGGAATAACAACAAAGTTAAAAGATTAATACTCAACTACCAACCCTCTTCCTAACCTGTAGCATCCTTATGGTGGAAATATTGCTATGCACCCTCTTGGGCTGTGAGACCATGCTGTTACCTTAAACGTTCAATCAAAGAAATGGATGCAAAACTGAGCTCAAAAATACTAATTCCGGTGCAGAAATATGAAAGAAACAAGCCACATGCATTTTCAGGAAGCATCTCTGCCAGCTGTCTGCACTTCCCCATGTCACTGGCTGAACACTGTCACAGAGAATGAGTGCAGTGCATCATATTATCTAGTTTGTAATTGAATTGTAGCGGGAGGTAGGTTGGTAATCAGTGTACAGCAGGTAGTTTTCGTTCCAGTGTTTGACAGTAATGTCCTCTAATGGGAAGCTCTGGCTCTGCTCTTGTTCCAGGCCACTAGGTTTCCCTGGATCCCTGGCTGCCTGTGTGAGTGTATGTGTGTGCATTCTTGTGCACGTTTAATGTAAGTATGTGGTTGTGTTTGTGTGTTTTTTTGTGTGTGCAAATTGCTTGGCAAAGATAGTTTGTTGTGCAGCTCCCCTGCCCTACCTCTGCATTCTTTTCAATATTCTTGATTCTTCGACCTTCAAGACATATCTATCAAAAAACTGAGTCACTGTTCACGTCTGCTGAATTATTGCCGATTGCCTCAAGTGATTTACAGCACGGACGCCCTTACTTGTGTGGCTTTTGGGGACCTTACTGTCCTTGCTGATCTGCAGCTTGAATCATTTCTCCATCATAATTTTCTTCCTCTGTCTTTGAACTTGTGGCACATCCTTCCCTTCACCCTCCCACTCCTCTGTACAAGAACTGAATAGGTTGGAGATAGAGGAAGGGTAAAACAGAGAGACACAGGAGGAGAGAGAGGGAGTACAATGGCAAAAAAAAGAAAGAGTTGATGCTCTTGTAGTTAACAGTGTGGGAAAAAATGAGGGACAAAAAATAAGGTCAGAGTTAACGTATGAGAGCTGACACCAGCGCCCATCAGGACGGTGCCTGCTGCTTGCTTTGTTACATATTCTTGCCATCTTATCATTTCACAGACGGCTGGCGCAGAGGCTGATGTGACAAGGCACTCTATCCATCTGGGCACGCTCTATTTTCACCAACGCTCATTTCGTGGGGGCATCAGAGCACAACACCCAAATGGTGTGTCGGTGTCTGTAGTGGACCCAGTCTGAGTCACCGGCTTAGTGCGCCCACACCACCATGATACAGCATAGAATAACAGGCTGACAGGGCTGCCAGCGGAGGCAGCACGGATTGTGTGGCCTGTTCTCCGCGTGTGTGTTCTCTGCGTGTATTTTGTACCTGTGTGGGTGGGTGAGAGTGTGTGGAAAAATGTCTTATCCACACTGTTGTCCTATGTGCACAGTCATGTCTGCAATGCAGCACTCGGCTATTTTTTCAGGAGTCGGTATTGTTTATGTTTTGTGTCTCGACGCCTCCCAAGGCTTTTTGTTAGATGAGAGGATTACTGGCACCGTGGGGAACAGAAGGATGATTTTCTGATTATATACTACTCTCTCTGGAGGAGACACCCCAGCCATAACAGGATCACTTTTACATCTGCTCCTTGTCAAATTTTCCCCTGTAATAGGCACGAAGTGGGAGCAAACATATGGATACAAGTCAATTTTCATAGTTTGATTGCCCAGGAGAATCAAAATGCTGTTTGGAAGACATAATCACCCCTTTAAAGTCAAAGCAGAAGTCATTAGATTCTCACTCTGATATGATCCAATGAGATGATAACACATCGTCAGACTTGGACGTAGATGAGTGTTGGACAATGATGGGTTTTTCTTCACAAATTCAATGAGCGCTCTTGAGCATAAAAGGGAAAACAGGCCTAATCACCTATTTAGAGTCAAACAGACTGATTTACATACTGCTTTGAAAAGCAATGTGCTGCTGCAGTTGAATGCAGTTCTACTTCACATGCAGGTTAGACATTTACTCACTGTACTGCATCCTCATATTGCACTGATTGCAAGAGAATTTACGCAACATTTGCAGGCTACAGTTTTTGCTATTTGAAGTAATATTTACAGTTTTTACTCTGTTGCCAGTTTACATAACAGATTACGCCAATAAGCATCTAATGAAAGCTCAAGGTCCTCCCCAGTAAATAGCCCCTTACATTTGACTTTTTAAATTAACAGAAGATTTCTTCTTGAGCAGTGATTGCCACCATAGTTAAACAAACACAAGAGTGTTGCCCTTAGAAATATGAATAAAGACAAAGAGATCAAAGAACTTGGCACATGTTGACTGAGAGATGTCTTGACTTAAGTGTTGCGCAGAAACAGCTCAAGAGGGGCCACGTATCATCCTATATGCATAAATTTGGGTCTGAAATACATTTGCAAACAAGTCAAAGTGTCAAGTGTCATTGACTTCGATTTGAAATTTAAAAACAAACTTGCTCAGTGAACATATTTGCCTTCGGCAGCTATGACTCGCATTGCTGCATGCAACTGGAGAACCGTCCCTTTAGCATGTCTTTGGGAGGACTGCAGATTCGCTTATTTTACAAAAATGTAAATATGGTTTGCACACATTTGAAGACAAGATCAGACAATATTTGATGATCGGTATCTGTTGTTGGTGAATGGATGTAGACATGTGCTGCCTTTATAAAGGTGACAGTAAAAAGGAACAGCTTCTGCTCTACCTGAATAATTTCTGCCAAAGTATTCTTACCTACCTGTACTTCTGTGTGTGTGTGTGTGTGTGTGTGTGTGTGTGTGTGTGTGTGTGTGTGTGTGTGCGCGTGTGCGTGTGCGTGTGTGTGTGTTTTATTATTATTTTCCCCTGCACCGATTTCCTTATTCTCTTCCCTGCAAGGGTCCACCCTGGCAAAGTCAGCCCTGTCCCCGTCCCTTTCCTATCAGCTACCTCTCTGTGTTCCCTGTCCCCGTCAGCATTTAACCTGTGATTGGAGACAGCAGGCGCTGCTCTCTCTGGAGGCCTTGTCCAATCAAAGGGGCTGAATCTGATACAGAAGGGGGAAGCCAGCCAGATTGCGGGCAATGTTTATTTTGTGATAGGAAGAAAAACTGTTTCTTTTTCTTTTTTTCACATATGAGTATTTGCATATAAATGACAGCCCAGTGGCTGTCAAGAAAGAGGGAGTTAGAAGAGAGAGAGAGACAAACAACAAATGAAGATGAAGTGTCATGAGAGTAAAGTGCAGGCGAGACAGGGAGAGATAGAGCTGTTTTATCTGCCTGTGAGGAACAGGGAGGAGGATTGGAGGTAAATGTCACTGCAATCATGAAATAAGCTGATTCAGTTCATCTGCATTCAATCTTAAGATTTTGGTTGTTTCTGAAAACAAGGCAAAATTATCCTAATGCCAGGTTTTTTTTTCTCTGAATTTAGGTTATTAGTTTGACATTTTGGGAAATATAATTATTTGCTTACTTTCCGATGGTGAAATGAGAAGATCAATACCAAGGAAAACTATCTATATGATCTTTATAACCACCGATTTTATTCTTTTATCTTGGGCCATCAGTTCTGTCAGTTGTGATATCATGTAGTTGCTTTGATCTTGGCAACTTTGCTAAAACTGGTCTAGCAGTCAGACGCTCATACAGGGTGTAAACAAACACTTGCTAGCTAAACCATTTTATTTAGCTACTACTACTGTTGCCAATAATTCCTCATTACACTTAAAAACTAAATGTTGCATCTTTTTTGTTTATTATGAACACAAACAGAATCAAAAAACATTATATCTGGTTATTTATTATTTGTGATTTTTGGGGATTTGAATATTAGAGCAATTTCATTCTGACCAATAGTTAATCCATCTGCACAGTGCTTCTGTGCAGTGTCTCCGGCTGTAGCATGGCATAGCATTTTGGGTTCTGTTTTAGGTTAGTTGATTAATGAGCTTTTGAGGTGTTGGCAGGCATATTTTTACACTTTGGATAGAGCCAGGCTATCTGTTTGCCCTTGCCTCCTGCCTTTATGCTAACTTCGAGTAAGGCTAATTACATCTTCATTCCAGCTCCACACTTAATAAGCATATTTCATAAAATGTTGGACTATTAACATTTCAGCCCCTCTGCTCTGCCTCGCTGTGTATTTATAGATCACTTTTTACACCCAGGTGGTTGTAGATTCTCCTTTATGCCGCCATATGGCCCATAACTGTGGTCATTTTATTTTAGCATTTGCAGTTCCTTCCTGTTGCAGTGCCATTACACCAGCAGTATACGGCCATTAATTTTCGATGCTACAATTTTGGAAAATTATTATTTTCTGTTCAAACACAAGGCTGGAGTCCTGCTTATTGTTCCTGACATCCTAAAGTCGTGTTTGTGTGTGTATGTGTGTACTGTGTGTGCGAACATTTTTCTCACATGCAAAGTGATGTGGCTGATTTCCTTATTGGCTGATGACTCATTCTCTTTTTCAACCTGCTGGAGGTACTTCAATCATGTAGGTAATCTCCCCCTGCATGCCGGCAGCTGAGAGGTTACCTTTCCCACACATCAGAGCTATTTTCCTCTTAATTGAGACCCACTCTGCTGCGACAGCGTTTTCACAAGGTGGAAAATGGCAGGTCAAGATTTCGAGACATCTTTCTTCCCCCTCTGCCTCCCTCCCCTGGCAAAAGTGGCTGTGAAGTTGATAAGTTCCTTTAGGGACCCTGGAGCCAGGCCAGCTAAGACACTACACTTCTTGAGGGCAAGTAAAGGTTGATGTCGCATCACCTCATAGATCGTGCGTGTGTGTGTGTATGTGTGTGTGTGTGTGTGTTTGTGTGTGTGTGTGTGTGTGTGTGTGTACAAATGCTTGTGTGTTTATCCAATCAGCCTAGGCCTAATGTATGCACGCCTTTCTGATTGAATTACACTGGGGCTTTTATGGAGAAAAATGGTAGTGAACCATCTCCTTGAGTGCTTATGAGAGAACAGACACTTTGTGGGAGTCTCCGTGGTGACCTGACTCAATCTGCATACGATTACCCCTCAGCAGACCTGTAACCCAATTTATGAGCTGATCACCTCCTATCCAGAAGGAGCACATGCTCAATCTCATGTGACAGTTAAATGTAGCAGGAACACGATGACATAACATTTATTCAGCTTTATTGTGGTGCCCTTTAAACCAGAAATGCATCATAGTTGTTTTTTCATGCAAGTTTACTAGCATCTTGGTTGCATCTGTGTTGTATGGTTTCAACAGTTTATTTTTGAAATATATTTTAGAATACCCTGCCCCATACATACCAATATGAAGAAGCTCCACTAAAATAAGCAAAGCAGTTTCTATAGAACTATACACATTATAATGCATATTGAATTCAGAAAAACTGATTCTGTGGTGGAAAATGCCTCAAGGCTGATTTGCATTGTGATACTTTTAAGTGTGAGGGTCAAATTAAAACAGTGAGAGGAAATACTTTTAATAATTGTATATATTTATCTTTTGAAAGTATAATTAGCTTCAAAACTCAAAAGACCTTCTTTGTTAAAGTCTTCCTTGTTGAAGCCTTGACTTTAATGTATACTACAGTCTATATTTGCATTCAAACCTTGGGTGATGCTATGAAAAATGCATCTTAGCAGCGAATTACCTTTGGCATCAGGAAAGTGTTTTTTTCTTATATAATTCACATCCTTGGTTAGACTTGGTTATAAGCATAAAACCTGAGGATAACAACCTTTTGTGAATGAGGCCCTCTGTCTTTTACACACTTGTATGACTGAGACAAACATGACAAACATAAAAACAAAGTAGGCCTGACAAATGGACCTGTCTTTGTTTAATGGCGTGGTTAAATCAGGATATGGCTAGAGGACCCCATTGTCAGTGAATGTTGGTTCTATTACATCCTGACTTCCATGCACAGTGACGTGCAAACATTTGTTCTGCGATCATTTGGTGAAACATAACAGCTGACAGCTGACAGTTACCAGTTACTATTTTTCTAGCTGACAAACAGAATTGCTGGGACCCCAGACAGCGACTGAGGAATTACCCCTTTTTATTTATTGGTCACATGTAGTGAAATGCTGCTCATGCTTGATGGTCCCAGTTGCTGAAGAGCTGCTGGAGTTGTTATTATCACTCAGCAGATTGGCCAATTCCCTCACCAATTGTGATCCAGCAGAATGGAAATCTAGTGAGCAGGGAAATGTTAATCGAGTTCAATTAGGCTTTGTACCATGTTTGTTTCCTGCCAACAGATTATGCTGAATCCCCACCCTCGCTTACTGAAATGAATGATAACCCTCTGTCAGAAGTCTGAAGAAACTGGCAATTTGAGGATAGGTGGAAGATAACGGATACTTGCACTGGCAAGTTCCTCATGGCAGTATGAGAGATAAATACAACAAGCCCTTTGAAACAGTTGGGCTGGAGTTCAACCTTTTAAGGGAAATTAATTTCAAATTTTTGGATGCTTTTATTTTTCTTAGTTAAACGGGATATTTTCAAAACCTTTTTGCAGTAATTGTATGCCTTAGGGTGGTTTAAGAAGCATTTTTTAATTTTTCTGTTGAAAAGACCCACTGTTTGTGTTGCATATGTTTTCAGTAGTAATCAGCCGTTTCACTTTTTATCTCATTTGTCCTTTTATCAGATGCATACTAATATGTATGTAATTTAATTATTAATTCCAAAGATGGTAACATTCAACATTTATGTGCACGTTATTTTATGTTTTACTGATGCAGACGCACTTTTTCACCATTTCACATGATATAATCTGCAAATTTCTGGTACTGGAACGATATCAAAATAACACTAAAATACACTCCTCTTCTCCATTCTGTGAGACATTATTTTTCTTCAGTAAGAGGGAAAATGTTCAGCTCTTAAAAATGAGTGGACTGAGCATTTATTTGCAGTGCTGATGGGAAAGGCAATGACAGAGCCAGGCTGTCTGATGTTTGGGAGTGAAGCATTTACTGTGTTTTTTCTGGTACCAAATCCAGAGTCTGTGCAGCCAAACTGAAAGCACTTCTGACTAAATTTGTCTTTTTCTTTTCTGTCTGGGTCAGCGGAATATGTTAGGGGTACCATGACTGTTTTAGCAGTCAGGTAGTGGGACATATTGGAATAGAAGATTCATCTTATTTATCCTAAGTGGTCGGATGCCTGCATTTATGTAAAACCACCTATACTACAATGAGACATTTTCCATACAAGTTAAAGTATTGCATTTAATAGCAGGTATCATAAGTAAAAGTGGGAAGACCACTTTCTTACAGTATTAAACATCATACTGTGGGATTATAAAAGCTAATGCATTCATTTATAAGCAGTATTTTGGTATGTTAGTTGTTGGAGATTGTGGTAATTGTAACAACTTTATTGTTGAGTAGTTTAATCTATAATAATGCATGACATAGTATAAAATGACCATGACACAATTATCTGCAATGTGACTATAGCTTTCAGACAATAATAGCAGACGTCAGCACAGTATTGAACAATATTTCCTCCTGTGATTTACCAGAACAAAAGTCTAGCTCTGCTGTGTAGTAGAACAGCCTCACAGAGCCGCTAGTGTGGCTGTAGACTCTTCGTCTTGTGTTATATGTACAGCTGAGACAGGGTGTTAAGTTACTCAGAACAATAATTTAATTTACTTACTGACTGTTACTGTCCATCACTGTTCAATAATATCACCACAGGTAACTGCGTGTGTGCAGCAAATGCTACTGAGCAAGTCACAGCACAGGCCATACATACATACATACATTAAGGTACTGTGTATGTGTGTTTTGTGTGTATGTACGCCGGAGACACATATCAGACGGATAAGCAGTTACTCAATGCACACATTTTTGCCAAACTAATCATGTTCTGTGTTCGAGCTGCTGCCTGCTTGTATGACCTTTTACACCCTCCTGCTTTTTTTTAGTTGTGAGAGTAAAACACTTCAGACTCTCAATTAGGACACATGATTAGAAGTGAAACCATCTTGGCTGTGGTTGTCTTACCTTAAGCCTTCAAGTTATTATCGTCCACAAACTAATTAGCAAGTTCTTGATAAGCGAGGGTAGACCCTTCGTTGCCATAGCAACAGTTAGACTTAATCACAATGAAAGGATTGTGCTGCTGGGTAGCTTGCAGAGCACGCACAGCCCTCCTGCATTTTTATTTGCTTAATTTTGTTTCTAGTTATTCACTCTTTGTACATTTACAAAAAAATTTCATTGCATCGCTGCAGGGCAGACCCACATAATTGAGGAAATCAAAAAGAGGTTTAGAGGGTTGTGTCAAAGCGCTGCATCTGAATGCAATGTTCCCAGTCTCATCAAATGAAGATAGCGATTTATTGTTACTGATTTAGGATCAAGTTAGATTAGGAAAGGTGCTGCAGATTTAGCACTGCTGCGAGCTGTAGGTAAAATGAGCTGTCAAACCTGGCTGATCCTGAAATTACCAGACTAATTTAAAGGAATTTAAAGGAAAAATTCACCCTCAAATACTCATTAATTGATTTTTCTCTCAAATGTGAAACTTTTCTGCTTTTGGTTGGACAAAACAAACATAGATGCTAAACTGCAAAAATGCTCGATTAGGCCCTCATAAACCCACTGCTCTTCTAGCTAACTGTGATTTGTGCGCAGTTTTTATATAGTATAATATTATTATACCTATTTGCAGTTTTGTAATTTGATGAAACACAAATGAATTTAGTAACATCCAATACAGAAGCAAATTGCATTTTCACACCCTAAATCTGCAAGAAAGAGCCTCAACATCAAATGAATCTGAGGTCTCCCTAAAAGCCATTAACATGTCAAGAAACTGTACTTGAGTTTATAGCATGTTCCCAAATAAATACAATTTGCAAAACCCAGTTAACATAGTCAGACTTGCTCTTACAGGGTCCCTGGACTCCTGGGGCCACAGGGCCCATTTTGTTTGTTTGGCAATCTAGCCTCGAAACAAGCAACTGGAAGACTGAATTCTGGGAAATTGTGATGGACATTCTCACTATTTTCAGACATTCTGAAAGTGAAACACGAGTAAAACCAACAATGGGAAGCTGGATTTTTTCTACCTGGGGAAAAAAGTGGATGGACTTTACTCGACATACTTTTTTTACTCCATTGCATTACATTCCAGTATATTGGGCTTCTTTTAGTGGAGAAAATGATCTTATTGCCTCTTCAGTGATGGATTTCTCCCCACAAATCTTGACTATTGAACTTTGCTCTTTTACTCTGATGGATTGACACCAAAATCTTGCAGTTTTTGGTAACTGATGGATCTTTTGCTATGAAACCCCACTGCAGCTACCTTGAAAATATTTCAATATGACATTATGTGGTCCTCAGTTTTCACTGTTGAAGTGATTTAGAGTATTCTGAGTATCTGTTTCCATTTTTTAATTTCTTCTCTAGTACGCAAAGTACCCACCAATGTTGTTGCTTCCACTCTCAGCATGACACTTACAGTAGCACACAATACAATTCAATAACACAAATCATCATTGTTAAATCAATTCCCCCTCAACCACCACTCCCTCGGTTACCCGTAACGAGTGCCGCACACACCACACCTCACTGATTGGTGGTCGAGTTGCTTCTTTGGTAAATAAAACATTTATAGAGGCTCAATTAGCGAAGCCTGTTGAGTCTGCGGCAGATGTGCTCGCCAGCTGTTTTTAAAGGAAGAGCGATGCAGCGAGGTGAAGTGAGGGAAAAGAAGATCTCAGGAACAGGAAGGAAAAAATGGAAAAGCGAAGGTGAAGCAGTCAGACAGTTGTTTTTGATTCAGTATGAACCCAGTTTATTTCTTGAGTATAAAGACAAGGAGTTTGTTTGTGTCCCAAAAGAGCACAGAAGGGTTGGATAAAAGTTTATCTTTATATAGAAAAATGCAAAAGCATCTGCAAGGTCAGTAGGATTCAACTCACTTCTAAAATATGCAGCAAATATATGAAGAATATTCAGTGTTAATAATGATATCTAAAGGATTGAATGGTCTCTGAAAAGAAAGTCAATTATATTAAAAAGAAAAAAATTGTAGCTGCTGAATTTTCTTTGATCACATTCTTAGACTAATGTTGACCTAATGTTAACCTAAGTTATATTCTTTGAAAAATCACTGACAAATGCTGTCAAGACTGGCACAAATTGAGCACAGTTAATATGCAGCTATGATCACCATTGATTAGGCTGTTGGTATGGTCAACTGTAACTGCAGTGTAATCTCTCTTGATACTTTATTATAAACCTTCGCCCATGTTGGAATTATCTAGGAATGACTTCATTTTTCATGCCTTCAAGCCTTGATCTGTTCCTCTGAATATGCAGCATATGTTACCATGGTTATTTAACTCACTCAAGTAGAAAAGAGTTTGTGATACCAGAAAACCAGAGTCAAGCCCAAAGCTAATTTGCTAACCACTAATCTTGCTTCTTGATACAAACCGAATCTCACCTGGAACTTACTTTCTTCCCAATTCTGGGTGAACCCTTAATTAAAACCATCCAAAGGTGTTGCTTACTTGATACACAGGCAGTACAGAGGCAATACTTCTGTCCTTTTCTACAACTCCCTATGTGTGAAACTCTCAATCAGAAACTCAGGAGTTGGTATTGTGTGTGTGAGTTTTCCCTGGTGTGCAGGAACTTGTTTAGGATTAAGTGTCAATTTAATATTAGGTGTTTCAAATGAATCTTATATACACCCCTCTGATGCAACATAATCTAAATCATGCCTTTACCTGCTGTAAATGAAAAAGTTATTATTCAGTCTTTGTAACTTTTTTGACTGACAGGTAGTCTGCTTTATTGCATGACTTAACAGGAAGACCCCTGTTGCTTAGCCTTGGTTTGTGCAGCAGCACAATATAAGACAAGCTGCATTTTTCTGTCTAAGAACAGCATTTGAGACAAAGGATAGTCTGATAGCTTTAGAAAAATGAATGCAGACGAACAACAGCTTCTAATTTTCTCAGGTCAAATGTAGATGAGTGCTATCACTGCCATTTCAGTGGCTATTGATAGTGGCTTTCACATGGTTTAGTGCCAGCAGAATCAATTCATACATGGCGGCACACGGGTCAAATATAAATACAGTTACATTTGTAGGAGAAGACAGGGGCAAAATGATTGGATGCAACAATTGATTTGATATTCAATGGGATATTGTGGTAATGAAACACTTGACCAACATATTAACACATTACAAGGATACCTGCTTGTTCTCTGGCCTTTTTAAATTTGCTTTGAATTCATATATGCACACTTAGCTAGTCACAGTCTTGTGAAACACAGAGAGCTGACGTTGTAGCATCTTGCTTGATTACAATATAAGGACTACTGGCAAAGCATATGAACAGACAGACTGATGATGATTCAAAAATACTCCAACTCTTCTCAAGGAACCTCTGCTTAATTCCCCTTTTCTCTGTCTTTTTGTTCCAGTGGAAGGCTGCACGGATTGGTCAGTGGACTACCTGAAATACAAGGTGCTTCTGGGGGAACCTGTACGGATTAAGTGCGCTTTATTTTATGGATATATTCGAGCCAACTACACCCATGCGCAGAGCGCAGGACTCAGCCTTATGTGGTACAAAAGTGCAGGACACGGGGACTTTGAGGAACCCATCAGTTTTGACGGCACAAGGATGAGCAAGGAGGAGGATGCCATATGGTTTCGACCAGCAGAGTTGGACGATGTGGGGTACTATTCCTGTGTATTAAGGTGAGTTCTTCTCATTTTTGTAAGCCATCATTACCTGGACACATATGGCTTTCTTCTTTGCTATCAAATATAAATAGTTGGTTTTATTGTTTTTGCCCTTAACTGGAGCAAGCATTCATGAGAGGCTATTCCACAATTTTGGACTTATTTTGCCAGCAGTGTGTCAGTGCGATAGCGGGGGTAAATAACATTTTCTGGAACCCCGTGGGCACAAGTAAAGCTGTGTTAAAGTCCTCCCCCGTTGATTCCTAATGAAGTCTCTCATCTCAGGCCAAAAGAACACTGGTCCTTAGTCCACAGAGCATCATCTAACATTATGAGTCCCCTTTGCTTGGCTTTACATGCTAAATTATTTCTTTATTCTCCTCTGGGGGACAGTAAGCTATTAGGTGCAATTGGTAAATCCATATCTCTTCGGCCTCACAAGTCCTTCTTTCTGAAAATGTGAAAGAGCGAATGATATGAAAGAGAATGGACAGTAATTCAGTACAGGAAGACTGAGGAGAGGGAAAAGGCTTCTAAGATAAAAAGAGAAAAGTACTTGTGCTATTTTCCTTTTCCACCTGCCTGATGGTGGAGGTAGACGATTGCTTGATTCATGAGTTCTACAATGTCGTGAAATTTCCTAGTTCATATTGGCAGAAGTTTTCATTAACATGGAGGTTGTCTGTGACCAGTCAGAAAGAAAAGGCAAAGCCGCTGCCCATAACACTTTCTTTTTTCACTGCACAAGGTGAACTTTGAAACACATTCCTGAATAGGATTGTAATCTTGTTAGAATTCAGAGAAATCCACAGAAACATTCACATTTCAACCCAAAAACAAGTGATTTAGGACATGTTTTACACTGGTAAAAAAAATCTGGTGAATAATATGCTCTTAAGCAGTTGCATTCAGCACAGGTTTCCCTGTGTTTCACAAGCTCAATTCTAAGAGGTTTTAGCCATTACTATTCAACACCATTAGCACTCTCCCCTTTGCTGTGGCAGCCGCCTTGAATAGAACCGGGCAG
Organism: Seriola lalandi dorsalis; assembly: GCF_002814215.2. Lineage (NCBI taxonomy): Eukaryota > Metazoa > Chordata > Actinopteri > Carangiformes > Carangidae > Seriola > Seriola lalandi. The sequence continues at coordinate 1,699,844 of NW_019525517.1, forward strand.
GACCAATCCAACAATTCTCTATTCAGTGACGTTGGCAGCATTTTCTGGAGGTAGACAATCAGTCAGCTCAGAGTTATTGTGTAATCACGCAGAAAGTAGAGCCATGAGATTTGATTTGGACGAGTAGAGTTGCTTTGTCGCCAGTCTCTACCATTCAGAAGCAAATTAAGGGGCAACATTTATTTGCCCATCATGTAGAGAAATAACAGTAGTTCTGAATGCAGAGCACTTTTCCATCACACAGGATTTCATTCTACCGACATTTCTTTGGACTATTGTTACCTGTAGATGCTTTCTGCAGGTCATTGTAGAGTCAGGACAAGGATGTCCTGACTAACTTTTTAATGCTTAATGTTCAAATCTTAATATTTCCCACCCAGATGGAATATTTACAACACTGACCTTTATTTACAATTACCAGTTGGTGCTATAATCGGTTCCCCTGATTTTCAGTGTTAATCAAAGCATCGGTTGCAGCTGGGGGTGTTGAGATCTGCACAGCCTATGATGTGATTGTAAAGAGACAAATGATTAAATTATTTTTAAAAAGTTATGAGATATGGCTGAAAACGTTGTTTTGTGAGGTCATAGTGACCTTGACCTTTGACCACCAAATTCTAATCAGTTCATCCTCAAGTCCAAGGGAATGTTTGCACCAAGAAATTCCCTCAAGGCTTTACTGAGATATCACGTTCACAAGAAGGACGGACGGAAAACATAATGCTTAAAAAAATCCCAGTCTCCCCTGAAAACATAAGCCCAAAAGTGTGAACATCACATCGGATTTCCTGAAAGTGAAATCCACCATCTGTATTAACTGAACACCCAATACAAAAAATGAAAGGAAAAGCATTCATTTGTCAAAAGGTGTTTACTGTCAGTTTTGCAACATTTGAGCTGAGGAAATAAGCTGAACAGTGTGCAGAGTTGCACATGCTTGATTATATAGTAATAACTTATTAACCTTGTAGGTAAAGGGCGTTTTCCCTTGACTGGCTCATTAGTCAGCTCTATACAACGGCTTTTAACAGGGGGAAGGGCCTGCATAAAAGGCTTGGGAGGATTAGGGTGTGTGTGTGTGTGTGCATGCATGTGTGCATACGTGCGAGCGTGTGTGCATACGTGCGAGCGTGTGTGCGAGAGAGAGAGAGAGAGACATGTTTAGTTAAATGCAGCATTCTGAAGTGCATAGCAATGCATCAGAATCGACCACATGGGAATATCAAATTAGAATGATTTAGAGTCCTGTATTAGCATATAGGCTGAGTTCTGTTGAGTGGAGCCATAATAATAAGGCCAGGGCTCAGTCCAGATGACTGACAGAGCAAGGTTTTCTGGGAAACAGACTTTTGATTCCTTTCTCATATTGTATATCAACTAAAACTGAATGTATATGTAGTAGAAATGCTGAATTAAATTTTTCACATGATGTCCTGTCTCCATGTTATTCAGTGTCGGAGGTAAAAGAAAGCCACTCTAAAATAGATATAATAACACTCTAACTACTGCGTTTAAACACGAAGCTGTTAACCTTAAATGGTTACGGTATAGTGCTAAAAATCATATCTCATTTTCTATGAAGTGGGCTAAAGGTTCAGTTGTAAGTCAAATCCACATGTGAGATGGAACAAGCACTTTAACTAAAACAGACTGTGATCAAAATAAAACACAAAGACAGGGTTTTCCTTCCCTGTATACAGCTGTGAAAAATTTTATAAAATAGCTTAAATTAGATCATAAGAGAAACAGGTCTTTCTCTGAGAATACTCCTTCAACAATAAGAGACTGATTAAAATACAATCACAGGTTTATCCTCTCATGCTTAACAAAACACAGAATGGAAATAACAACAACTTGAAAATATACCGCACGACAATATATAAAGCCTATATTGTTTAAAGATAGGCCTATCTGTGAGAATACTCCTTCAGTTGTTTTCAACAAAATCTGAACCACCTCCAGATAATTGGACCATGGACCGGCACTGTGTCTCCCTCCATGTGGCAAGAGAACTTGTGAGAGAGTGGGCCCCAGTTTGTGTGCAGATGCAGAGGGAGAGTGGGGGCAGGGTTGTGCAGAGAGATGCAAATACTGCCAAGGCTTTACTGAAGAAGTGGGTTATGTAGGTGCAGTATCAAAAAATATCGATATAAACAGTATTGTCTCATCCTATATCTCGTTTGAAAATATATCGATATATCTGATGAAGTCGATGTACCGCACAGCCCTTCTACAGTATGACGTTTGCAGCAACATTTGCTTTCTCATGCTTGTGCATCGATAATGTTTAACATTGCAGGAATGGATTCATCCAATTTTACAACCACATAGCAGTGTGTTGAGCTGTGACTCATTTCAATTCCCAGGCACCACAGCCAAATCAGAGGATTGCTCTTCTCTCTTGTCTCAGCAGCGTGGGTCCTATAGATGATCAGCACTTGCATATGTTAACATATCATATTTGGATTAGGCTCTTGGCAGTGTTTTTACTTGGGGATCTTTACCTTTTTGAAACATAAAGAGACCTAGGGAATTAGAGTGCTCAGTGGTGGAACAAATGAATCACAGCACAACAATAAATCATCTCTCACTGGATACATTTCATACTTGAGCAAGCTATAACAATTCAATCCCAGTCACTATGGGCCCCCATCATGTTATTATTTCAAAGCAAGTATTGGTACAGACCATTGTATCCAAGAATGCTATGCATGAATGTTGAAGCAGTTCTTGTCCTTAGACCACATCAGACATAATCTATACTCCAGCTTATGTGATAGTATTTGTCATCATTCACCATGTCTCTTTTCTTTTTTGATAATCAGTTTGGTATAGTAAGGATTAAAGCTTGGCAATGGTTTAATATTATTGTTTATCACCCTTTAGTGGAATAATGTTATAATGATATGTACATTTTGGTTTCTAAATCATATTTGTCATATCATATATCATATTTATGATTCTGTTATCAGTATTGTTTTTATAGCTTGTGACTTTAATCCATTTATGTTAGTTGTAATTCATCATAGATATATTATATCCCATACTGAAGGTTGTCGAAATCAAAACATAATAAATACAGTAAATATACTGTACCAGCAGTCAGTAAGATAGTATTGTGTGTGTGTCTTATAATAGCACTATTTCTTTAGAAGCTACTCAGCTTATAGTTTATGATATGTTCTCATATGGCATCAGTAATACAGAGACTGTCAGTCCATGTGTCCTGTCCGTGGCTCTCCGTATACCGAGGAAGAGATTTCTGCCAGTTGTCTGTCACAGGTGTTATTGCATTAGTCAAAGATGAACGGTGTGGGTGGAATATTCATAAGACACCCACATCAGCATTGCCACAGCCAGTGAACACACACTGCTGCAGTATTATTGGCCACTTCTGCCAGTTTGCCGCCATGTAACGAGAGGTCGGTGTCTCAATGCTGTGCAGAATTCTGTTGTCCAAATGTCCAAGAGAACTGTAATCAAAAAGAGAATTATTAAGTTTCTGGTTTACATGTGAAGTTTTTTCAAATGAGATGCATAGATAACAGTAAAACACAGTCCATTGCGTTAAACATGTGTGATCTGGCATACATTTTCCATACCGTGATAAATACTCACCATGCACTTTATTGGGAACAACTCCGCACCTGCTTATTCATGCACTTATCAAATCAGCCATTCATGTGGCTGCAATACAGTGCATAAAATCCTGCAGAGACGGGTCAGGAGCTTCAGTTAATGTTCACAGCAAACCTCAGAATGGGGAAAAATGTGATTTTGACTGCGGCATGATTGATCTGAAACTGCTGCTCTCCTGATGTTTTCATTGTTTGCACAACCATCTCTGGAGTTTAATCAGAATGGTGCGAAAAACAAAAAAACATCCAGTGAGCAGCAGCTCACTAGACTGGTTGGAGCTGACAGAAAGGCTTCGGTAACTCACATAACCACTCTTCACAACTGTGGTGAGCAGAAAAGCATCTCAGAATGTACAATACGTCCAACTTTGAGGTAGATGGTCAATAACAGAAGACCACATCAGGCTCCACTCCTCAAAGCAAAAGTCATCTCACACTGATTTAATGAACGTAGCAGTGAGTTCACCGTACCTCAACAGCCTCAAATCTGCAGAAATTATGCGATGCATTATGTCAGCATAGAGCAGAATTATTACATGGTGTTCCTAATAATAAGTGCTCAGTGAGCGTATCAAGTGGAAAAACATTCATATTTCAATCACATCACCGAGGCCTGTTGAGGATTGAGGATCAAGGCCCCATGTTGTTCAAACCAGATTATTATCACTGCCAGGGTTACAAGTGAAAAACAAGACAGATGTCACAGGCATGGGACATTAACAGACACGTTTATCATTGTACATTGCCCTTGTGAAAGAAAGCCCTGTGAAGTCTAATAGAAATACGCTTTGTGAGCAGCTTGGACACCATGTGGCATAATACAGATGATGACAGAGACCCATCTGCACTGCGTAAAGACACAAACATCTTAATAAGTTTTGCAGTTAGCAAAGTTTCAAGTCTGAAAAGCAGCTGGGAAAGGTTGGTAACAGCGTGCAGATAAACACAATTATTACCAATTCAAATCATCGAGTTTCAAGTACTTTCTTAATCAAGAGGCATGTTCTTAACACTGTTTGAGTCATCTTCCTGTTTGTTGTTTTAAGATGTGTGAATTCTGTGAAGTGGAGCTATCTCGCAGCACTCGCAGAAATTATTTGTTTAAAAACCAAGACAAAATATGACATTAGATTACTTGGATGGATAATTTTTCAGTTTACAATGCAGTTCCTCATTGATTTCATAATTTCCATCTTTCATTCTATGGTGCACTCTCACGCAAACCATTGAGTATAAACATGCTCTTTTTGCCATAATTTCATGTGTTACACTGCGTCCAATGACTTTACACTTCTGGCCTTCTTGTCTCTATTAACATACACACACATACAGCAGTGTGCCTGCACTCATCACATCTCTGTGTGTTTGCTCAGCTGCACTTAAGGGTGTCAGAGGGCATCATCATGTGCTAGCACCCGTACACACACATACACATTCGCGCACACATACACAAACACGACATGTCAGTTCCCTGCTCCCCTGAGACTAGCTGCTACTGACAGGAACTTAATGTGCCTCCAATCTGTATGTGAAAGCAGGCCAACATCAACACACACACATGCACACACTCAACATTTTGAGCATGTGTGCCTGTCTCTTTTACTCTCTTGCATTCTGCACACTCACATAGATCTACATGCATTACAGACATATGATGAGGGGCGCCCACACCACATACAGTATAGGAGTGGAGGGGAGCAGATGATCAGCGCAGTGTGTCAAATCGGGATCAGCACTCAGCTGTTTCAGATGTTATACCCCGCGGAGGTCTTTCATATGCAGAGCGAAAACATCTGCAGTGGCGGAGTGTGTCACATACTGTAGAGTGACAGAAAACAAACGCATAAACACACACAGGACATCGGACTACTTGGAGGATACCACTAACTCCCCAGCATTGCCGCCAGTGTCTCTCTAAGGCTATTAGCAATACAAAGTTACTAATTCCTGCTATTTCATACTGCACTGACAGCAGACACAGCCGAGTAAAAGCTGGTATAGCTAACGTCATGAGAGGAAAAAGGAAAAACATAGGGTAGATGTTTGAAATTGGTTCACTGCTGCTCTCTCAAAGTATGCAACTTGAATTTGAATATATGAGTAGGACGATCATTGAGCCGATCATATTTTTTGGATTCCAAAATTGATCAGATAAGATTGATTAAATCTGTTTCAGGTTGGGCCAGGTGCTATTGATAATCTGCAGATAAAATCAAAAGTGTGTGAGGGGGCGCAGATTTTGAATGGAAATTTGTAAGATTGTCATTATGTGTACAACTTAAATCCAGACCATTGGCATCATGTGTGTGAGGTTTTCAGTGAGATTTCAGTGCAGAGCCACAGTTCACCTGACGTTCACCTCAATCTTATGACGTTCAAATCTCTGTTCTTGAATATGGTAGTTATGTGTAGGGTGTCTGCTCTTTGTAGTTTTCAGTAATCTTGAATTGTTTCATCAGCTTTACATCTGGTTAGTTGTTTCAGTAGCTTTGTCTTTAATTCTCCACTCATAAACTGTTCACTATATATGGAACTCTGCTTTGAAAACAATATAGTATCCTGTTGTCAGTACCCATAGTAACCATTGCTTGTTCTCTATCTTTTAAGTTGCATTGTGGGATAATTTGAGTCCAGTATAGATAAATCACAGACATTAGCAGTTAACTGAGGGCTGTAAGTGCCTTATTCTTTTACATTTTGCTTGCTATATGTGACAGTTTCAAGAAGTGTATAAAACTATCTGCAAGTCTTTCTGCCATTTTCCATCTGAATGAACAGAGTTGCCTGTGATATGACAGCAGCAGCAAAGTCCAGGCAACTGCAATGTAATTATTCAATGGTCTTTCAATGCCATAATGTTTCTGAAGTGGCTTTAAATCAACACACAAAGATTTTCCTTTTCATACACAAACTCTAGCAGAAATGTGCCTAAACAAACACACACCCACATTGCATTGATCGCTGTGGAAAGAGCAGGGATTGCAGTGTCAGATTAAGGACAGATGTAGCAGCACAAGGAGGATCCCACTTCTTGGCAGGTAGCTAATGTCTCACCTTTGACCCTGTTCACCGGTGTTGGCATGCTGCCACTGTCCCAGCCTTATTAATGGGTTTCCTGCATGTCCTGCAAGGCCTGGGCTGTCACAAGCAAAGGACAATGGGAGGGGAAGATAACAAAGTGTGTATGTGTGTGTGTGTGTGTGTGTGTGTGTGTGTGTTTGTGTTTGTGTTTGTGCGTGCGTGCGTGCGTGTGTGTGCGCGCGAGTGCGCGTCCATTTGCTTATTTAAGCCTGAATCGCCACTGTGAGTGCATCCCACCTGGCACCTGTGTATAGACATACACACCAAGAACTTGTACAGAGAGCACACACGCATTAAAAACCACTTCCCACTCGTCCCACACCGCAGCCATGTTGACTGTATTAGTATTCGTGGGCAGGAGTGGCTGGTGATCTCTCAGGGAAGTGACAGTGAGAATGGGCCGTCTGGAACACTCTGTCATTCAACCCCAGTCAGGGCCTGTCCAATTGATCCAGCCCAGCTGTCAAAGTCAATGAGAGACGCTAGACTAAGGAGCAGCAGGGACGGTTTGTGCTGCCAGGGGTTATGGATGATGTATAATATAAGGATGGTGTTTGTGTTATAAGCTACCTGGCAGGAGACAATCAGTTAGCTGCGGCTCTGTGAAAAAGCCTTACGGAGGAGGACTATAACAATGACGCCCTGATGGATGTTTATTAATAGACTTTATTTTTAAGTGCTTTGCAGTGCCGCTTCACATATGAATGAGGTTTTGAAGTCACAGTGAAGTGAAGAAATACTTATTCAATCAATAATGGTAACAAAAAGCAGAACTACCCCGTCCACAACATCTGGAATCTTGCAACTTATTTCTTGGTTACTAGAATCTATTCTCTGGGAATATTCATTTTGTGGGTATTTGGTCATAAATTTTGACATGCAGGTGGCACTAGATGAAATGATAGGAATCGCCAAAATTCTAGGATTATTTATTCCTCTGGGGTCCATCTATGTCTGTACAACATTTCATGGCATTCCGATATTAGTTAAGATATTCTGTCTGAACTGAATTGGTAAATTACCAGACAAACACTACCATCCCTAGAGCCCTGCTGTCGGCGTGGTTCAAAGTCCTAAAAAGGATGTGGTTAATGTATGTTTGGAGTCAGCATGAGTTGTGATGGTCATAAATGCTAAACTGAAGCTACATAAACTTAGTCAACAGATTATCCAAGAAAGAAGAGCAACACAGATACACCACAACAATGACTGATGGGAGAAAAGAGCATCTTCCACATTACTACTTTAAGAGGTTGTGAAAGAGTTGGTGCCAAAACCCTGGCAGCAGATATTCACAGTGCCCATGTGGGATTTTAGTTAATTGTGTGATATGGATTTGCCAAGATGCTTCACACATCAGCCAGGGGTTATTGATGATGCTCCCCTATATTCAGTATTCTTTACACCTGTATAGAGAGAGTGCTTTGTCGACACAGTGTTTGGACAGCCTTTTAGTTGGCTCTATGTGGTTTAGTGGAGGCTGTTTTCCAGCAGCCATTGTCTGATGATGTATGGGCTACTATTTGGGCCCAGTCCACCTTTCACACCCTGCTTTATTCAGCTGTGATATGGCAGTGTGGACTTGGCCGGATATGCACTGTGGACGTCTGATGTTACAATGGCAGTGTCAAAGAAGAGGGTGCTCATGAAACCACTTTGAGACCAGTTGCTGGATAGTAGTAGACTTTCATCTAGCACACAGATGGAAAAATGTCTTAAAATTTGCAACTTTAAAATCAGTGGCTGTTTTTGTTTATATATGAAAATATCCTCACTCAACTCTTTTATTGTAGCAAAATATTTGGTGTTAGAAAAATTGCAGAAAAGGGTCAGAAGCTTTTAAAACAGAGTGATGATGAATATTTTAGCATGTGTGCATTATAGGTAGTATATCAGTTTCATCAACCCATGAACGGCTGTAGAGTTGACAACCAAAGAAAGGTTATAATAAGAACATGATATGGTATGTGCATGGTAATATTTTACCAAACATTTAGTGAATGGGCTGGATTCACAGTACCATCTATAACTCACACATGTTAGCATTTGATAACTTAAAATAATTGCCCTGATGCATTTATGGATTCAGTTGCAAATTCATACTCCTGCCACTGATAATCCCAAAAAGGTTTTGGTTTTAGAGCTGGAAACCATCATTATATTTTAATGATCACAGTTTGTAGCAAAAATCTGTCTGTATCTCTTGGTATTGCATCTAAACCAATCAGCCACAACATTAAAACCAGCTACTAGTTTTAATATATAGCTGCAAAATAGCTCTACAGTTTGTGTCATTATTCTGCAGGATGCCGAGAAACAAAAAGTCATTACTTGGCCTTACACAGTGCCACTATATTTCACCCATGACCACCTGTGAAAGCATGTGCTCTAGCTGTAATATTTAGCTTCTGCTCATGCAGCTTTAATGTCAGCATTTGAATGAACCTGTGTCTGCAGATGTTAGCACATTGTGGAGGAACAATTCAGTTCCATAATATTGATTGGTAAACCATTATGGAAAACCAGGCGTTTTTTTGGGCTTCTACTGTCAATGAGAAGAAGACCTAACATTGACTTAGTCAAAGATTAGAGTAGTAGTATTTCTTAAGAATTTTTATTGGTCACCTTATTAAAATGTGGGATTTCTTCAGAGTTTTCATTAACTGAATTTCTGGCAGCACAACCTTTTTTCCTTGAATAGGCCACAAGATCATGAAGCCTTAACTGCAAGGTGGAGTTACTTACAGTGTTGAGAGGCATATATTATTCTGAATAATGGTTCCTATCCTGCTTACAATCATATTCACAAATTCAATGTATAAACCAACAGAAAATGCAGAATTGTATAAATGTCCCTAGTTCTATTTCAATTACTGAAAATCTAGCATTCACTGGAAAAGGAACCCATGCCTGAGTACCCCAGCAATTATTGTTATATTCCAGACATCTTATTTGGGTTTTCAATAAGTATGTAAAAATGGGATATGATATTTTCATGGGCCAAATCAAAAAACAGAATACTTTAGTATGCTGAGTGGAAATTGGCTGTAGTTTTTCAATTACGTAACAAAAGTGGCAAACGTTGCTGATTTCTAACCAGCTCTATATATACTCATTTTGGTGTATATTAGCTACTCTTTGTAGAAATTGGAATATAAGTTTAATCCACCATGTGCATGAATTACAGTCTCAGCCAATTTCTCTGTATGCCCTTCATGCTCCTTCTGATTGGACATTTGTCCCACGCTCGATTCCATTTGATTAAGCAGAGCTAAAATGGCTCCTGGCTATAGGGAGCAGAGGGGGGAAGGTTGACTGTGGAGATTATGCTCTTAGAGACCTCTTGACTCAAATCTGTTGTCACAGTCTGCATGACTACCCAGAACGATTCAGCAGAAGGTCATATATGACCAATTTTTATTTCTTTATTTTTAAGATCAATCTCTGTTAAGCTTATACACGCACATACAATATTCTCATTTCAGTTCAATTTTATCCGTTTGATTTTACAGACCAGAGTATCACCTGGGCTAAATATTTCAACATCACCAACAGAGGGATTTTATTCAGTCACGTCCTCACCATTGCCTCCCCATGTGCCCAGCTTCTTGGCTCTCGTGGTCTACACTGAGGAGAGGAAGTCATCAAACAAGATGCCAAACCAGTCTTATCTGATAGCAGGGACACTGACCTTCTCTTCCTCATATCTGATGGTGGTTTTTATCTGCCAGACAAATGTCAGAAATACCATTCCCCAAGCACAATCACTTTGGCACCAGAGCCAACTTTTCCTCCCCTCTCCATGCCTCCCTTCCCTCCCCTCTGGATTGTGAACAGTGGTGCTCCAAAGGAGACATCTGCAATACCACAGCTGTCAGTCAAACTGTGATATAGGCGAACTCACAGCTCCCCTGAGTCTTAGGGGTGAGAGTATAATAGGCTGGGATTGAGACATAAACTTTATTAGACTTTGAAAAATTGAAAACACTCATTTAAATGTTACCAATACTGCATATTGTAAAGCATTTTACAAGTCATTTATTTATTAAAAGAAAATGTATCAGTTTTGTAAAGTCATGTACACTCAGTTGGTAGTTTATTAGGAATACCTAGCTAAAACTAATGCAATCTAATACAGCAGTCCCACAATAAATCCTGCCTTCAGGATGGTCGGAAAGTTTGATATTTGTGTTGAAACTGTTAAAGAAGTGTTGATTCAACTTTATGGTCATTGGAGGTTGCAGCTTGTGGTGCTATTGAATTGGATTGTATTATATGACGAATGTTTTATATTAATTTTGCCATTCCATTTATATCAGGGAGGGTAGGCTGAATAAAAAACACTTCTCTGTATAATGCAAAACATTATACACCACAAGCTACATCCTCCAAAATTATCATACAGTTGAATTAGCACCTCTTTAAAAGAATTTCAACAACAATTGAACATTGTACCCTTCATAAAGGGGGATTTATTGCAGGGCTGTTGAATTCGACTGTATTAATAAAGTGTACCTAATAAACTGCAAGCTTAGTGAATAGCTCCACAAGGAATAGAGCTCAGTATCAAAATCAGCCATAAACAATTTATTCTTAATTTTTTCCCCCTCATTTCAGTATGTATTTTAGCCACAAAATTTCACACATAAATCTTTAATGGAGTGGAAAAGATGCAGGGAGAAAAAACAATTACATAACAGGTCCCCTTCTAAAAATGAACAGAAAACAGAGACACGGGTGGCCTGCCAATACTTATAACAACCTTGAGCTGCAAAACACTGTATAAGCACACAGCACAAACACACAAATGCAACAGTGACAGTCTGCTAAACATAAATACCCCAGCAAACAATTTTCTGTCTGGGGAATGTTCCACAAACATCCTTAGAATGTTTTTTAAAGCATCTCAGACTGATCTGCAATGATTGTGTTAGCCTCGGGGAGGGCTAGCCTCCTCCAAGAGACAGGGAAAAGTCTTTCTGGTACCTCCACAACATTATCTTATTTAGTTGTTGAGTCTTCTTAGCTGAAGAAATAGCTACTGATGGTCAGTACATGCTTCCAAACCACAGGATGGTAGTTTGTCTCATTTTTTAATTTCAGTTCCTTTATTTATTTATTTAATAGGACCAATGCAATTTAATATTGTTACAATACAGATCATTAAACGGATGTGTTGCACAGAGAGTTTATAGCATTTGTTCATTTTTGTTCCTAGTTGGGCTTTACATGTACAGTGTAATTAAAATAGTCAGTAGTAGTTACAGTAAATACAGTGGATGTGACCTTTAGGTGTGGAGGCTTTGGAGTGGTTTAAAGGCACCTTTGGCTGAGATCTGCTGAGTAAAGTAATGTGAATAGTAATGTAACAAATTACTTCTGCTTTTGAGAAATCTGTAGTGTAGTCACTTTTTCAAGTTTAGGTAATGAGTACTGATTGCCCAACACTGCTTGTGACAGTAGAGAAAAAATGAAACAAGAGTTCCTAGAAAGCTGTCTGATCCTCTGATTCACCTTGTTGCTAGTTTCAGGAAACATTTCTCGCTTACATCTCCCAAAGAAACTGCTTAGTTTGTCCAAATCCTTAATGACATTCAGCAACAGAACAACAACTGCAACTGGTTTACATTTTTCACCAGTATGGCCCAAACCCTCAGTGTAACAGCCCATTCTGGCAACAACTTTGCGAGGATGAGACAGTTTGTATTTGATATGCATAGCAGTATGCTGCTCATACATTACACCCAGAGGGCCTGGGGACCAATGAATAAGGTCATGACGGAGTTAGAAGAGAATACAATGGAGACAAATTGTTTATGCTTGTTATGAAATCAGGTTGCTAGCATAAAGATGAGTTGAGGGTGTCGTAGAATGGAAAATGAGTTCCCTGAAGGCAGCGAAGAGGAAATAACTGAGTAATGCGTTTGCACACACAAGAAGTGCTACTGACAGTTTGAGATGAACAACTCAAGGGACAGCTTGGAGGAGTTCTCAGACTTATAATAACTTCTTTGGTCTATGTAGATTTTGGGGATGACATTATTGCTTTTGCACATGCATTTTTTTTCTGCATTGTATTTTTGTAGAACAGTAGTTTTAAAGCTGGTCCTTGAAGAGGTTCCAGGGGGTCTTCAGTGGTCTTCTCTGGAAACAGTTCAACTTGTTTGTGTCCATTTAAAGTCTCTACATTAGAGCTTACTGCACCCTAATTTGATCCACTCATGTATCCCAGTGCATTTGCGTCACAAAGCTACGCATCATTCTCAAAAATAAACCTGCAGATCTTTGAAAAACCCAGAAGGTTGTTTAACAACACTTAGCACTGTGTGAAGGTATTTTCATTATCCTCAAAAATGAAAAAAAAAACTAGTTTTGGATGGAATCACGACAATGACATGTGCTCAAGTGAACTTGATTTTATCGTTAGTTTTGCTCTGTGACTCAGATGTATTTGTAAAGCATAAGAGGCTCAGACTGAGGCTTGAAAACATTTTAGAAGCTTGGGCTCTTCATTATTCCAGATAGTTATGCTCCCAAATACTGAGAGACTGAGAGATCCTTAGTTTATCAATAAATCACTACTGTATTAATGCATTTCCCTTCAGCTTCAAGGCAAACTTCTCAAGTAATCATACCTTTATTACCCAGGAACCTAAAATAGACCCCACTATGTAAATGAAATTGTACTGTAGTTCTGTGGAAGCTTTTCTTTCTTACATATCACACAATGCAGAAATACTGCTTTTTTATCTTTAATTGTTTGCACGCTCATATGTATGGGTACAAGTGTGCAGACAGGTGCAGGCATGTGTTTTTCACAGCGTGGCAAAACTAAATTATCCACAGAGGTGTGTGTTCCTCCCTGAGAAATCGTGTACTACAAGACAGGAGAGAAAAGGGCGACTGGGCGGGTGAAGGCAGGGACAGAGATGAACCATGACCGGAGGGAGGGAGGGAGAGAGAGAAAGAGAGAGTAGTATGGATCATAATTGAGGCCTGAGTTGGTTGTTCCAGCATGGCAGACAAGTGCCACACTCTTAGACAGGGGCTAAGTAGGAGCAAGTTGGCCCACAGTCAGATTTAGGGAGCCGGGGTGCTTTATCATCCTGGGCTTGGTGCTACAGTTGACAGGTGAGTTATGAGCGGGTGCTACAGGTAGGAGACCCAGTCTTCCCACTGCTCACTATGACCTTCGCTCTGGCCATAAATAATACAAGGACCATAAAATACTGATTTAGGATAACTGGGCCAGCCCTGTCTTGGTCTGGGTTCATCTTGGCTTAATGTGGACAGGGAAGGTAGTACAGGACTACTGAGGGCTGATGTAATGGACATTGACACACTGTATGGAAGCTGTTGCACATGCAATAGGTTACACCTGTGTCCAGAAAATGTAATACTTGAGTCTAATCTCACATATTAGGATTATCAAAAATCTTGATGGGTGAAAGGAAAAATCACAATAAACAACAATCTGATAAAGAAAACAAAGGAAAATGCTCCTACACAGGACATGAGGGGTCACTAGTTTGATGAAAACGGTATGAATCATGGTTCTCTCAGTCACCACATCTCAGCCCACCAGCAGCAGCACTCTTTGTCACCGCTGTTAAAACATCAAAAGTTTGACTCAAGCACTGCAAAACATTTAACAATTATATAAAGAATTAAGGATTATTTTGAAAAATATTTTTGTGACTTGAGAGCCCTGTTCTGGTGTCAGTTAGGGCTCCTATCTTTAATTTTAAACTGGTTTAAACTGGCCTTGAATTTACAGTTGCTTGAGTACAGCATGCTTGAGACACATGAATCTATACACATATGGTGCTAATAAGGGACAGGGTAATGACTTGGCAGATGTTAGCAGTATTTCTACTGTGCCTGATGCCCTGATTACAGTAGGAACACATCTGTGTTATTTTTTCAAAATGCTGCAGTGATGGAGGTTGTGCATGGTTGGACGAAGAAAGGGCTTAACCTTTTTCTGAATGCTGATGAGACAGTTGGGATGCTGCCATATTAACAATGACAATCTTCTCAAAATAGGCTGACACACAGTTTTCATTTTTCAGCAGTTCAGTAGCTTTTCTTGTCTCCTAGACATGACATTTAAAAGATAATAAATTAAATAAATAAGTAGTTTCAGACAGTGAGAATCAAAGTCATGTTCTGTAAATACACATAGCAAGGAACTTTTTTATTACAGAATACATTGTATTGAAAGCTGCACCAAGTTAAATCTCTATTTAAATACTAGTTGTGACCTCAATGTTACTGTACTGCATTACATGCTATATTAAATCTCTATAGGGTTGATATCTGTGGATTGGTATCTTTCACTGCCCTGTAATGACAGCATGCCGAGGCAACCTTTAATCTTTGTACCTCTCACCCTGTGACATCCGCTTTACACTGAGACAGTTCTCCAAGAACATTATTGTTAGTTGAAAGTGATCTCTAATGAGTAATCAGCAATTATTTCATCATCCAATTTCTATTAGAGAGGAGTTATTTTAATTAAGAGATTCATTAAGTTAGTTCATTAATTTCCCCACAGGTGCCATGGATTCCCAGGAGAATTTCAAATCAATTCTGATCCCTATTATTTAATATCAGAGCGAACACTTGCTGAGTTGTAGGGCAGGTTCCATCTGGTGTTCATATCTGTGGGTAGATCCACTGACAGTCAATAAAATAAAAGAAGAAAATATGTATTAGATGGTTGGGTATATGGTTTGTTTCTTATGTGATTAGGAGGGATCTAACTCTGAATGTAGCGATGGCTGCATCTATAAATGAATCCATAAATTTAACCAATGCAAAATCCCATGAGTGTCTTCAGTAAAGAGAGTCTGGTATATTTTCACATAGCCAATCATAATCCTTTCAGAAGGCTGCTTAACTCTGAACTGACCGTTGCACATAATTTCTCTGCATTTGCTGCATAGTGCAGCTCAAGTCCTCTGCCTGCCCTCCAGCCATATACAGTAGCTGTCAGCCTGACACTTCTCTAAGTTGATGTATGCAGGATGTTATCTATCATTGCCACGACATTGCACATCCCCTTCAGTTTGACACATTTTGACAGACATCCTCACCCATTAATGCCATGGTATCACCTAGCTTGTTATCACTGTATCTGCAGTACGCAGAGTTCCACAAGCATTGAATGCTCAGTGTGTAGTAAACAGTGAGGTCTCTGGAGTGTGCAGCAGTCGGATAGTTTTCTCGCTTACTTGCTTTGCATAGGCTTCATGAATATTACACCTGCTTAGTGAATAGTCAAGAGATCACCTGGCTCTTCAGGCTCAAAAGGCATCGTGATGGATGTGAAATGTTGGAAAGACATTGTAGGACAAAGTGTTGGCCCACACCATCGATCACTCATGCGGAGCAGATGACACAATTCTCTCCCTCTGTCTCTCTCTCACTCTCTTCCAGCGGGCGAGTTTATCAGTGCTGCCCAGAATATTTAACAGGGAAGAGAGCGCACCCGTGGGATCTCATTTGCACAGGTGTCCATCTGGTAGAAGTTGTCTGGGATAATCTCCACATCATGTCACATTTGCATCCGAGCTTCATGAAAATGGCACACTTACTGTAAGCGCAGAGCATGGCACTGGCCAGTTCGAAGGGCGAGGGATTGTTTTCCGCCACTGTAGCGAAGACCAGTGTGTGTTGTACTAATCCACAAAGCAGCTAATGCTGCGCAATTATGTAAGGATTTAACATGTTTGTAATTGTTTGTTGGTTCAGCTCAATTTGTGTAACCAGCTTTAGTTGGAAAATTAGCAATGAGATTTTCCTAAACACTGCCAATTTGTTTGGTCTTTTAACCAGGAGGGATTTACTGCAGTCAGGCCATAGTACTTGTCAAACGTGACAGTCTTATTAGACAGTTTTAGCGAAGAAAAGGTGCTCTTATTGAATTCATTGATCATCAAGGACCTCTGCTTCAGCTCCCCTCCTTCAAATAGCACAACATTCACAGGGACTCAATGTGTTCATTGATTCCCATGTTCTCTTAAGAATTATTCAAGCAGGAGATCCAATCTCCAAAAAGGACCGCTGTAGATGCCTAGCAGCCGTAGAGTGGAGCATCACTCTGCAGGGCCGGGCTAAATCTGATCTGGATCCCAGATTGGTTTAACATTGAAAGACAAGTTTTCCCAATGGAGGGGCAACACATATCACTGTAGGTATACTACAATACCAAGCAGTGAAATGAACTGTTTTTTCCACTGGATGAATACTCATCAGTATCTGTGGGCCCAGGCAAGCATGTAGTCTCCAAACATTACAAGTAATCTTGCATTTTACACCCCCTTTCCCTTGCATTATAAATTGTCTTCTTTATGTATATGACCTGAGCAGTTACAGTACATCAATTGTAGCAAGTAATTTTCTGCTAGCTCGCTCTGTATCTGCTTAACACGTGAAAACAAAAGGCTCAATCAATCTTCAAGTGCTGTTGACATTCAAAGCTGTCGCTCCATATTACCACCCATGTCCCTGCCTCTTGTACACACATGAAGGCAATACATTATGTGTGTGTGTGTGTGTGTGTGTGTGTGTGTGTGTGTGTGTGTGTGTGTGTGTGTGTTTGGTTGGTTTTTGCCAAAAATAAATGTGACATAAAATGTGAAAATGATTTTCCAAAGAAAGGTTTCCTTCTATCTTCTGCTGAAATTAGTAATTCACATGGAATCTGAGGAATGAGCATTGTGGAACAGACCCTTAGTTTCTTTGAAGCCAGAGATGGACTGCTGGCAGCTTTTGTTTGCAAGACTTCCATATGATAAAAACTCATTTATTTCTCAGACTGATTCATCATCTTTGTGTTTTTGCAGGAACTCAACGTATTGCATGAAGGTGTCCATGTCGCTCACAGTGGCAGAAAACGACACAGACCTCTGCTACAACTCCAAAATGAGGTTCTTTGAGAAGGCTGAACTAAGCAAAAGCAAAGACATTAGCTGCCCAGGCATTGAGGATTATATACAGCCGGGAGTGGAGCCAGAGATTGTGTGGTACAAGGTAAGATGCACCTGTTTTATTTGCTGTTTGCACAAATAATTAAGATGTTTTTGGTCGTTGTGTTCTTTTTTTTAAACAGGGAGAAAAGAGAGATGTTGTCTAAACAAAGGATTTTCTCTGCCACTTTAAAATTAAAAAGCTGCACAGGGAATTTAGTCATTTATTTGAAGAATAACCTTGTTAATATCAGCTATATTCAAATCTAATTAGCTTCAAATACCATCTCATCTCTAGACTTCTGAAACTAAAAGGATCAAGATAATATATATAAACTATATATCCTACAAAAATAAATCTATTCACTGTTTTCATGGACTTAAACTTTCTCTTCCTCCTCATGAAGCATCCACAGTGTAACTGAGCCAGTCAGACCTCAAATACAGGCCACTTTGACAGAGCTGTTATGTGAAGCTTGGGGGCCAATTTATCAAACGTGAAAGTGTGTTGTGGGCTCCACACCCTCTAGTTATTGGCTCTCACTTTGTCAGTGGGGCTGGTTGAATTCTGGGAGGCCTGTCTTGGACCACAGTTTGAAACCAAACCCACAATGCCCCAGTTTCCTTTGCCTCAGGTGTTCTGTGGCCCAAAATCTGAAAGGCCCTGACTGTCTATGGAAGGCCATACCTATGCACCAGCTACATAATAGTATGCTGTAGGGATCCATTTTATACCTAACATTGTTGTATATTGTGCAGTGTCCTTTTAGCCCGACTGCTGGTGGAATTCGTTGAATCTGACCCCAGACTAAAATTGGTTAAAGATGTAGTCAAGACCAAAAGACCGAAGCTCTAGTGCTCCACCAAGACCAAGTTTGAGTTCTAACTATAATATAACCACAAGAATTGCTCAGGACTGCATTGCATTCAATTTAAATGTACACAATCAGGAATTTAGCTGTACTATTTTCTATTTTGACGAACAGTGCCGTCTTTCAATACAAATACACACTGGTGTAATTCTTTAAATTTATTGTGAACATGCATCAAAGGCTTGTCGTTGGCAATCACATCAGAAATCAAAACGAATCATTAATGACAAACTTCATATGCCTGAATAGTTGCAATTCATGTCACTTTTCTTAAAACCCTCAACCCAATTAAGTAAATTGCTACTAGAAACTAGAAAGGACTTCACACATAAACTTAGTAGGTTTTATGAAATGAAACGTTTATTGCAACCCGATCCAATAATGTTGTCTTGTCTCAGAATGATAAACGCAAAGCCATTCAACCTCATAAATCCCAGTTAAAAAAGTATTAGAGTCTGGGCAACAGCGGTGCACCAAACTAATTTAGCATAATTTGGGGAGAGCTTGAGGCCTCTCCACCATGACGTATGACTGTGTGGAAAGCTACTGTAGTGCTTCATGACAGTTTAGTTACAAAGAGCCCTCTATGGATTTACCCTTTTTTCATTCAGTATGCTTAAGATGAAACAAATAATGTCTCGTCTCTGTTGCTAATGATTAGAGTTTTTTGTACATTTCAAACAGCAGCTTCAATTGGAAGCCGACAGTAAAACTAAATCAGTGTATTTGCTTCATTTTTAACATTCTGTATCCCCATGCTCGTTTGAATAAAGGAATGCAAGCCAAAGCAGTGGAGACAAACCATAGAAAGGAGGAGGGACACTCTGTCTATCAAGGAAGTACGGGAAGATGACATTGGGAATTACACCTGCGAACTGCAGTTTGGGAACTTTGTGGTTCGGAGGACTACTGAGTTATCAGTCACAGGTAAGAAAATAGTCTACATTTCTTCAATGCTACACGATCTTTGACTTCAGAGTCATCTCTGCTTACTTTTGTTGATATCTTATACTGTGGGTATTTTAATGTAAGAGGTACAAAGAGCTTGAATTGCTTTGGTGCTTGTAACAGAAAAAAAGAACATCACACCAAAAGCCTCAATGCAAGTATACTTTTATTAATATGTTTAAAAATAGAAGCATTTCCACAAAAGAATGTCCTCGTTGCATACGCCTTTGTGCACTGTGTGTGGTGAGTGTCTTTACAGATTGTGTTTTTTTTTACACTGTGATCTAGCAAAAAAAAAAAAAAAAAAAAAAAAAAAAAAAAGGCTTCAGGTTGTTGTCGTTGTTGTTAAAAAAATTAAGTTTTTTAAGCTGATCTCTGCGCCCTTTGCCAATAGTGGAGCTGTCTCTGTGAATTCCAGGCTGCTTTAATTGCTAAGTAGAGGAATTCACACAGAGCCACTTCAGCACTTTTTCTTAAGGCTGTTGAAATATTTAAGCCTGAACCTAAAGTGGGTGACAGATTGCTTGCCACTGACACTGTCACAGCCAAGGTTGACACAGCAGGCGCTGTGGATAGGGAGAACCCTAAATTTACAACTTTATTAAACACACTTCTTTTTGTTTTTTTTAGCTTATCTGACTGGAAGTTGTTCTGGTAGTTTTCCTGAGTGATATCACTTTAAATTTGTGATCAGTAAACAGCAACACAGAGCTGATATTGACTAAAATTAGTATTTTAATAGTGTTAATTTAACTGCAACAAAATGAATCATAAGAGAAACAAGACTTCTTGTTTCAGGGATTTATCACTTGCCAGATTTAAAATCGTCCTATATTACAGATCTGCTCCATTATAAAATGTCCCTGTAAAAGTAGAGCTCACGTTTGTTTGAGTAAATGTGTTCCTGCTTTGTTCAGTTTCACAACAGCTTCTCCTCTCTCTGACTCATTTGGCTGAGCTCACCCTTCCTGTGGTGGCTCATGTCTTCAAGGATAGGAACAAATGCAGGATGACGCAGACTGAAACAAAACAGAGAGAAATGAAGAGGATAGAGGGGCTGTTGTGTTTCAGCGCGGCTGCCATCACACATTGTGGGTGTGAGGGTCAGACAAAGTGTTGGCTGTTAACTGCTACCTGATTACATTTTATAGTCCTTTTAAAGAGACAAAGACAGACTCCAGTGAAGGCCGAGTTAAGTCGTAAATCATTTTCTCACCAACCTCAAAATGTCATCCAGGGGGAATAGTCTTAATCTCTCTATCTACTTTGGAGACATTCAGCATTTCAAAACAGGTGGCAAAAGATGATTGATGATTGGACCATGGCAGTAGAAACAGCATTTGTGATTTTTTTTTTGTTGAAAGAAATAGACTCCTCCACCTGTGACTGTGTGGGTTTACACTCATTCCCAGTCTGCCTGTAGGTGTGAATGTGTCTCTTTTTAGTTTTATGATAGACTGGCAGCCTGTCCAGGATGTACCCTCGCTCACGCTCAGTGATAGGCTCCAGCTCTCACAACCTGTAAGCAGTATAGAAAATAAATGGATGGATATGTGTCAATTTTATTTCATAGTTTGGTTTAAGATGAAGTTGTCAGTATGTGCGAAAGAAAAGGAAGTAATTACTTTTTTGGCAGAATTTTCTCCATCACTTCTATAACTTACTATAAGTTTTGTTCAGAAAATAGCACAAACCTTTGCAGTACATCGAGTCTTAGGTCTAATTCCACAGAGGCAGTAGATCAGTAGTTTATTGATATACTTAAATGTTTCTTTTAGGATACAGAGATGCAAATAAAACATTTCACCTAAAACGTGACTGTATGTTAAAAGATGCTATTTTTCCTAGAGGCAACAAAGTATAACAAAAATTCCCATTGTTCTTTCTGAATATGGAGTGCCTTTTATCTTTAGAAACCAATGCCAGTGTTAATTCTGTTTTTTGGCTTGGTTGCTTTCCTTTTAGGCAGAATTGCTTTCCTTTGAGTTTTGGCATTTATTTCTTTATTTACTGTCTTCGATTGAAGAAGTTTTGAGTTTTCGTACGCAGCGTTTTCTTTTGTACAGCCATAGTGGCTGCACTGATCTTGCTAACTATCCAGTTCTTTTGATCTATCTTCTTTTCCTGTCTGCTGTCACTGCTTCAGTACACATGAAACACATCACATCCTATAAGGAAGGGGATTTTGTTCTTGGAAAGAACTCCATAGTGTTTAGGGTTCATCTCCACTTCTAAACACCTTGAACTTTGATGTGCTTATTGTAAACAAATAATAGATGCATCCACTGCTTTTATACTGAATCAGTGTCCTCCACTAGTTTTAATATTCATTACTTTTGTGTGCAAAACACCCAAGTTTTGTCTAATTTTCACAATTTATCATGATAATAACCATTCTAGGGTTCAATTGTTCAGGAAATTGGCAGCCATTTATCCCCATTATATACCCATCTAGAGGGCCAGTGAGAAGAACTGTGAAATACACTACAAAGGGAAAAAAACTGTTCTAGCAAGACCAGTGTCCAATAGTAACCTAGAGTATACTCATACTGCATCTAGTAGTCTGTGTAGTGGAACTTTACAACCCATGACGTGGGTTCTTCCCATGACCTAAACTTGTAAGAAACTTGTGAGGTTTTGTAACAAGGTTAATTGTTGTGTAAAAAACCTTTGAGACTTTGGTACAAGGATAATTCATGTGTTTCCACAGTAATTTAAAAATTGGGCAATGTGGGTATACGCAGATAAAAATACAAAAGCCATGAATTTGCAATTTTTATGTGCTGTTTTGTAAGCAAAGTGAATGCTTGTGGGACAAACAGTGTCAGTTATTTCTTACATTGTCTGTCCCAAAAGTTCTCAGCTGGGTTGATTTTGTTATTAATTGTTATCTTATATACTGTGTAGGGTTCATATGCCAGCGCAAAATCAAAGGGCACTGCTGGAAGATGCTATCAAACCACTCTGTAGCTTTTCACTTTGCACCACTGCTTTGTGATCCCATATTTTTAATATTGTTTAATCTATCAAAACTGTCCCAACTCAGTTTGACTGTCTGTTGTCCCCACCTTTGCCAAACACTGAGAAATCACTGAAAAATCTTCCCGTACACCTTTCATTTCAAACCGCTGACTCCAGGTCATTCTTAATGACCTCCTCTTCCCAAATACCAGGGAGAGCCTGGGCATCTTTGTAAAGCATTGGTTGTCTTGGTCAATACAGGTGAAGTAGTCAAATTGTGACTGATGTTACTGACTTGTTAATTGCAGTCATTAATGTTGACAACGTCTGTTTGGTGAATCACTTGACAGCACTGCTGGCATCTTCTTCTTACCTTACCTGGAACTTGCATTCAGTACCTCCTCTTCAGCAATGCCAAAGTTTAGTTCAACAGACATCCCTCCCCAACACACACACACAACACACACACAACACACACGCACAAAGACGGTGGAGGAGAGTGGAAACAAAAGCAGAACCTGTGATAATAGCTACTCATTATGTTACATTTCATTATATTCCTGCTGAGGAAAAGGGATTTAAGTATTCCACATAGACCTGACCTTTCTATCAGCGTGCTTTCTTTTTTTATCTAGAGTAAGTATACATGGACTTTTATGTCATATTATCAATCTCCCACAGATAATTCAAATTCACCATCAGAACCTTTGTCACTCCCCTCTTTATCAACAGCCTACAGCCCCTCTCAAAGCAGCGCAATGGGACAAAAGGTCAGATTCCATTTGATTATAATGAGCACAGCTAAAGTCATAATGAGCTCCCTTGCTGAGTGATTGGAAGTGACATTCATTTTAAATGAAATTTGGGGTTTTATGTCTTCTTGTTCTTTGTAAGGTGCTCTGTTTGATGTCTTAGATTAAACACCGCAAAATAAAGGAACGGTGATGAAATAGATATACAGGGGAGCAGCAACTTTAGTGTCAGTGTAGCTAATGAGCTGGGACTGATGTTGTTAACCAGCTTTTCTTATTTTGAACCAGCATGCAATGAGGCGTATTTGGTTGATGAAGGGAAGGGGCGTGCTTTACAGCGTGAGCATCTAAATAGCCAAAAAGCCTGAGATGCACAGGCAAGACAATCATGAAAACAGCTCTTCACATAAAATGTCCCTGCATTTCCCTTAAAAACCGCATGATATTTTCCATGTCCTTTAAGTCTGAGCATTTTGAATAGACAGAGCTGATACTATGGTAGCTTTATGGCTTAAAGCAGTTCCCATTTAACACTCTTTTTGACAGTCTTTCAGTCTAGCACATTGAAACCCAATTTCTCTTGACTGAACTGTAGTTTCTTGCTAGATAGCACCATGTTATTTCTGTGACTTGCTTACTGTTGAATATTATTGCAGAGTGACTTGACTGGTTGGAAATGAAAGGCACTATTTTGCTTCCTCAGCTCAACCACTTCTCCTGAATGATGGTAACCTTTCCCTTGATATGTGTTTTCTGCTGTGCTTTTGTAAGCTAGAGGCTATTTTCTGCAAACATAGACAATAAAGAATAACAGGAGTCCGGTACAAGTTTAGAACATAACACTTAAGTAGAGAACAAGACTTTTTGTGACTCTCACTGAGCTTCTTTTGGAACATGACAAGTAAGGACAAACTCGAAAAGAAATGTGTTTGCTAAATGCAATAAAGAAGAAAAAATAACTATAAAAGCCCATTACTTTAAAGTCAAAAAGCTGCGGATGAAAGGTTCCCCCACAGGAAAGAAATAAGTAGAGCTCATACAGGAGCGTTGCTTTGGAATTCTCAGGGACCACAGTGACATGCAAGACCTGGGGCACTGTTTCTGGCAAGCTTCTCCTGTGGCAGTGATTACCTTCTTACAGTATAACATTAGCCTATTCAGTAGCATACGTATTCCTTTGACTGTCTTACTGTCACATGACCCTTGTTTTGCACATGGTCGTAGTCCCCTGAGAATATCCAAGGTTGAATTACGCTGTGGTGAGAACCAAGATAATGAGAATGCTTATAAACACTGGGTGTATGTCATTATCCAGGTAATGTATTAAGATACAGATCACATGTTAACATCACAGGTGTGAACTGGGTCTTGGAATTGGAGTGTGCCAGAGATATTAACAGGTGAACAGATAAATGGAAATAAAGGTTTGCAGTAATTAGCCAGCAGAATGATTTATCAAAAATCTTGTGTGTGCAGCGAGTCATGCTACTTATTATTCTGCCCTGCTATTTTAGTATGTAAATTAGACTTTACAGCAAGACAGTGATGCTCAGGCTACCGTACCATGCTGTGTTAGCAAGCGAACAAGCTGAAATTAAAAAGTAGTAGTACTGCGGCAACAAGCTCATCATTTAGAAACACAACCAGCTTCTCACAACCACAAGTCCCTCCAGTATGAGCATCAGAAGCTTTAGAGGAAACTTTTGTTTGTTTTCTTTTCAATATTGGAATCATTGTTTTTTGCATCCTGACCTGGCACATCTTGGATGTCATTACTCTATAAGATATGCAATCCTGTCACCATGATGAATGCTGTTATACCTGAAACATATTGATTTTTTTATACTTCAGTCTAGTCTATTGTTCTCCAGGAGCAGCTAAATGACTTTAGTTTTGCTGAGTAAAAATAAATGTGGTGTTTGTTTTGGTGGTGGCAGTGAGAGGAACACAGAGAGCTCGTGGCACAACAACAGTAGCGGTAGAGTTTAAATAACCTCAAATATCCATTCAGTATTCAATCATTTACAGTATGAACTCATTTGTTGAACGTTGAAATCTTAACACGGCCTCTATGTCCTTGTTTATCCTAATAAACTGTTTACTTCTGCGGCTCAGTGTAACGCTAGTGCCTCTCCAACACCTCTATTCTGCAAAGCATATCTCCTGCCAGCACGATTTGGTGGCCATTACCAATTTCCTCTCCCATCTCTGAGTTGACTCATTAGCATATGAAGAAGGTTGAAATATAATTGCTCCTTTAATTGATGGAAGATAATTAATCAGGCAAAGGTACTGGTGGAAAAGAGAAGACGAAGCACTGAGTGGATTCAGAAAGTAATCCTTTTCTTCTTGTGAATTTGATACTCTGTGTAATCAGCAGGTGCTTAATGAGGTTTATTCATTTTTGCATCTTTTATATATATATATATATATATATATATATATATATATATTATTATATCATATCTTTGATATTTTGTCACTTTATTGGGAGAACATACTTATGAATAAAAATGAAGCTTGTCATTATTCTTCAAGTCCGCTGTGATTTGAATTCATCGTCTCCCGCTGTGGCCGATGGTGCATTTCAACTCTTTGAATCTTCAAGAGTGAGGGTTATTTATTATAGCAAAGCATTATGTTGACTTGTTTAACTTGATAGTCTTTAGTGTTTTCTGATTGATTTGAAGCCATTAGTTATATTTGTGGATGTTTCCTTTAAGAAATACACACGGACACTTGCTGGATCTCAGTGCTTGGTTCATTTTCATTTACGGCTGCTTTTATGTCATAACCTTGGCATGGCGTTATGATCTTCACACCCTCACAATGTTCAGAAGCAGTGGCGCTGGCTCTTATGTGTGCTGTTCTCGCCACACATCCCAGCGCAGTGGGAATTCAGTGGATTAATTAAGATTGTCACTCAAACATCTGGCTGCTGTGGAAATGGGCTACAGAGTATTATTTTAACCTTCTGGCTTTTCCATGGGCACTTGGACCGGGCTTGTTTCTATCTCTCATGATGATACATCCAACAGCATGATGGGAAAATGAGGAGGAGGGAAGTATTCAATGACACAATATGTCTGTGTGTAAGAGTGCACGCCTGCCAAACTGTAAAGCTCACACTGCAGTTACTATAGCATATTGAATGTGCAGACCCACATTAATAGTGTGGGTGATGGAGCTATTATAATTACTTGGCTTTCTTAGTAGTATTTCCATTATTACATTCATTTTCTATCTAAATGGCACAAAAATAACTGTAAATACAGTATTTGCCAGCTGATGACAGGTTACCCAGCTACATTTGAAATAAACCAGCTAGGTGGTCAAAGGGAAATGTACATCAAGGGCAACCCCTCCAAAACAAAGGAGACTTTTTAATACATTCATTTCTTTATTAACAATGATCTATATTTACATTTAGATAAAAACTACGCACAGTAACAGATCAAGGATTAAAAGAAAGTAAACTTTAGCAGAAAGAGAGAAAAATCAATTTGCATTTTTGCATCCAACATCAACATTTATACATTGAGTAGGCCTGCCAGTGTTGCAGTTTCCTTTTCCCCCTTTATTTCACTTTTAAAAATAGCTTCTCCTTGACCAGCTACAACAGTAAAATGCTGCTAATCCAGTAATGCATCAGTTATTATTAGATTTTAATAATCTAATAATATAAGGCTGTTGATGTTAGGTAGGTAGCAGGTTTTCTTATTGAATTAATGTGGCTGCTGGCTAGGTACTCTACTACCGCTTTCTCAAAACGGTTGTCATCGGCACATTGGAATTATGTAATGACTTCAAACCTATACCTGTGATGTACATGATAAATAAGTGAGCACTCTATCTTTTAAACCTTTTGTTTGTTTGTTTGTGTTTTGTTCTTGAACTTGTGAACAAACAGTTGCCTATTTACACATCCAGCAGTGACAGAGAGCTCCCTGTAGATATTTGATCCATTGTTAATATAAAAATATTGATTGGAGATTAAATTACTGTATCACTATTGCCCTCCATATACAACAAACTACATTCATGTTGACGATGTTACACAAGAGGAAAAAAATGAATGAGAGCATTAAGTGGTGAACCTGAGTAGAATTAATGAAGAATTGTAACAAAGGTGACACAAGGAGTTTACTGCTATAATACATGTGCTGTTATGAAATGCACTTAAATCTGAGCGAAGAGCTCTTAAAGCATGACGGATGGCTTTTTGATCAGTGGGAATGATTTTATTCATGTGGCCCTGCTGCTTCTTTTCCTGAATGAATTACTGGGTGAGGGTCTCTGGAAACTCTGAGGATAGGTCATTCGCATGTAACACCTTATTATTCTTGTCTGTCTTAGAAAGAATATGCTAAATCATCAAACAATACATCAGGATAAAGCAAAACACAATGCCAAATCTAAAAAGTCAAGATTTTTTTGTTATTACAGTTTTAGTATTTTAAGATTTATGATACCATCTTTTTATCACCTCTTTTTTCTGCCTGAGCCCTGTATCGCCATTTGTCACGTCCCACCACTGCCACTACTCTCTGCCACAACAGTCAAGACCAAATATCAATCACAGGTGAGAGGCAGAACCTGAGGCTTTCCTTTACAACCAATAATGGACCGTCTGCGGTCTCAAGCTTGACTTTGACAGTGACTTTTTTTTCTCTTATTCTTCTACTGGCACCTTCTAAATTGTGTAGTCAACTATGGCACCAAATTGAAGGACTTGTTGCAAAAGAGCATAACCACGTTAACACCATTCAGAAATCATTGTTATGTATTGCCACCTGAGGTCTTCAGTGAACAAAAAACTGTGTGAATGTAGGGTTTATAAGTGAGACCAATACAAATCAAAGAATGAGAGGAAAATAAGACGATGTGCAAATGGCTTTTTCCTCAAGGCTTGAACTTGTTTGTCAGTTTTTTAGCAGTGAACCAGATATAGAGTGAAAAAAATGACCTTAATCTGTCACCAAGGACATATATTGTTTATGTTCAGTGCAAGTGGATGTTTTTCCAAGCAGTCTCTTCCTCAGGCTTTTTCCTTTTAATAAACTGTCCTTGACCTCCACTCAGACAGAGACATAGAGGTCAGGCAAAAGCTTCAGCAGAGAGGATTTTAGCAGAGAACTCTTCCCTTGGTGAAACAGTCTTTGACACAACTAAGAATAGTGTAAGAACCGTGAAAACATTGTAAAGTGCTTTTCTGAGACCTACACTTGGCAACTTTGCACTTTAGAAAGAAAGACTTATTTTGAAAGAGTTTTGGAATTTATTTCCTAAAAGCCATGTGACCATTTTATTTTTAACAAGGAAGTTTTGTGTTTTGCTCAACTTCAACTCATTGCTTATTGTACTACAGTGATGATTTCCCAGCACTGACCATATCACATGTCAGAATTTAATCTGGGTTTATGACATAATTGGGTCTCGTTTGTGGTGGAGAATGAGCACTCTTGACTGTTGCGGCTCGTATTTGTGATTTAGGTCGATGAGGCACATGTATTTTTAGATAAAACATTTTCTTGTGCATGTTTAATTGCAGAAGGCATCAGTTGGAGAAATCTTTATCAAACCTGCTTCGAGGATCTGTGGTGAAATGTTGTCTTTCCCATGATGGATCATTAACTTTTTGTTAAAGGACAGCTCCCAATTAATTTTTAACAATATTATTCATAATGCATGTGTGACTATCTATATATATATATATATATATATACATACATAGAGAGAGAGAGAGAGAGAGAGAGAGAGAGAGAGAAAACATTTTAAATCTAACAGCAAATGTATCCATTTAGAAACACCATGATCACACCTGAGACTGAGCACTAAAATCTGCTAACATTAAATTCAAACAGCAGAAACAGAACATCCGAACATTCGAGAGGGATTGTTCTTGACATACATTTGTACAGTTAGTTAAATTTGGACGTTTAAAGTTTAAAGAAATAGACAAATGAGAAAAACCCATTATGTAACAGTTAATTGATTATAAATATGTCCTAATAATATGTTTTATTCTTCTAGTAAATGATTGATCGATTAATCAAATACTCTCAATTTTCCAAACGTAGCTATTCTCCAGTCAGCGCCGTAGTTCTTCACTGTATCCAGCTGTTTGCCTTAACTCCTTGTTCTCACCGATGCCCCCATTCCCCTGTGGCTTTGCCGGCTGTTTGTTATGTGTTCCCCTGCCATCACTACCCAACGCAACCCTGCGCTCTGATCAATCCAGCAGCAGTGTGTGTGTATGCTGTAGTGCACACTCAGCATCCTGGTGGGTTTCCACCTGCTGGCGCCATCAAAGGAGCAGCACACAGGAGATGTGATTGCAGAGCTTACAGCAGGGGAGGAAGTGGGCGACACAGGAGAGAAAATATCTGAGCATGAAGCATGTGCAGAGTGTGGTGTTCTCAGACTGGAGTGGTTACTTGGTTACTGCATATCAGTTCATGCTGTAATTTCTCTGAAATATGTGTATAGCTGTCAAAAGTGTTTTTTGGTTTGCAGGGAAAGGGAGAGTTCAACATTATGATTTGACTTTGAATCCCTGAGATAAAGGCATTCATAGATTCAGAGCTTGGCAAAATCCATCTCCCTGTGTTTGTATCCCTCTATATCCTGAGGTCATCTACAGTGTTTGCATTGTTTGCTTCCATGAAACAGTGACGGGTAATTGGCAACGAGTTTCTGGATGCCTGTTTTTTGGCTTGGCCTGCCAGATATGAGCCCCATGAACAAACTGCCGAGGACGAGCTCCAGGAATTAGTTTGACTTGGCCAGCTTTCCACAAGGTGAGATGACTTTGATCAGTGTCCCCTTGTTTGATGAGGTGGCACTTTCTGGGCACAAATGCTGTTTTAAGCAAACAAAGGACTATCTCCCTTGGCATTTTGTCACACAATTTAGGACATGGGGCTAGCAAGGGTGGACTGGAGGATTTAATGCATTTTAAGTGCTAAGTATATGGAGAGTTAGAGTTGTGTAGACTTACTGTACAGTGCATGTCATTACCAGGCATGGCAAAACAAAGCATTTCATAGCAATGCAGGGAATATTTCATGCGGCACATGTTTGTGTGTCATTGGAATTTATGTTGCATCATGTTTGTATTTTTACACCTTGTACAGTGAATGGGAGGGGATGTCCCATGAAATTGGATTTGGTTTTGGTTTTCTGGTGATAAGTAATTCACAGTAAAGACTGAGTAATCATGCTAACAATAGACATCCATGGACCACATTCTTCTGACCACATTTTTTTCTTCACCTACAGTTTTGACAACAGTAGCATGTGCTGCAGAAGCAGCCCAAACTATCTGAATACCATCTTTCTTGTCACTTGAGTAAGTGACACATTATGCCTCCAAGTATCCGAAGAAATTCTCTTCACATAGAGCGACTTTGCGATCATTTTTGTCCGATGGAAGTATTCACTTGAAGGTAGTTGGTAGTGCGCCTTCATGTCACGAAGCAGAAAGAGAAGTATAAGTCACTCAGTTGAAGCCTGGAGCACATACGTGAAATGCCATACAGACAACAGTCGTAGTCAGGGTACAATAGCTGGTATGTGCACATCTCTGGAGTGAACGTGATCAAGTTACAGCTTTCTTGGAGAGCTGACACATTTAAGTTCTAGGGAGTAAAACAGCAATGTATCCCATGAGCCATACGGGCTAAAATACAGTAGAGAACAACGGGTGTAGACGTTTGAGGCATGTCATATGGCACCTGTGTCTTGTCATCAAAGGTGTGGAAAGGTAGTAAATGGACATGTTAGACTTCCATGCCATGTGAAGTAACGGAGATTCTTTAGTTAGTCACATTTGGTCTTTTGTTACTTGAACGTGGAGTTGGCGGGTGGAGCAGCAACAGCACACTCCTCCATCATATGTGACAAGTACGGATATTCAAAATTATAGGACAAATAATTTGACTGGCTGAGAGTGATTCATCATCACACCCTCCTCTATTTACCGTATATTCCACATTTGCCAACTCATTTGCGCATAGTGCCCATGGGCACCCAAATTGGCAACAAAAATGGCAGGTGCACTTGGCCGTCATTGTCTGTGTCCTCATAACATATCACTTGTGCTTTTTTTTTGTGAATGTGTGATTAAATCAGCCTGTATATGTAAATCTGAACCCAGAGCTGCTTTGAGTGAATATTTACTGAAACCTCTGCCTAAGAGATGAGGTCTTCATGGAGCAGGTGAAACCAAGCAACAGATGTGATGCTGGTTTGAACAGATGGTGCAAAAATGCAAAAAGGTCAGGTGGTCTGGTGCCTGTGTTGCTCTTGCAGCACATTGATTGGCCTGTTTTTTAGAAGGAAGACAGAATCCCTGACAATAATCCCCCTGCATGAAAGCGGGATCAAGAGCTTATAGGCTCTAATTGCTTATAGTGGGCAGCAATTTGATATATTCCTCATAGTTTGACAGGTATACTGATGCTTTTGATGAATATTGCTTCCTCTGACAGCTGAAACTGAACCATAGAAAAGATAAGATAATAAATTGAATTCCACCTCAGTCCTGCACCACATCTCTCCTGCACTTTTATTTATCCTACTCTTTTTACATTATAAGTAAAAATTATCATACAAATGAATAATAGAGAAAATAGAAATGTTCCCTCAACTTCTCTTACTTGCAATGATTCATCTACAAAGATGTTCACTGCTATTCCAGCTGATTTTGGATACCGAACCGTCCTTCACCTTTGCAGTGGGCTGCTGTCATGCATCTTGTCAAATATCTATCAATTAGCAAACTGTGCTTACAAATGCTCCTCTGACACACCGTACATCTGGGATTGCTAATTAAGATGACGTGTTACATAATTAATGCCTTCACTCTACTAATTAGCGCTCACTTAGTGCCTTAGCTTTTGGAGATGTGAAAATCAGTGCTAAACTAGTGTTAATGTGATTCCACCCCACAGTAAGTGATGTTGAACATCCAACATTACTTATCACGTTAAGACTTTTAGAAAACCGAAAATTTGAATCATATCCGTCTGTGTTTAAAAGTGTTCAAAGGGTTGTTTCCCTGACTTAAATGCAGTGTTAAAGTGTCTGTACTTCAGTTTAAATGACTTTAGATTTGTGGCTCCCCTCAAGGCCACGAGTACATACGTCGGCCTGAAGGTATTCTCCCCCTCTTCTCCTGCCGCCCCTATCTACGGCAGTTCGCAGAAATGCCCCATCAAGGACACTTCAGCCACGTGTCAATCCACTGATTCCACCAGAGAGATAAGACGGTGGGAAGGGACGGCGGATGGGACTCTTGCATAATTTATAGTGAGCAAAAATCAATTTTGTGGCATAAATTACTCTGATGTTAATTAGTTGCAGATTGGTCTTTTACAAAAGGTGCATTCTAAATCACTTCAGGGAGAGATTCATTGCACCGAGACGAGTCTGAATTGTTCAGCTGGTGATAATTTCTCATGATGTTATGATGGAAAATTAGGCTTGTTTCTTTATTTGGAACGTGACCAAAATGTTTTCAAGAGCCCAAATGGTCTGTCTGAATAGAGAATTTAAAAAAAGAATATTATTATTTCCGTTCCTCTATTGGTAAAGCAGGGAACTTGTGGAGGAAAATGGAAGCTTGTGTTTGTGAAGTCAAGCACATCCTCTTGCTCCCTACGTCACCCGTCCTTGCTCTTTCACACACTGACACACACCCTTAGTACTGCACACACACACAGACACACCACCACACAAACCACCCTCGGTCAGGGAGATTGCTTACCAGTGCTTAGTTCAGTGGCGATGCCCAGTTGGGCCTTGATGTAATGGAAATTGATTGCACTGCTCCCAGGCTACACTGTCATGACAAGTTATTTTAATGGCACTAAAGCAGGCTTATGCTGAAGTTTAAAAGGAGGGGGGCAGGGGCAGAACAGTGACTCGGGGTGTATTTGCAGCATTGCAAGGCGTGTTATTTATTTATGAGAGAGCACAATGTTTCTCTAGAAAAAAGAAATAAAGACGGCGAGTTTGCAATGAGAGATTGAGAAGAACATTATGGGGGTGGATGGGTGATGGGGGTGACCGTTCAAAGCCATTTCCTTGCCAGCTCCACAGTTACCACCTCAGAAGTGGTTGTCGTGGTTGAATTGAACTACAAAAGTGATAATTAAAGAATGATTCATGCTTTTCAATGTGCATTTGGCTGTCAGTTACAGTAAAGTACATAGAAGCCATATACTGTAAATGCCCATTTATCCCAGTAGCAACCTGTCAAACAAGGTGGGAAGAAATTTTCAGCTGAGATGAAATCTGTTGTTTATTAGCCGCACACAGGTAATGGCTGCAACATAACAGCTGTGAGAGCTCCAGCTTCTCTTTGTGCCTTCGTTTTTTTTCCCCTCCCCATCTAGACTCGGTAAAAAGTAACAGTAATAAAGATGGAGGCTTTAGCCTGCTGCCCTTTCTTCAGTGATGTGTGTTCCACAGGTGAGGTTATTTCATGTCAACAAGTTGCATTCAGGTATCTCCTAGCGGAGGTCGTCTGTGGCTTGCTGACGTGTGCGTTTCTATTATTGGAGGAGACTGGACCGCTCTTTGCCATGGGCAAACTTCTACAGAAGCTGTTTACTCTGTCTGCCATCCTGTTTCCTCTTCTGTTTCTTCTACGCTTTTTTTCTTCTTTCCACTTAGTTGCTACATATAATGATTTATATTACTAGCAAAAGACATAGAGGACTTAGTGATGAGTACTTAAGAGTCTCATAACACAATCAGTTTTTAATTTATTTTAAAGTTTAATGGCATTTTGAGTTTAATGGCATTTCAGACTACAATGTCAATGTAATAAATTATGATGGTTCATGCATGAGCACTTCAGGTAATGTGTTTCCCTCATGTTTTGTCCGCAGGCCAATTAAAGCTCACCGCGTGACAGTCCGACCAAATCAAAAGGTCTCTGCACTCCTTGACAGCTAAAGCAGCCAATTAAAATCCTGCGCTTGTGCTGAAACAGTCGTCGCCGCCCAACATGAGTGATCATTACTGTATATGTGGGTTGGAACGAATCTATGGGCGACGTATTGATTGCAATCGTGAAAACTGATCTCGAGCTTTGGCCCAAAAGGAGTGATGCCATTGTGTTTAACAGTGAGAAAGGCATAAGGTCAGGCTTTGAGAAAAATCGCAAATTCGCACGTGCACACACACGCGCCCCACTGTGCTGATTGCCCATGCTGGTGTCACCGTCCACTGTGCGCAGCAGTAAGCCTCATCACACGGGTCAGCAGAGCCAAGACCTCACTCACATACTGCTTGATCATCTGAACAAGTCCGGAAATTAACTTTGATGTGGAATGTCTGTGGGCGAGCGGCTCAGGTCCACAAGGGGGAAAGAGGTGGCTGGTCAGCTGCGTCTGTGGGCGAAATGTGTTTGCCACATGCAGAGATATGAAAGAGAGCATGCTAGACGAGGAGTGAGTGAGTGAGTGAGTGAGTGAGTGAGTGAGTGAGTGTGTGTGTGTGTGTGTGTGTGTGTGTGCGTGTGTGCGTGTGTGCGTGTGTGTGTGTGTTTTTGTGTGAGAGGGAGAGAGAGAGAGAGAGAAGCCACCCCCATATAC
The DNA here is from genome assembly GCF_002814215.2 of Seriola lalandi dorsalis. Classification (NCBI taxonomy): domain Eukaryota; kingdom Metazoa; phylum Chordata; class Actinopteri; order Carangiformes; family Carangidae; genus Seriola; species Seriola lalandi. The sequence continues at coordinate 1,734,675 of NW_019525517.1, forward strand.
TCAATGAGGAGTCACTCATCTACTTCAAATATGCTTAATTCATATTCAGCTCACATGGGGCTTGCAGAGCTAGATTTAATACATCTCAGCTCTCTCTATGACAGATCTGGAGCATGTCTAAATTAGATTGTATTTTCAATGAACTATGTCTTACAATGCATACAGGAGCAGGCCAATCATTAACACTAAGTGCCCCCTCAGTGACATTCGGAAGTGCTTTGATTTGACTGCCCTCTTGTGTTTGTGTGTTATGTGCATTCATGTTGTGGATAGTCGATGCACCCGCATGTGCACCATTACAGTGACCCACAGTGGGCATGAGGGCAATAGACAAACTTTAATGCCTTGTCTCATATGAGCCATCATCATGTCAACAAGCTCAAATACAAGTTTTTCAAATCTGCCATTTTTATGGTGAACGATTATCACTTTTAAACATATTAACATTTCTCGTTGGAGAGCAAAACAAAGCTAAAAGAAGAGTGACTATAGGACTTACATGTGTCAGCTGGACACAAACAATGCTCCGAATGAAGCCGAATGTTGCTCTGTTTATGCTGGATGTGTAAAGAGACAATTATTTGCTACTCTTTTCGCCATAAGATTTTTATCTGGTGGTAATATGTCAGCGTTGTGTTTGTAGCTTGTTCTGCTGCCCCCGAGTGGCCAAAGAAAAATCAAATCTTTAACGTTTGCTTTAAGCAATCGCACTGAATTTATCCAGCCATATCTTTCTGTAGCTTATGCACTGGGTGATTTATTCCTTCAATGCAATGAAAACAGTGATCTCATTATTATGAGATAAATATTAAAACACAAAGTTCTCATGACAAAAGAGGAGCTCATTTAACCGATAAAGACGAACAAAGATCAACATAATTCAATAAAGATCTCATAGAAATGAAAAACCAATTAAATGCCATTAAAATGTGGAATGTGAAAAAGATCTTACAATGGGAAAAGATCACTTGATGTTCTGCATGACAAAGAACAAATATTTAATTTTATCATTTTATAATAGGAAAAAGATGTCACAATAACAAGGAAAGATCTTATTATTATGAGTAAAACATGGATTTTCTTTTGTCCACCTAACATGAATGCAGCACTATTCTGTACTTATTGGCCTACAAGGGTCCCTGGCTAATTCTACTGGGCAACATGTTTGCTTTACAGTCCTTGTATGCATTTCCCTTAGAGGCCAAATATGGTCAGGGAAATATAGAAAAATACATCTATTTACATGCTTAGCATCCTGCTGTTACATTTGTTAAAAATGCCCCACACATGTATGGTTTCATTTATCTTCTAGCTACTAAGATGCACTATTTCCTTTGTTTTTAATGCCTGCTTCAGCGTGATAGCCTGTTTGGACAACTGCATTTATAAAATAAACAAACAAATAAATAAACAACTGGAGCCCTCAATGGCATCGAGTCCTCTTTTAGTGAGTGACTATCATTCATTACAGTGAGAATCTCAATGTACTGATCTTCTATACATTTAAGGATTCTGCTTTAGTTGACATTCATCAGCCTTCTACCTGCATTACATTTCCACTGTAGACCTGCAGTCGACCTGCATGTGGAACTGCTCTGATCAAACTGACTTTACACTCGACTCTGATACTATTCTCATGATCAAAACCGTTCATTGCATATGCTTATATTACATCTTCTCCTCTGCTCCTTCTTTAAATACTCTGCACTGTGACTTTGTAATCTAAACATAAAACGTGATCTTTACTTCGACCTGTAAGAGTTGAAACTGTGATTTCGTATTTTAGTGTCTGATGTTAAGTCTGTATGTTGAAATTTTTTTTTTATAGAAATTTAAAGAAAAAAGTCAGTCTCCTTACATTTTTGCATGAAATGATTTGTCAGATTATCACAAGCTGACAAGAGTCCTATTGAGAGAAACATTATTTTAGAAGTATTTTCAAGTGTGAAGGACAGTGTGCAGGAGATTTTTGTCAAATGTCTTTCCGTCCTTAAAGAATATTTAAAATCTTGAATTAAATGGAACAGAAAGTAGAATAAATGCTGTGTGCAGAAATTCTACCAGCACGTCTTGGTAGAATAACAATGTGGCTTTGTGAACAAAAAATATCAGAAGTGGCTTCCCTGTAATGAGTTACACTCCATTTTTGCAAAACCCATGTCTCAGTTCTACAGAGGCTTAAATCATGCGTACATGTCTCTCCCTCTTACCCTCTTCTATGTGTAGGGCATTCGCCCTGGAAGACTGTAGTGAATTTAAAAGGTGGAATCAATAAAGGTTCACATTTTTGGATCATCCTTTTCATGGATGTTCTATCATTTTGCACAGTAAGTGGTTTTACACTCCTAGCTTAAATTAGTGTATTTTCATGCTTTTATGACACAGTTCTGATATTCATCAAGCATTAAAACCCTTTTCCTTTCAACAATACAAAAGTCAGAAACAGAGAAAAGGATTGAGGCAATGAAATGTATGTAAATCCACCATCTCTCAGCTGAGCCCCAGTACAGTTTGGGCCCCACAGCTCCCTATGGGTCAACGGATCCAGGGAGGTTAGCACAAACCAGTGATGTAGGGCACCACGATGGCAAAGCTACCCCTGCTGGCACCCGGCACCAACCGCTGACCTGTTTAAACAGCTGGAACGTTTGGCACTGCCTGCCTCCGGAGATTTGCAGGGCCACTGGCAAAGGGGTTGAGAGGAAGGAAGGGGGAGGCAGTGGGGGAAGGGAGAAGGAAGGGGGATGGGAGTCATGGTGGAGGAGGGATTCATAGCTCAGCAATAGGGGGCCACTGTGCAGAAATGGCACCAATCAGGAATTAAACAGGCCACTGGCAACAAGCTGAGGAGGAGGAGGTTGGAATAGAGTTCAAGTCAAATAGACACAGTTTTTTTCATAGTGGCCTGGCAGTTCAGACGGTCACTTTTGTTGGCGAGTTCAGTGAATGGGCGACCAAGACCAATAATAAATAGATTGTAAAGAAGCGTTTATGCCAACTGTTTTGTTTTCTTTTTTTCTGTGTGCTTTGGAGGGGTTGAAGCTGTGTGCTTGGGGTGTGGGAGGTCACTGATTTACACAAGTGAGCACTTAGCAGCATGAGGCAGGGGTTCAACCAAAACCAAGCAGTCACTGGCAAGAGGTTGAGAGGAGCAAGCGGGCTGGAGGCTGGAGGGAGGGAAGTCTGATAGATGTGGAGTAAAGGCTGCAGTTGTGCTGCATGAGTGCTCAGTCACATTATTCAAGTCACATTTGATTCTAACACTGATTTTCATACTCGGGGATTCACAGAATGTGTAGTAATAAAACAGACAACAATGTGAAAAGAACAAGTTTATTGGATATCTATCTGAGCAGGAGAAGAGCTAGAGCTTGAATTGTCAGATGAGTGGGATTTTGGATTTTGTGGAAATGTAGATGACATAATGTCATATCCAGATCTTTCCAATGCAGCTGAATGGAGCTTAATATCTTTTTTTTTCTCTGGTGATCTAAAGTATCATCTTTAAAAGTCTGAGTTTGGTGTCACTTTGAATCAAAGAGGAAGGGCTTCTTTCTAGAAGTAACATTTTACACTGATGTTCAACAATCACACCACGGAGACAGAGAAACCAGTGTCTTCACTGTCTACCCTCAGCAGCCTCAACAGACCAGAACTGATCAGAGCACATACAGGAAATAAGTAAAGGCCTGAAACCTGCTTCTGTAGGTTTCGTGTAAGCAAACGTGCATTCTCTGCTGAACTATAATTTTAGCCACATTGAAGTAAATAATACAGGTTGATAAACTTAAATGGTATTATGTTCCTGTTTGACAAACACAATCTCTTATTATTAGCACTTGCTGTGGATGCAAACAATGATGCAGTTTTCATTTTGGATCCTGAACCATAACACACCCACGATGTGTGTTAGTAAACCCAGTTCAAAATGTGGTCAACCTGAACACTCAAATAGAGAGAGAACAACACTGGCAGCATAATGAGCAGCAGTGGTGAAAAAAAGTCAAGTCATTTCTCTCACATATTTCCCCTGTAATGATTGTGATGCATCTCCTGATCACTCAGATCTCACTGGGAACCAAGTGGACCCATCTCTGTGCACATTGTGAGCCGGCAGTGACTGACTGTTGAAGAGGTAAACTAGCTGTTCTCAGGGTCATAGCCTCGCCTGTGATGTCACTTGATCACAATCGTGTGCCTGCAGGGTCACAGTGTCATTTCAAACTTGCAGTGATGATGCAAGAGAATGTCAGCCCACCTTCATGTGCTGGTCCTCAGCCAGAGGGCTGTATGGAAGGTCAGATGTGGGTGTTTGTGATAAGAGTGGAACTAGAGAGGGGGAACGACTGAGAGACTGGTGGAAGAGAGTGGAAGAGAGATGCTATCTGCTCAACTATCACTGCGTAGATCACAATGAATCAGTCAACTGTATTAGTCATATCTCACAAGGATGTTAGAGTATTATTAGAGTAGGAGGGTCAGTGTGCAGCATATGCTTAAATTAAGCTACACAGTTATTCACTTCTTATTTGAAACTTGAATGATGAATTGAAAGATTTACACCGTACCAGTCTCATACAATACTTAGAGACCAGCAGGTTTACGTTGTTTTTCACTGGATGATGTCATCCCTCCTCTGAGATGCAAGCCTCCTCACTGTTTGCCTGGCCAAGGATTTCTTTTTTGCTTATGTAACATCCATTTGAGAGCTTTTTATTATTTAAGACGATCATATCCTTGTTTATGGAAGTGCTTAAGCTCACTGGTTTAATCATATTTTTTTCCAGAGGTATGTTGGAGGCAGCTTTGATGAATAATGCAGAGGGTTTGTGCTATACTCAATGCACATTCCAAAGGATGTTTGAGTGCTGTGCTCAGTCCCAAAAACACTGGCTCAAATGATTTCAGGCACCACCAATCATACCTCGCAGTGGTTAAAGTCAAATGCCAATGTTTGATCAACCCAGTTTGTTTGACTGGAATGTTGGGAGGGAATCATGTTGGTTCCAGTCCGGTGTGGTTGTATTTACAAAGAGTGGACTGTAGAGAAACAGACATTATCACAGACGGTGTTGTGTTAGAGATTCAGACTATTAAAGGAATAATCTTTATGGGCAACTTGTAGCTGTTGCATCACCATCACAGTTAAGTGTGCCCTGAGGCATAGTATGGATTTTATACAGTGGTCACTAACACATAAGGGTTGGATAGATCGCTGCAATCAAAGTCTAAACTGTGCTGAGAGGGTTTATTGGACCAGAAAAGCCTCCAGTTGTTAAAGGTTGAATATAACTGGGATCTATTTTGATCTATTTTGCTTCTTGAATTGCCCAGTATCCTGTAAATGTCCTAAAATGATTGCTTTTGTTGATGCTGAGACCAGCTTTCAACTTAAATTCTTTCTCTTTGGGCAACACATTCTTCCTTCATTAATGATGAAAAGCCAATTACACATCAAATTATGAATATGGCGCAGGGTCACCAGGGTTGGACAGTCAGATTCCATTCGGGGACAATACCTCCCCAGTTCTAATTTCTCCTTAATGAAACAAAAATGTTTTGTAATTTTTTACCTGATTGGACTTCAATGTAGCTGTATCATCACAGCATTTTTGTCAAGTACGGTGTTTTAATTACAGATACAAATGATGGTTGAAAAAAGAGCAAACATCTCTTCCAGAGGAGCAGTTGGGTGGGGTTCCAGTCATTTCAGTATTGTCCAGGGTGTCTGGTGGCCATTAGAGGAGCTGCATCTTAGAGCACCTCCCAAATTGGCCTCATTATTCAGCTGTTGTGGTTGTAGCTTGGCCCAGACAATTCAATTCCACCATTTTTCATAGCTGGCAGCAAACTTGGTGGATTCAAGACATCCTCTGCCTGTCCAGTTGTGGGAGATAAGTTGAAAGGCAAATCATCACACTGTATTACTTCTTCTGTTGTTCAGGGGTCGAGGGCTTACAGTGTCGACCAGTTTATGCATTTTTGTGGACTCTGGCCTTGAACAAGAGTTATTTCCAAATTCTGTCACTGCTATAATCACCAGTTTTGTGAAGCTCATCACGCACACTGTTTGTTGAGAATGGCTCACATTCGTCAGGATTTCTGTCCTTTTGTTGTTGTAGAGATTTCTTAGTTTTGTGGTGTTACACAGCTTATGTGTCCATCCCTGTAATTAATTCTTTTTTTCTTGCAGATGTTGTTTGTCTGTTTGACAAACTGTTTGCAGTGAAGATTTTTTCCTATCTAGCTCATAACAATTGTCACTGTCAGACAGTACAAATACTGATATGTGGCACTCAAGTTGGTGAAGGTGATTTCTGTAATCACTGACAAAGTCATTTTGAAGAGATGTCACTTATCAGTCTTCCTTGTATGTGAACTGTGTCAAATATATATACAGACATACATTGTGTCTGTATAGCATGTAAATAAGGGAATTGAGGGATTTGTCATAGCAACAGACTATAAACTAGGCTTATAGGCATTGTGTCCATTAGCACAGATGTCTTGGATGAATCACGTTGTTGATTGAAACTTGTTTAGTGTAACATTAGAATTAGTATAACTATAGCATGCACGCTTTCCTCATTACATGTGCTATGTATGAAGGGATATGAATGGAAACATTCATCTCACCAATTACTCTCTCAGTTGTTTTCTTTCTTTTGCAGCAAAGACTGTGATTATAAGAAACAGTCATTGGGTTTAATTGAAATTATGATTATGATGATTATCATTATTATTATTATTTCGTTTTTTTATTATAAATTGTTAGCAAACGTAGAAGTGGTTAGGCTTCATCGTAACAGTGGGTCAAGCTGGGCAATGAAATCCTTGGCATATGATAACTATAAACACATCAGTAAAAACATTGATTTATAAGAATATATTTTTAAAAAGTAAAATGTGATGAGTTTAATATAATTTAAAGTCTAAAGGAGTACCAAGTACAAAAACAGAAACATGCATACATATGTACAAGTATCAATATTGCACTGAATAAAAAGTAAACAATATTTTAAAATATTGCATGAAAACCTTGTTGCACATGACGTCAATATCACAGTTATTATCATTAAATGCACTTGGTATTTACATAATGGCACACAAGGTGAATCAGTAGCAACGGCATCAAATTGACGAATAGTGTAAGTCATTTCTGTGACTCATAAATATTCTGTTGTGCTTTCTACTTGCACAATTAACCATCATCGCCCATCATCATTTTGATTGGGCTGCGAATGAGTGGAAGAATTGAGGTGAAAGTAGTTGAGCGGTTAAGCATTTCGATATTTGGAATATAGTTTATAATGTTTCAAATTGGTAGTAACACAGTCGGGTAATTTAAAAATCAAACTCAGCCAAGCTTGTGTCTGTAATCTAAGTTTGAACGTACGAATAAACTACCAACTTTACTGAGGCACAGTGCCTTTAAACAATCTCTATTAGAGGGTTATAGGGATCCTCAGTATATTGTCTGTGTAATGTGAACTTCCTGCAGCACAGAGTAAACAACGAAGTAGTCCTCACTGCAGATGAGATCTGCAAGATGAGTGATCTGCCAAGCTAAACAAAGATATTATAATTTGTCCTTGGGAAGCGTGCTGCAACACTAAAAGAAATCATTTCTGAGCTGCAGGAAGCAACTTGTAAAATCTTAATTAAAAGATTGTATCAGACATGGCTTTGCTTATGGAAAATAGGGAAATAATGGACTTAAAAGACAAGTTTTTACAGACGGAGCAGAGAAATAATTCACTATGCTGGGGTAGCTGCAATAAGAGAGAACTTATTTGCCGCAGGGAGAGAATTGGCATTTTTAATATCCACAGCAATGAAATCTCAATATAGCCACTGTGAGGCTGCAGAGTGTCATTTGGCATAAGATCCTTCATCTTCTATATTTTCCTCTGCTGTTTGTCTCTTTTTAGTCCTCATTATGACAAAAACAAAGTGTAATTAACGCAATCATGATTAATTACAGCACACAGCTTCGGTTTACACATCTGCCTAATTGCAACTTTCTTTCACTTTATTTCAAATGTTCAAGTTAGCAGAACTTGTCACATTAGTGGTGTTTCTTCTCTCTCTTCTTCTCTCCTTCACTGGTGTGTTCCTGCCCTGGCAGGCGCTGAAAGTCCATACCGTTCTGTATCTTTTACTTTTTCTCGAACATTTTTAAATCAGATTCCAGCCAAACAGCCCTTTGCTCAAACACTCCCACACATGTTACTGCCAACGGCAGCCAAGTCCTCATATAGAACTGAAGACGGCCATTTTGGAGGATAACATGGGCAAAGCAGGAAGTGTAGCACTGCCAAAGGCAACCTGCCAAGCTGATTCTCACAGCGATATATACATAGTAATACCTCTATTGATTGCTCTGAATATATTTATTGGGGGGAACTGGAAAGCAGGCTGGGGGAAAATGGGAGAATTTATGACAGCCAGTGCTCAAGATTAATTCACTTTTTAATTACAGGGAAGTACATAGGTATTGCCTGTCGAGTAGTTAGATTTAAAGCTAAGACAAACAGCAAGCGATGCTTGCTGAGAATGCAGTATATGGAAGAAGGTTTATGAATCAATAGTACATTTTTCCTCAAGTTGCCGGCATGTATATTAGGTTCTCAGGCATATTCATGTTCGGTGGAGAATTGAGAGATTTGCCCTCTGCCTGTTGTTTAACTCCCTTATTTCTTTCTTTACCTTGAATAAATTTGCCCTATAAACTGCCAATTTGACTATTCTGTACACCAATCCCGTCATGAATTTTTGTTACATCATTTCCATTCTGTCAGTTTTGAATTCAGTTGGTTTTCTGTTGTTTTCATGCTGCAGGAATACAATTTTCCTGCAGAGAAAGAAAAAGCTTTCCAAAATGTTAATGTGTTTAGTAGTCAGTGCGAAAGCAGAACTCTGCATGTAAACACAGTTTAGTGCTCCTGAGAGTGGGATAAATGTCTATTTTCACACCTGAAACACTCTAAAGATGAGCCATTAGGGTCTTTAAAGGTAGCGATGATGGGGGAATCAAGAAAAAGATGGGTTGAATAATTTTTTAGAGAAGTAATGATGCCAACATAGTAATAATCACGTTTGTCACTTTGTCACTTTGAGGTAAAAATTGATTTTTCACAGTGTGTTGTATGTGTAATTTGGTCTGCTGCACTTTAACTTCCATCAAAAGCAGCCTATCTATTTCATGTGAAATGTTGGATTTCATGTGAAGAATCTTAATCGTCCAGAATGTTTAAGCTGCGTGAAGTTCAACATCACACCTGCCGCCTTGTCATCGTCCATGAAGACCAGCTGGCATTTACGCCTCAGTTACAAGTCACATTTGCTCAACATTGATGCCTGATGCTGTAAAGGACAACTCTCAATCATGTAATTTCATGTGCATAAGATAATTTAAGCACTTATTTGACCTCATACATTTCTCTTGTTATTCCTTGCATTTCTAACTATCATTCTGTTGAAAATAACCATCTTAATCAAGCAATGTTTTCTTGAATATCACTAAACATCCACAATCCATTTTAAATGTGAAAACATCTGTTTGAAACAATTTGAGCAAAGTCAACTGAAGACCATGTCTGAAATAACTCTGGCTGGCAATATCGAAACCATACATTGAAATGATTTCTTGAGATATAAGCAGTGGGTAAGCCAGGATGGCGATCAGTCAGATGCATGCACATTAACCCCGCCTGCCTTCCTCCTTCAGCCTCCATCACTAAACATCTTCACGCCCAAGCAGTGACCCGAACTGCCCCCGATGCACACACACAGCAAACAGCAGCAAGTTTTCCGCCGTCTCTTGTCAGCTCACTCTCCCACTCTATCTACTACAAAACAGTTTTCATAAACCCCCGCCCCAAGCTTTCTTGCAACTCCACTTCTTTTCCACTA